>NC_081407.1:314985323-315297955 GCF_030272615.1 Cryptomeria japonica
GCAGGAGTGATCAGTGAGTTCCTTTGTATTAGTTTTGTACCATTTTGTATAATGATGTAGACACCTGCGGGTGATTGTAGCCATATGATTTTGACATCATTGTATCATGACACTTTATATATATATATATATATATATATATATATATATATATGAGATGATTCATCTTTACGGTAGCTATATGCATGTGTACCTATGTGATGAGATGTTCTTATGTGATGCTTATGATATGGATGCAAATATGTATATGATGCAATGCAATATTTTTGTTATTTTATGTTTTATATGTGTATGCAGGATGAAAATGTGAATGTATGTAATGCAGATGAATATGATAATGCAAATGTAAATTGTGCTAATAGGTGTTGTGTGCAGGATGTGATGCAGTTGTGATATCTATATGTATGTATGAAATACTTATATGTAGTAATGTAGGTGCAGCTACATGAAATGCAAATGTTTTTGGTGTGTCATTATACTCAGTCATGTGATAGTAGGCTATGCGGACTTGAGAAGGACGATGGAAGTCAATCAAGAAAGGGGGATGGAAGACAGAAGATATGAAAGTGAAAGAGCTTCTTGTGCATTATCATCATTGAGCTTTATTATGGCAAAATAGGTTATGACAATCGAGGCATATGTTCGACCCAGAAAGTCATTGTACCTGTTTGCATGGAGATAAGACAGCCACAAACAAGGAATGCCCCAGTTCACACTAGACTCACAGTGTCCTCATATCCTTGGACAAGTCATAGCATTACTAAGAGACAATCCACAGACAACAAATACAAATAGGTGACGATACCCCATCCTCACCTTTCTAGTCAAAGACATCCTAGAAAAGATAAAAGACATGTCACCAGAAAGATAAAATCAAAAGAAAACCAAGACTCGACACCAACACGCACTGTAGTCCTCAAGTTTAGTGTCTCTTGTCACCTGTATAAGTCTTATTTGATTGTGGTCACAATGTTTACTTTCACAAAATGGATAGATAGCACTAAACCATATGTTGTCTGAGTCTGTTGAAATATTTGATTTGTTGAAGCCCATTGTTGCTGCTGTGTCTCATCTAAAACTAACTGAATCCATGAAACTGATACTTTATTGCGGAGAAGATGAAACTTTATTGTGGATCTGTGATGCAAATGTTGCTTTATTGCGGATTGTGTGCAGATAGACTGAAGGAAGCTGGAAGAAACTGTACTCCTTGAAACATGTGATGTTCTCAGTTCCACACCCATCACTAGACGTAGGATTTTCCCTTAGCCACAGATAGGATCTGATTTATTATGAATGGCTAACCAATCTTGGGTAGATCAATAACAAGCCATGATGGGAATGGGTAAGTTTATTATGGATGAATAGGTTGTGAGTGTGTGTGAAGTGAAAGGATGAAAGTGAATCCTGAAGGAGGGAGGAGCAATGTCTCTACGCATGGCGCTGGTGACCCAGTTTTCACCATGGTACTTGCCCAGGGCGCCACCGAAGTGGTTTTCACCATTGGATGAAATTATTTCTCTTTACTTTTTTCAATTTTTCAATGTTTTTTGTGTCACAAGGCGCCTGTTTGCCAGGTTTTCACCAAGTAACGATTTTTTTGTTTTATAATTTTTTTTTTGTACTTTTGAATTTTTTGATTTTTTTTTGTATTTTTGAAAATTTTGATTTTTTTGTATTTTTTGAATTAGGATACTCTGATGAGCTATGTATAAAACCTGTGAAGGTGCATGTTGTTGATAGGATCCTCTAAAGTTTCACCTTCTATAGTTGAGAGTTGATATGTCCTAGATCCATATGTTGCTGTGATGATGTAAGGACCAAGCCAATTTGGTTCAAACTTGCCCTTCTTCTCTCTGTCTTGCTGATGTTTGGGATTTTATTTGAGAACTAAGTCCCCTACCTCAAATGTGTGAGGCTTGACTTTATGATTGTAGTTGCATTGTTCCTTGATTGAATGATGTGTAGCTTGAGTGACTGTCTTCCTTGATGAAGGAATTGAGATAGAATTACTAGTGTGTGGACTACACAGGCCCATATGCGTGTCACCTGAAGAAGTTTGGGCATCACTGATAGCAAAGTCCTTTGAGGAAGCTCCATTAAAGGTCCGTGATGTATCACCAAAAGGGGATGGATGTGTGGAACAAGTGGATGAGTGATGAAGGCTTATGATTGTGAAAAGAAGTGAAAGTAGGATAACATGATGGAGACTTAAGATCAACAAGTGTGCTTTTTGACTTGAAATTTTAGAACTTTTGCCCCCAGTTATTTTGATATTAGGGGAGATCAACTCTTGCTCTTTTTGCTTCATAGGATTTTTATCCTTGACCTTGTTTTTTTCAGAGTCCAATAGCTTTTGATTTTGATTTGGACTAAAGGACTTTTCTTTATTATTGACTTTTAGATTTTTCTTTTCAACGCTTGATTTTTGATCCCCAATGAGTGAGGGCTTTTGTAATTCTTGTTGATCCAAGTCTGGAAGTGGAGTGGAAATGGAATGAGTAGATGACATGGTAAAGCTATGTGAGTTATCAAGAGGGCTGGCAATATGCTCAATAGATTCTTCACAGGAACCACTCTTAGGACTATTGATATCAAGAGATGCTTGCACCACTAGAGGAGATTTGCATTCAGACTTAGTAGCCACAACACTAGGTGGTTCACACCCAATTCCTTGCAAATTGTTTATAGATTGTTCTTGTTGACTGGATACCTTAGGAGATAGTGGGAGTTGATCAACATGAAAGATATACTCACCACATCCCATGTCTTTAATCTTGAACTTGTCTTTGAGCTCTGCTTGTTTGGATGTAGAAGCTTTTAAGGATTCAGGATCCACATATGCTGATGAAGGAACAGCTTCACGATTGACTGGGATTTTTATTTCTGATTGAGGTTGCAGATTGTTGCAATATATGAATGGATTTGGATCTTCTTTGATGGTCACTTCAACTCCATTGTGTGGAAACTTGATACATCGATGATATGTAGATGGTACTGCACTCATCTCATGAATCCAAGGACATCTTAGCAATATGTTGTATGTGAGATCTAGATCAAGGACCTGAAAAACCACATCCTTTGTAATGGGCCCAACTCTGAGAGGTAAGGTGATTGTGCCCTTGGATGAATGCTCCTCCTCATCATATGCCTTAATGGTGATCTTGTTTGTAGAATTCACAGCTTTATCAGAATATCCCAATTGTGTGATAGTGCTTAATGTGCAAATGTTTAGACGTGCTCCTCCATCTATCAGGACTCATTTTATTCGATGTTTGTGTATGAAGGCTTCAATGTGTAATGGTGCATTATGTGGCTGACTTATGGAGGTATCATCGGCTTCTGTGAATGTAAGGGAGTGTGGAATGGAAAGGTATCCCACCATGGCTTGAAACTGGTCCACGTTCAGATCAGTAGGAACAGCGGTGTCTCTCAAGATTTTGTCAAGAATAGCTTTATGTGCGGGGGATATGCGTAAGAGCTCAAGGATTGAGATAAGCGTGGGTGTCTTCCCTAACTGTTCTACAAGATCATACTTAGGTTTGGTTGATGAAGAGGCGGTGTTTTTAGCTGGAGCACCTTGCAAAGTAATTTTACCTTGACGGGTTGTAACGTGACATTCAGAGGTAGGTTCGGAAGAAGATCCAACACCTTTTAGGACAATCTTGGGTCTCTGAGTAGAATTCTCAGATGCTTTGTCCTTGATGATAATAGTAGAGACATAATTGTCCATCGAGATATTATTGATAGTTGAATCATAGTTGTAAGGTGCTCTATTATAGTTGGCTTGGTCATCTGTGGCTTTAGCTTTTCCCTTGTCATGTTTTGGGAATGGTTCCTTAAACATCTCATGTTCTTGATTAGATGAATGTCCCTCAATCTCAATGTCACCTCTATCAATGAGATCCTGTATGATGTTCTTCAGTTTATGACAATTTCCTATCTTATGACCCTTGCTCTTATGAAATTCACAATACTCATCATCATTCCACCAATTCAGCTTAACCTTTGGTTCATATGGAGGAAAATCTAGAACTGTGATTACCTTGTTTGCCACAAGCTTCTTGAAAACTGACTCAAGTGGTTCTCCCAATGGAGTGTACTTCCTTCATGATCTGGAAGTTGTTTGAGTATTTACTTGATTGTTTGTAGAACTTGATCCTGAAAGGATGAATTTGGGTCGCACTGTGTTGGCATCAACAACACCATCATTGACTGTGTTCTTGTTTTTATTCCAAAATCTTGGCTTGTCTTTTCCTTTAAAGTCATCTTTGTTTTCCTTAAATATCTTAATGACTCCTTGTTCAATTAGGACCTTTTCTGTTGCTAAGCCTTTTTTGATAACGTCCTTGAAGGTAGACAAACAAGCTTTCCTTAAGTCATAACCAATCTCTTTGTTAACATTTTGGGTGAACATCTCTACCATTTGTTTTTGTGGAATCTCATAAGAGCATCTGCTGGCTAGATTTCTCCATCTTTGTAAAAATGATGCAAAAGATTCTCCCTCTTTTTGCTTGGTGTTGCACAAAGTAGTGACTGACTTGTCTGTCTCTATATTGTAGGAGAAATGTTGAATAAATGCTTCTGCTAGGTCACCCCATGACTTAATACCAGGTGGAAGTTGGGAGAACCATTCCATAGCTTGATCACCTAAGCTTTGTGGGAATAATCTCATCAAATATGTCTCTTCTGCTGCTACCTCAATGCAAGTTGTGAAAAATTGTCTTATGTGTGCCTTAGGATCCCCTTTTCCTCTATACTTATCAAATTTAGGCGTCACAAAGTGTGTAGGAAAAGGAGGCATTGGAATGCTCTTGTCAAATGGATAAGGACATATGTCTCTCATTGTGTATGTTGGCTTCGGTGTATTTATGTCCTCCATTTTCTTTTGTAAGTCCCTGATTTGTTGCTCCAAATTGCTCTTAGGTGGAGATCGACTTCTTGGACCATACCCCATGCTTGAGGCACCAATTAGAGGAGGAGCATGTTGCATATATGGATGATATTGATCATACACATGTTCATATGGAGGAGGTCTATAATGATGTTGCATATATGGACCACTTGGTTTAGATTCATGTTGAGGAACACCATATCTATTTTGTGCATGTATACCATACTCTACAGGCATGTCATGTTCTATTGTATTGCCCCCAAATTTGACATGAGGTTTCCTTGTGTCCAAATTTTGAGCATGCCTTGGAATATCCCATTGCTTTGGTGGTTGATCCTTAGCATTGATATGTGATTGAGCATATTTTTCTCCATAAGGCTTCCATAATGGTCTGCGAAGGTGAGTATCATATGTTTGACCATGTGTATGTGGGACCTTTGGTTTTTGAAGCAAAGCTGATGGTGATTCAGGTACCATGTGTGGTCCTCTATTTCCTCCACTATTAGGTCTCCTTTGATCCATATTGGAGTGAGGTAGTTGCAAAGGTCTATGTTCCATTATTTGAGACATGTCAAAATCATGAGGTATCTTGGCTCCACTTTGTGCCATCATGTGTAAGAAGTATTGTCTATCTCTCCTCATTATTTCCTCAACCAATCGATTGAAATGGGGATTCATAATGGATTCTTCCACATCTGCTGAATGTACTGAAAAGTTGTCCACATTGTCATTTTGTGTAGCATTGTTGTTTATAGTGTCCATGTTCTCAACATTTGAATTGTTTCTATAGGCATCCATGTCAGGTAATGTAGTATGATCAGAATTGAAAAAGATCTCATTGTCATACTCATAAGAACTCATGTTTGCGGACTCTTGAGCCTCTTTAGTTTCTCTCCTAGATTTTTGAAGACGAGTTTCAACCATGAACTAGGTATTGACCAAGATGTGTGAGACTAGATGAAAAATGGAAAGAGTATGGAAGACCAAGAGTTGGATGAAATGTAAATGAGTCTGAAGTGTACTTGCAATGTCCAAAGTGTAAGACCAAGTATGTATGTAGTAGAGTAGGTGTGACTTCCAAAGAGAGGATAGTTTCTCTTGATGAGGTAAGTTGACCTTGACTCTAAGTAAAACCAAATGAGACCCAAAGGTAAGAAACCTTGATGAGGGACCACTTAGCAAAGTGTTGTTGTATGCAGTGTGTTGACAAAGTATGATGAGGACAAGCAAGTGACCTTTTGACTCAAGTTTAGACAAATGTGAATGTAATGTAAGGTGTAAAGCAATGATGGATTTTGTGAGACCCAAAGACAAGTTGAATGCTAGATGAAAACCTGGAGAAACAACCTAGGAAGCTCAAGAATTCCGAAACTGATTGTTCTTGTTTGCTTGATTGTAAATTTTTTTGAATTTGTGAAGTTGTGACCAAATCTAAATGTTTGACTATTTTTCGTGACAAGAGGACACAATGTTGATGAGGACTCAATGTTTGCAAGTGTTTAGACTCTCCAAGAAAAGTGTGTTGTTTGATGTAAAAATGTTTTACATACACTTGAAAACACAAAAGACACAATGTTTTGCTGTTTGGTTTTGAATGTTTTGAATGTTTAAAATAAGTCAAGCACAATTCTTATGGCTGGCCAAGACAATAGTTGTTGATCCCACATGAGGTTTTACCCCCGAGGCTACGCTATTCAGAGTGGATACTTAGATGCTTGACCTCACTGGCTCCACCCTCAGCACTCACTTCTCGGGTCAGCCAAGCATCAGTCCCCATGAAAACTCCCCATGGCAAACTTTGTATCTCTACTAAGAACCGTATGTGTGTGGGCCGCTACCAGAGGTTCGACCTCCTGCCCCAACAACTAGAAGGATTTGGGCTTCTAAAATAAAAAGGTGCTAGTAAGGGCATCCGCTCGTGTGGCCATACATGCGGCAATTTCAGCTCTGTAAATACAGAAGGCTCCTAGCCGGTAGGGGTTACGCCCTACAAATGATCAAATAAATTTGATCAAACGGGTTTATGGGGAGACATAGTGTCGGTATGAACTAATCAGCACACGTTATCCATAGTTTTCACCATGAATACAGTTGTTTATAGTGGTTCGAAAGAGGTGGGTTTTCCTCGCTACCACTTGGGTCGTTCTCTTCTCACTAGTAGTCCTAATGACCACACGGGAAGACAGGCCCTCTAAAGATTAAACAAAAAGAGCCTATTGCTCAAGACACAAAAGACAACGATTCAATTTTAGTGCACCAATTGAAGTGTTTGCTAGTCTATGAAAACAAGGCACACAATAAAAATCCAAAAACCCTTGCCAAGGACCTGCAACAAAGATTTATTAGTAGTTTGGATTGTTTGAAATAATCACCCCTTCCTGCAAGCACACAAGTTAGGTAAATTTTAGATCCAAAAGACTTTGTGAAATAGGGGCCTTCAACAATGCGTTTTGTTGACCAATTCAAAGATCTGATTCATCATAAAAAAAGACCACCTGTAAAATTTCAAGAGATTTCCAGAAATGTAAGAAAATCCAAAAAATTTGCTAATTTGCTCCAAAAATTAATTTTTTATGAAAAATCATAAAAAATTCATATAAAATGAAAAATCGATCCAAAAAATATGAAATTTTTACTGGAGAGTCTTGATGGTCTTCCAAACTTGCACAAAAAATTTTCTGTAACAAATCTAAGCAGTTTGTGAGATATGAGTAAAATAATGCAAAATCCTAATTTTCAAAGATCTGATTTTTGAGGAATTATTTTGCATTAAATTTAAAATAAAAAAGAATAGATCCTATGTATAATTCTGAGATATTTCCAAAAATGTAAGAAAATCCAAAAAATTCACTAATTTTCTTTCAAAATTAATTTTTTGATGAAAAATCATAAAAAATTCATACAAAATGCAAAATAGATCCAAAAAATCTGAAATTTTTACTGAGTCTTTATAATACTTTTTCTGACCTTCTCAAAAAATTTTATGTCAAAATTGGACTCGGTTTGTGAGATCTGATCAAAATAAGGAAAAACCCTAATTATAAAGATCCGATTTTTAGGGAAACATTTTGCATAAAAATTAAAATCACAAAGAATATATCCTATGTATAATTATGAGAGATTTCCAAAAATATAAGAAAATCTGAAAAATTCTCTCATTTTCTCTCAAAATTAATTTTTTATGAAAAATCATAAAAAATTAATAGAAAATGAAAATGTACTTCAAAAATTCTGAATTTTGGATTGAGAGCTCCTGATCCTTTCTTCAACTTGCAAAAACAATTTGGTGCAAAAATTCCAATCTGTTTATGAGATATGATCGAATCTCTCCAAGATCTTGATTTTGTGTCCAAAACCCTAGTTGCACAAGGTTATTCTCCAAATTGTTTTACAAAATAGCAATATAGGGTTAGAAAAATCTGCAAAAAACATAGATCTAAGAGAAATCCATGTCCTACGGGGCGTGCCAAAATGTATATGGTGAAAATGGATATCAATAATAACAAGATTGAAAGGCTAAATGAATTCAACCACCAAACCCTAGCTTGACAATTAACAAAGATCCACCATAACATATGAAGATTACCTAAGACAATGCAAATCACATGAAATCACAAAGATTATACCATCACATGTCCAATAGGGTTTTGATCTCCATTCTTCCTATCTCCATTGATCTTATTTGATATATTTGCTCTCAGATTTTATGTGCACAAGAGCTCAACAAAGAACGGAATATGGTTGCAAGTAGGATCGTAGTATAGTCAAGTCCTTAAGATCAGTGATTAGCATGCATAGAATGATTAGGAATGAATGATTAGAATGCATAGAATGATTAGGGTTTGATAATGAAGGAAGCATCTCCTTATATAGAAGACACTATATGAAATGGAGGGATAAGATTGAGAGGTGTAAAAGGAGGTCAACTATGATTAGAGGGTAGGTAAAAGAAATAATAAAATAATGAAAAAGGTAGGTAGTGTATGAATTAAGAGATGAATGACATGTGTCATGGGTAGAAAAGGCTAATGAATTAATTAAATAAATAAAGATTTATTTAATTAAATAGAAGAAGTAAGATAATTAAATAAATAAGATATTTATTTAATTTAGGAAAATGATAATTTAAATAAATAAATAAATGTATTTATTTAAATGAGAAATAAGGCTAGAAGAGGATAAATGAATTAATTAAATAAATAAAGATTTATTTAATTAATAGAAGAATTAAGCTTAGATAATTAAATAAATAAAATATTTATTTAATTAAACATGACAATTTTAGGTGTCTACAAGTTGCAATTCTTTTCCCAAAAAGATTTAGAAAAATACTTTCATTTAGGTCAAATTATGCTTTCCGTACATAGGCATGGTATGGTCCTAAAAAAGTGGCTTTTAAACTATAAGTTTTAGAAAGTCCTATTCAAAATTAATTTCTATTGTCTGGGTATTAAAATAAATTACATATTTGGAAACTATACTTTGAGAACTACATTTTCTATTACTAGGTTATTTTAAGATTTATTATTTAAGTGCTTCAAATTTTTAGTTCAAACAAGTTGAACTCTAAAAAATGGGGAAAACACTTCCACTTTTTGGCCAAAAAGTGGACTTCTTATAGGAACCCATGTACATTAGTATTATATTTTACATTCTTAGGATAATGATAGGTTCATTAGAACAATAATAAATTCATTAGGAAAATTAGAGGCTATTTAGGACTCTCATATTTTTATTACACGTCATAACCTTGTTAAGATATGATTTAACTTCATTAAGACTTTCATAACCACTGAGCAGGTAAAAATTTCCACACCACTTGTCATTTCCTAGTTGTGGCTAGAATTTATAGATAGTTAAGCAAGATCATATATTGTACCTAATTTTCACTCTTAATTTGAATGCAAGCTACAATATTCATGTCCCCATCAACTATGACAAACTTGAAATTCTAGGCATGAAACTACAAAATATATACTAGTTACCAACTTATGAACTTGAATTGTGGAACAAAAATAATTTCAATTAAGTGTGTAATAATAATTGTAGACAAAATAGATAGAATATATAATATCTCACATAGGAAAATGTTGATACAATTAGAGAATCTTGATTTCAATCATCAAATGTATATGCGATATGGAGTTGTAAAAATGATTTGCATTAAACAAAAAGTCATAAAGTCATACAATATTTCATGTCGATAAGAGTATAAAATATATATCCAATATAGTGATACAGGCTTGCCAAAAGCCATATGGACATAAAATGTCACATATCCATAATACAAAACATAAGCTCAAAAATGGCATATAGGCATACAACAAAGGCCCCCACTCTACCGATTTCTCGCTATCATAAGAAAATAGATCACAAGCTACCTTTGATTGTCGAGGGGATGGAGATGTATTTGATGTTGTGATCTTTCAAATGCACTCACTAGTCCTCCTATCTATACTTCTTTGGAGCTCCAACTGATACAATCAAAAGTATGGACATCAATATATATATTATATATAAAAATTTAATTATTGAATGACATGATAGAATAATTACTCACCATGTACAAATAATCATGTTGTCATCTACAATGGGGGCACATTCATGATCAGGAGTGATAAGGCCCCACAACAAGCATTGAGATTGAAATTAAAATATGTATGAGTATCATTACAATTTTTAATAGTACACAATTAAAAGAACAAGTGAAATTTACTAATATTTCTCATAACTCTATCAAAGCTTCAAAACCTGCTACTACTGTAGAAAGAATATTAGGAGGAGTATCTGATGTCAATAACTGAAAATAAAATAACAATTATTGTTTAATTATCAAAACTACCTAAAATTTTTTACAACACCATTAATGACTAAAGGTTACCTCGATGTAAGTGCCTTGATGAAATTCACTGTGTGTTGTCAATGTTGACAGTCCAACACCAAACTATTTGATATCCAAAGTGACTTATGAGAAAACCATTCATATGATAATCACTATTATTTACTAGAGACATATTGGATCACTTGATGGTGTCATGTAAAATGTGGCTTGGGGAATACCACAGGTAGTATAAACACTCTAACCATAATTTTTTATCATGATCATTGCAATATTTTAGTTATTAATACTTCAAAATAAAATTTAATAAACAAAATTAAATGAACTTGCAAAAATTTATTTGGGTATCAATGTTGAATGTCTCATTCAATAGAGACTTTGTCATGACCATATTCTTTGTAGCAGATGGTTGCTTCATAGGTACATGTTGACTACTATCAAAGTCATAAGGGCAAAGAGACTCTCATGATTGGAAATAGTGAGTTGGAACTCGAGGCCTACAAGATTCACCCCCATCAACATGTACTAGAGGCTCAAAATACTATATGAGGGTTTGAGTCAGTGAGCTCATAGACTCTAAGGTATCCATCTTGACACTCTCCATCACAATGGAAGGAATGTTCATGTGCTCCACCATAGGTCTACCTAAGGGTCTCGATGCCACATTCGGGTCATGTTGTGCCCCTCCTCTATCATGTGAGGATCCCCTACCCCTACCTTGGATATTTAGGCAGTCAAAATAGTTAGGGATCTCATTGAGGACAAACTCATAATAGAGTTTCCTCAAAAAGTACCAAGGAAACTCATGATTATTGCATGAAGGTTGATCAAAAACCATCCACCACCTATCCCAAAAGCTATTCCTTATCCCTTCTTGATGGCACCAATGGATAGGGAACATTTTGCATCTAGGCTGTAAGAGTTGATGGGTTCGAGGGTCCATGAAAAGTGCACATAAATCAACTTTGTTTATTTTATTTTTCTTTACTTCAACATATGATAACTTGTTTGGATAAAATTGTTTTTGTTCTCCTCTTTTGTTCAAATACATATTAAATTAACCACTCACTGAACCTATATGGGCTACAATATATTGTAGTGAGTTTGCAAAGCTTGTCCTATGAGAGGTTGTTGAATTAGGATCTTTAAGCCTATTGATCAACACCTCAAGTTGTTTTTTATTGTTTTCGATTTTACCTAATATGTTTTCTTGTATGCTTGGGGGATGTCTAGGAATTGAAGGAGGATTTGACTATGCCTCTTCTTCAAAAGGCTCTTGATGAGGAGGTGATGGTGGGATTTTGATGTAGGAGCATCCCCGGTCTATGAGCAATCTTGCATCAACCAAAAAATATTTCCTTAGTTTTGTTCTTGTTTAGTTCTGGTAGCAGTTTTCTTTGTTTCTTTCAGTATGCTCTGGTAGCTAGTTCTTTTTCATTGTGGATCAAATCTTTGGTTTCTAGGCTTGGTCTTGTGCATTTTACCAGATTTTCAATTCATTTGGATTCTTTTCCAGAGAGTTATTCCTTCCAGAGTGTCTGTTTCTTGGTTCCAGAGCAGTTTTGAGCTTATTGTCTATGTTGGAGATTTCTTCTTGTGTAGAGAAAATTCTTGGATTGTAGATCAGTTTGGCACCACACTTGATGTTCTTAGGCCCTTGGCCAACCTTCCTATGTGGCCCACACTTTATGTTTGTTCTTAGCGGATGAGATCTTCATGTTTTAGGGCTGACCTATTTTACATGTTCCATTTTCATTTCTTGGTAAATGTAATCTATTGTGGCCAACCCAGATGTGTTCTGGGGGGTATATATATTATTATATGTGATCCTTTGGAGGTAGTTGGAAGGTGAAGAGGATCTAGTTTCTGGAATTATAATTCGGATGCCTCTTGGAGGTTCGGATGGATTTTAATATGGCATATAGTTTAAAATAAGGCATGTTAGCCTGCATGTAACCATATGATTACCGGATGTTCCATGATGATAATATATTGACACAAATATCTGAATTCGTATTTTATCTATGTTTTGTTGTTGCTTCCATTATGTTACTCTTGCTACATGATTTGGTTTGTTCTCTTTGAGGACCCACCAGACTATGGCCGCACCAAGTGGTATCAAATCTGGTTGCGAACCTTGAGGCATTCCTTTGGGTGAATAGATCATCGAGTGGAGGTAGGCTACGAGCATGTTCGATAGATTGCTGAGTGTGAGGAAATCTAAACCGGTAATCAGATCACCAAGTTGAGGTAGTTGTACCAAAGAAAAGGAGGAGATGCCACCAAGAAGGATGAACCCCTGAAAGGTAGAGTAGATGATGGAGGATTTCAAGAATGAGATGAGGAATGAGATACAAAACACATTGAATGGTTTGCAGAGGAATCAAGAATTTGAGGATGAGTATGAAGAGGTTGGAGAAGAGCTTGAGGTCAAGGAAGCTAAAGGAGTAGAAGATGATAGAGAGGAAAGATTTCTGAGAGTGGTGGCACAAGTGAGTAAAGTTCATAAAGTGGCGGTTTCAAAATTTTTCAAGACGTTGAATCTAGAAGATTTGATTAATTGGATCAGAGAGTTGGAGGAATATTTTGAGTTTGAGGATGTTAAGGACCTGTAGAGAGTTTGGTTGGCACATAGTAAGCTGAAAGGACATGCTTCTTTATAGTAGAAGGAGTTGCAGAGAGATAGAGTTGAGAATGGTGAGATGAAGATCACTCGGTGGAGGCAAATAGTAGCAAGATTGAAGGATAAATTCATTCTGGGAGACTATGAGCTGGAGTTGTTCAAGAAGCTGTTAAACTTGAAGTAGAAAAACATAAGTGTGAAATAATACACTGAGGAATTCTACAAGGTAATGATCAGATCTAGACATAGAGAGATGAATAGAGAGAAGGTGGCTACGTATATAAATGGACTTGCATTTAACATTCAAGATGAGATGAGTATGCTGAAGATTTCCATGGTTGAAGAGGCTTACCAATATGCTTTGAGGCTGAGGAGATACTAAAAAGAAGACAAGAAAACAACCCTAGAGGAAAGGAGAGATATAAAGGATAGATGAGTGGAAGTATAGAGAAGTAGAATATTGAAGAAGAATCAAAACCTAAGTGGAGTAAATAACTAGATCATAATACATAGAGAAAAGGGAGTAGTAGTAGCAACAAAGAATTTTTGGGCATATGTTTTAAGTGTGGAGAAACCAAACGTAGTTCTTTTGAGTGCAAGCAGGGGATGGCAAGAAATTATGTGGCAAAGGAGGATTGAGAAGTTAGAGTTACCGGTGAGAATGTGTTGGAACTGAAGTAGGGAGAATCCCTTATGTTCAAAAAACTCTTGATGGAGTAGAGCAGTGATACTAGATCTACTCAAAGGAAGAATATTTTTTGGACTATGTGTAAATCTAGTGGTAAGTGTTGTAAAGCTATTGTGGATAGTGGAAGTATTGATAATTTGGCATCTAAGGAGATGGTAGAGAAGTTTGGATTGAAGAAGCTTAAGCACCTTTGTCCTTACTAGGTGAGTTGGTTGCAAGATGATCAAAAGTTAGAAGTAAAAGAGCAGTGTTTAGTGAATTTTAATATTGGACCTTTTAGGGATGAGGTCTTATGTGATGTTTTGTCTATGAGTGCTTGTCATGTTTTGTTGGGGAGACCTTGGCAGTTTGATATAGGGGCTATCTATGATTGTAGAATAACCTAATCACTATTGAGAAGGATGGGTAGAAGTTCACATTGGCTTCCTTGAGGGAGAAAGATAAGGAAGTGAGGAATTTGAATCTTGAGAGAAGTTGCAGTACTAGGAAGCAAGTTGTAGAGGTTACATTGGATGGTGGCATAAATTTACAAAAGGGTCTGATAGATAAGCCTATGGTGGTAAACCGGATGAAATTTTATGATAGAAATAAATCAGATTTGCAAAAGAAAGAGAGTATTACTCAGAGATAGTGTGTGGGTCTGAAGCAAGGGAAGAGAAATAAAGAGAATCAAGAGTTAGAGAATCTAGTTGAGGTTTCGGAGGAGGTAAGGAAGAGGTTTGCAGACAAAGAAGATGTTTGGATCAGAAATGAGCATGTGATCTATATCATGAATCCTTTTCGATGTTCATGAGTTTCTTCTCATGGAAAATCTCTTTCTACCTGGGGTTCTGATGCAGGAGCATCCTTGGTCTATAAGCAATCTTGCATCAACCAAAAATATTTCTTTACTTTTGTTCTTGTTCAGTTTTCTGTGTTTCTTTCAATGTGTTCCAATAGCTAGTTCTTTTTCATTGTGAATCATATTTTTGGTTTCTAGGAATGTTCTTGTGTATTTTCCCATATTTTTAGTTCATTTGGATTCTTTTTTGGAGAGTTATTCCTTTCAAAGTGTCTATTTATTGGTTCTAGAGCAGTTTTGAGCTTATTGTCTATGTTGGAGATTTCTTCTTGTGCAAAGCAATTTTTGTATTGTGGATCAGTTTGGCACCACACTTGATGTTCTTAGGCCCTTGGCTGACCTTCCTATGTGGTCTGCACTTCATGTTTTTTCTTGGCAGATGGGATCTTCATGTTTTAGCATCGACCTATTTTACACGTTCCATTTTCCTTTCTTGGTAAATGTAATCTATTGTGGTCAACACAGATGTGTTTTGGGGGGTATATATATTGTTATATGTAATCCTTAAGAGGCAGTTGGAAGGTGAGGAGGATCTAGTTTCTAGAGCTATAATTCAGATGCCTCTTGGAGGTCTGGATTCATTGTAATCAGGCATATAGTTTAAAATAGGGCATGTTAGCTTGCATGTAACCAGATGATTATCAAATGTTCCATGATGATAATATGTTGATGCGGTTATCTATGTTTTGTTGTTGCTTCTGTTGTGTTAGTCTTGCTACATGATCCAATTTGTTCTCTTTGAGGACCCATCGGACCATGGCCACACCAGTTTTCAATGTTCTCAGATTGATTAGATCAATTCCTAAAATTTAAAATAAATTTTAATTAAAAAACCTATTTTAATCCATAATTTAAACAAAATTTGAGAGTAAAAAATTAGAAATCCATACTTCTTTGACCCCTTCGACATCATGATGTCATTTTAATGATGATCTCACACCTATGGGAGTAAAAAAATGGTCTTTCTTTGGCGTGCATAGTTCGAAGATTGAAAAAAATAGCAAACCTATGGCTTGTACAGAAAAATTGAAGAATGAAAAATGTTTTTTGTTTTCTATACCAAGTTTCACTTTTAGTGCATGCCAAATAAGGCATGTGTGGACTCCAAATAGGATGCATGCCAAGGTGCTTGATGAGGGCTAAAAAGGTCCAGAAATTTTTTGATCCCCCATCTTGGTGCACTCGCCCTTAGAATAAAACAAGGTGAAGTAAAAGTTTATTGTGATTGTTAGAGTGCAATTTTCCTAGATAAGAACCTAACATTCCATGCTTAGACGGAGCACATTGATGTTTAGTATCATTTTGTTAGAGATACAGTTAAAGATGGAAAGGTGAATGTGCTTAAGGTAGAGACTTTGATGAATGTTCCATATTCTTTAAGTAAGTTGTGATCACAAAGATCAAACAATGATGTTGGAACCCTTTCTCTAACAATATGTTCAAAAAGGGATATTTGTTTTGAAAATGGTAGCTCAACTTTACAATAATAAAAAGGTAATGTTGATATGCAATTACATGGGGTTGCAAGGGGGTACTCCCTTGTAGGCTTCACTCACTTGATTGATTGGAGGCTAGGGGTAGCACACCTTGATGGGGCTTTTTAGGGCCAACACCCTCAAAATAAAATTTTATTTATAATTTATGATTGTAAATCTTTACCATTTATCATTAGGTCATATATCTAACAATAGATATTTTGTGTGCTTTATTTTCCCTAGAAGGAAACCCTATTTTATGAGGGCATTGTATTATAATTGTGTATTTTGATGTATTTTGAGAGTTTTATAGTTGTTGAGTTGTTTTTGGATCTCTATTGGTGATACTCCTATGAGGAGCCTGCTTTGCAAGTATATTGTAATATTTTGGTAAATTCTGAATAATATATTGGGCAACTTTTGGAGTTCAGAATTTACCTCTTAAAATATTTTCCCCATGTAAATCCCTATGTTATGGAATGCATGTTATTTATGTTTGTTTAAGTTAAGTTTCTATAGTTGTTGTAAAGATATATATAAAAGTGTGCATTACCCTCCTATTAAGATTAGTGTAGGAAGTTTTGTCTCTACTTTAACTTCCTTATATAGAGTGTATTTGGAATTTGGCATATCTAGTTGGTCCAAGTTAGATCTAACCATGTGAAATTATTTTCAAATTTAATTCTTTTACTATGGGCCATAGATATTTCCATGATCCTCTTCAATCAATGTTTAAATTATAGAATGTCTAGTTCTTGTACTAGTGGCCAAGGGAACACACACTAATGGTGAAATGACTGATTCCAACCAAAAGTTTAGCCATTTTATTGCAATAAATATATGGTCATGTTCATTTCGATGAGTTCTATCATTTGCAATATAATTTTTCAAGTAATTAAATCTCTCTACAATATAGTTCATCAAACTAGGGTTTCCTATATGATTGCTTGTAATTGAAATTCTTAGTCACTTTTTGCTCAACCTTTTAAATTTGTGTTCTTTTCTTTATAAGTGCTAATATAATCTGATCAAAGATAGAATTTGAAGTGAATTTTGGTTGATTGCCATATATTATAAAACCTTGACTTATTTGTGAATTTGTAAGTCTATAACTATGGCTAAAAAATATAGTATGATGAGGGGATTGGAATACAACCTATTTCTTTAGTGTCCTAGGTCGATAACAAATCATGTAAACATTTCTAGTTAGGGAGGATCAAATCAATTTTTTTTGGATGAGCTTGAGGGGGTAAGAGATGCAATCATACCAATCCTCAGATGGTCACTCTTTAACATTGATACTAAAAATGGTTATCTTAGTTCCCTTTTAGGAATGGATGGGTTTGGAATATGGGCAAGGTGGTTATGCTCGATATATTTGTAGATTTAGATTTTGTTAGAGCAATGACACAAAGATATGATGCAAAGTAAAAAAAAATTCCTATCTATAAATGGATTGACAATCATATCATTTACAAAGACACACATATATGTTGTGTTTGACTTGAGTAGAGCTACAAATAAGCCCATAATTTTTAATTCTTTTAAACAAAATTATAAGATCTGTTGGCAACAATAATGAAGGAAAACTGAGATGGGGGGCTGAATCAAGTTTTGTTGGATTAAACAAAACAAGCATAATCTTTGATCAGATCAACTGCAACAAGAATAAATATAAAGATAATAACATCAACACACATGACACCAAGATTTTGATGTGGAAAACTCAGTTAAGGGAAAAACCATGGTGGGAACCTACCCACAATAAGATAATACTCTGCAGTAGTATGTGTAAATATTACAATGGGGAATGCACATGCATTCAAACACACTTCCTAGAGCTCATCGCTCAAAATATAATGACCCAAAAGGATCCAACCCTTAGGGAAGGTTCACTACCTTACAATAATATATAGACTACAATCCGGATTACGTGAACTGCAAAGATAGCATTTGCTAATGCCTGATGGCAGTTTTAGTTAAGCTCATTTGTCTACTCTACAAAAATATCCACTCAATACACCATACCAAAGGATAAATTTTCTTATGCACACATACACCACTCTTTGATAATGCAGACACACCATCGACACCCAAAATACATGAATATAACACCTATTTATACAATTCATCAACCTTGACAAAAAGGTCGGCCAAACCATCAAGCCTTAATTATAAAATTACATCACATGATACATAAACCAGCCACCAGACCAATACAATGCCATAGGAAACATAACATAGACCTAAACCAAATCTCCAAACATACATCGCCACTAGAAATCTTGCCAAGATCAACCACAACACGTTATACCACCAAAAATACCGCATAACATGAAGAATATCACCAGACCCATAAGATCTTCAAGAACGCGCACAAGGATCAATGTGTACCAGCAAAACAAATAGGACATGATTAGGGAACACCAACAAGCATGTTAGAACCATCCGCAATAGTTGCACCAACACCACTTAATCAAATATTCATCAATTAACACACTAACACTCAAGAACACTTATCAACAACAATCCAGACTAGAAAGATAACTTGCGAAGAACCAAATCATGAACCATCTAAAATGTAGATACACATGAACATCCAAAACACTCTCCCAAATCTACAACCAAAGATATAATCATACTGGAGCACAACGAATCAAATATTAAACTTTGCCAACCACATAATAGAAAGACCAAACCTCAAATTGAATCAAATGATATGATCAAGTGAACTTTCAGATCACTGAAACCAATAGAGAATGAAGTATCTCTAGTTGATTAAGCATCCCAAATAGATAAACCAGCCAAATCAACTCAATGCAATCACTGAATCACCAAATAACTCTCTACAATACCAAAACATAGGGATATGTTAACATCAATGACAACAACATATCCTAGCAACAAAAATATCCAACAATATGCCCCTTTGGAATTGATGGAAACATATAAATGTGAAAAATAATCAATGCAAAGAAATGAATCAGCACCAAAAATCTCCAACAAACTCCCCCTAAGATCATGCACACAAATCTTCAAAGATAAAACAATTTTTCACATGCTTCTCCCCCCCTTTGACAACAATGTGAAAGATAGAATGTGGATCATACTTCTCTCCCCCAAACCAAATAATCTCTCCCTCTAATAAAGACAATCTCTCTCCCTTAGGATAAAATCACAACTTATCATCTAAACCACACACTGACTACTTCGGCTGAGTAGCAACACCAACTCATCAACTTGGATAAAAAGATAAGATTCTAAAGTCCACCGTATTGATGCAAATCCATGCATCTAGTTCTCATCAAGAGGGGAAAAGACCCCTAACTTGTCTCTCAAATAGACAAATGTATCTACAATAAAAGGCTTAGTAAAAATATCTGCAATCTAATCCTTTGTAGATACATATTCTAATCTGACTTCTTCATCACTGACTTTCTCCCTCAAGAAATGATACTTTATTGATACATGCTTTGTTTTAGAATGTAGTGTTGAATTATTGGAAATATTGATATAACTGGAATTATCATAGTATATAACAGTAGGTTCATCATAAAAAACTCTAATATCCTTCAACATTTGCTTCATCCAAACTACTTGAGTGTAGTTACTAGTAGTAGCAATGTATTCAGCTTTAGTAGTAGATAGAGATACATCATCTTGCTTCTTACCAGACCATGAAATCAACTTCTTTCCCAAAAAGAAAGCTCCACCAATAGTGTTCTTCCAGTCATCAACATCACCTGGCTAATCGCATTAGTATAGGCACATAACATGAAATCAACATTCTTCAGATACCATAAACCATAGTCAATAGTCCCCTTCAAGTATCTAAAAATCCTCTTCATGGTAGTAACATGAGTCTCTTTAGGATCAACTTGAAATCTATCACAAAGACAAACAACATGCATAATATTTGGTCTAGTTTGAGTTAAGTACAACAATCCACCAACCATAGATCTATATAAAGTCTAATTAACTTTCTGAGATTCATCATTCTTAGACAATTGCATCTAGTCACAATAGGAGTTCCAATAGGTTTGGAGTCATCTAACCCAGAATTCTTCAACAATTCCTTCACATACTTAGATTGAGAAATGAAAATGCCTTTGTTAGTCTATGTAATCTACAATCCTAAGAAGAATTTCATCTCACCTATCATATACATCTCAAATTTCTTTATCATATCATCAACAAACTTTATACTCAAATCATCATCTCCTCCAAAAATGATATCATCAAAAAAGACTTCAATAATCAAAATGTTATCATTATCAACCTTAAAGTATAAATTACTATCAACAATACCTTTACAAATTCCCAACTTCAACAAATACTTATCTAATCTAGCATACCAGGCTCTAGAAGCTTGCTTTAGTCAATGCAATTCTTTCTTCAATTTGCATACCATATCTCCTTCATCTGATAAAGAAAATCCATCTGGTTGCTTAATGTAGACTTCTTCCAAATCACCATTCAAAATGGCTGACTTAACATCCATTTGATACACCTTGAAATTATTGTAAGCAGCATATGCAAGCAACAATCTAACAACTTCAATTCTAGCTACTGGAGTAAAAGTATCCTCATAATTAATACCTTCCATCTGAGAACACCCTTTACATACTAGTATTTCTTTGTTTCTAACAACTTCATTGACTTCATTCGATTTATTTCAGAATAACCATTTAGTGCCAATTACCTTCTTGTCTTTAGGTCTCAAAACAAGCTTCCAAGTATTCTTTTTCTCAATATGATTTAACTCTTCTTCCATTTCTTTTATCCAATTGTCATATTTACATGCTTCTGCAACTTATTTAGGTTCAATCTTTGAAATCAAGCATATCTCTTCAACAACAATCCTTCTCCTAGTCATCACACCTTTATTCTTGTCACCAATAATCTAATTTTCTAAATGATTCAATCTTACATACCTTGGAGTCTTTTGATTATTCTGATTGTCTGGCTCTTGAACTTCTTCACCAGTAGCAGCAATATCCTGATTAACTATCCCTACCAGATCATTCTACTTTAAGATCTCAGTTTGCACAAGCTTTGAAATAACATCTTCATCATCAAACTCATATCCACATGCTCTGATATACTTTCTATGATATTCATCAACCTTCACATTTGCACTCTCTATTATCTTTGTTAGCCTCTTATTGTAGCACCAATAGGCCTTTCTCTTAGTAGAATATCCCAAGAAGATTCCTTCATCAAATATTGCATCAAACTTTCCTATATCCTCATCTCTCTTGATATAACATTTTCTTCCAAAAACTCTAAAATATCTAACTATAGGAACATGACCAAAGTATAGCTCATAAGGAGTCTTACCAGAATCACCTTTTATATACACTTGGTTGAATGTGTAAACAATAGTTCTTATAGCTTCTCTCCAAAAGGTTTTTACAACATTTCCTTCAATCAACATAGTCCTAGCAACATCCAAAATGGTTTCATTCTTCCTTTCAACAACTCGGTTCTACTGAGGGGTTCTAGGAGTAGATAACTATCTTCTAATTCCATTCTTCGCATAGTATGTATCAAACTCTCTAGATGTAAATTCTCCTCCTCTGTCAGATCTCAGACATTTAAGATTCAATCCTGTCTTTGTTTCCACCTTAGCTTTGAATATCTTGAATTTCTCCAATGCTTCTTATTTTTGCCTCTGAAAGGTAACCCACATCATCCCAGAATAATCATCAATCAACAACATGATATATCATGTCACCCTGCATGCTTCCCACTCTAGTAGTACCACATAATTCAGTATGCACAAGATCTAACAATCGAATAGATGAATACAACTTACTCTTGAATGTAGTTCTTGTTAACTTTCCCATCTGACTTTCTTTACATACCGGATTAGATGGCTTCACAATTTTAGGTAAATCTCTAACAACTTGAGTAGAACTTATCCCTATCATGCAGTCAAAATTAACATGACACATCCTTCTATGCCACAACCAACTTTCATCAATCTAAGCAATCAAACAACTTTTCTCACAGGCATTCAAATGAAAGATATTACCTTTAGTTTTAATCCTTGATGCAATCGCTATACCACAGGCATTTAGGATCTTGCATTTACCATTCTTGAATTGAAAATCATATCCCTTGTCAACCATCTATCCAACACTCAAAATATTATGCTTTAAACCTTTAATATACAAGACATCATCAATATTATGCTTATCATGAAAAGAAATTGAACCTCTAATACGAATCACACAAGCTTTATCATCTCCAAATCTCACTATACCACCATCATACCTTTCCATACACAAATTTACTTTTATCACCTATCATATGATGTGAACAACCCTTGTCAATTACCCATTCATCTTTCTCCTCAACAATGCAGCTTGTAGAATTTACTGGTATCAGATCATCTTCCTTGATAGCAATAAATACAAACTCGTCTTCTAAATTCCCATTCTCTGATTCTTCATCTATCACACCTTCATCGACAATATAGTAACATCTTTTTTGATATCTGAGCTTCCAATTAGGGTTATAGGATTTATCATCCTTTTCATGCTTCTCATATCTATCATACTTATCAAATCTATCATGCCTTTCAAATTTATCATGCTTATCATATCTAGACATTATCTCAAGGCACCTAGAAGCAAAATATCCTATCTTATTACAAGTGAAACATTTCAAAGGTAACTTTCCATCATACTTACCGACTCCCTTAGGCAATATTCGAGCAATAAGGGCTTTGAGCTCATCCAATTATCTTTCTTTCTCTTCCATCTCTTCTATTCTTTGTCATATCTAGATACCCAACATGAAATCTCTCCCAGATCATACTTCTTCTTTTTGGATATAGAATCTTTGAATGTATTCTTAGATTTTCCATGTGATTCTCCAAATTCACTCAGCTCAAATGTAGCAAGCTTACCAACCAACATGCCTCTTGTTACTGTAGTTGTATACACATAAAAATGGCTATGAGAGATTAAATAAATATTTCATATTTATTTAATATTTATTCTTCTATTAATAGTTAATTTGAAAATATTAATTTATTTAATTCATTTCATGTCTTTCTATTAATTAATTTAATTGAAACATTTTATTAATTAATTCATTTCTCCTTTTCCTCTAATCAATTAATTAAATATCTAATATTTAATTATTCCTCTAATCAATCAAATTAAATATCTAATATTTAATGGTTATTCTTCTATCCTATAGTCTCAAATATTAAGTAATTTCTTAAAATTATTTAATTCCTTTTCCAACTCATCCTTCCATCTCCACTTCATCTTTCCTTTGCCAACTCATCCATCACATGACTAAATTAATTCAACAAAATTAAAATAAATAAAACATTTATTAGGCAATTATCTCCAACTTTGAAAATAAATGAAATATTGTGTACGTACACATATTTCCTATTCTTCTTCTATATTCTCTCCAACATCCCTACATCTTAGGAAGGACTTGAGTCCATTTGTCCTCTCATGCCTAAATCTTCTCCAACAATCCCCAGATTGCCTCAGTCAGCAACCCAATCAAGGTGACATGAGTGGCACTTGTCTTCTCCTTCCCCCTTTCTCTCAACCTTCACCTTTTCTCATAGCCATCCAAATTTGCAAATATGATCATGAACGTTGATCTAGTACACATCATCTATCCTCTCAAATGTTTATAAATATAGGAGTTTGAGTTGAGAAAGAGTTAGTCTTCAAGTTAAAAATTTAAGAAACTTATGCATCCATGAGTTTTTATCTTGAAGCACTTTAGCAATTTTAGCATTTCTCATTTAGCTTTAAATCATTTGCATTGCATATCATAGTATCAGTTAACTATTAGTTATCAATCCATTCTTCATATGCCATCTTGGAAGCTATCAGTGCTTGTCTGACAACAAATCATTTGCAACCAAGAATAGTGGAGTTAGGACACAATGAGGCTTAAATCATGAAGGTAATAATAGTGTTTTTATTTTATATCAATTCCATGTAGTTTCATTGGTTGAGTTTGGATTTCCTGTAGAATTTCCTTTGTATTTTGTGAAACTAATATGTTGCAGGTAGTATTCTGAAGAAGAAATTCAAGTCGACACATTTTGGTGCCCACATGGGGCTGGAGCCTCACACATATCTTTCCAATATCCTAGCTAGTTATTGTAAACACAAGTTTAATGCATTTATAATCCAGATTAATGTTGTTGTGAATTCTGACAATTCTTTCATTTAATACATTAGCGCTTTTGTCTCGCAGGTTAGCGCATTTGGCATTTAGGTTAGTGCTTTTGTTTGCAAATCAACGCATTTAATTCTCAGATTAGCATTTTTGTCTATTAGGTTAATGCATGTGTCATTTAGGTTAGCACTTTTGTTTGTGAATTCTCGCATTTAGTCCACAGATCAACTATTTTGTATCACAGGTTCACGCTTTTGTGGTGGAAAATAACGCATTTGCTAGGATAGTGCTTTTATTTGCAACTAACAAACTTTTTCTGCAGGTCCGAATGTCCATGAACTAAAAATTTCAAACTACTAACATATCTGTGTACAGGATTGTTTTAAAGAAAATTTTATGCATTTTCTCACATTGTTAATTAAGAGTTTTATTTTGGAAAGTAACACATCATATCTTTCTCATTTAGCTTAACTAAGGGAAAAAATTGGCAACATGCAACTTACATTTTTAGTGACTTCTTTAAAGTAGTTGTACATAGATTGTAGAAGGCTAAAATAAACTTGTGTATTCCGTGCTTGTTGAAGTAGTAGGTAAGTATGCTCTCACCCTCATACGGTGATCAGAAAACCAGACCTACTCTCTTTTATGTGTGTTCTTTAGAGGGCCTACCTTCCCGAGCTGCCTTGAGGGGGCTAGTGAGACGGGAACGACCCAAAGTGGAAATAGGCTAATACTGAGTCCTTTCGATCCACTCTAAATAAATTGTGTTTGTGATGAAAGTCATAAACAACATGTGCTGATAAGTTCATACCAACACTATGTTTCCCCATAAACCCTATGGAGCATAACCTCTATAGGTTGGGAACCTTTTGTATTTATAGAGCTGAAAGTACCACATGTATGGCCACATGACCAGAAGCCTTTACTAAAAACCACTTGTACTAGTTGACAAAATCCTTCTAATTGTTGGCGCAAGAAGTTGGACCTCTAAAGCGGCTCACACACATATGGTTCTTAGTAGAGATATAAAGTTTGCCATGGGGAGTTTTCATGGAAATTGGTGCTTGGCTGCCCAAAGAAGTGAGTGCTGAGGGTGGAGCTAGTGGGGTCAAGCATCTAAATATCTGTTTTGAATAGCGTAACCTCGAGGGAAACCCCATGTGAGATTCAACAATTATTGTCTTAGCCTGCCATAGGATTTGTACTTGCTTGTGCATTTTGTTTTTCAAACATTGTGTCTTCTATGTCTACAACATGCTCAGAATGGTCAAAAATTGAATAAAATCATCATCCAAAAATGAGCAAAAATCTAATAACTTGCTGGAGAAAAAATTAAAAAAATGAAAAAAATCCTTGTAACATAGTCATAACAATGCTTTTGAGGCACATAACTGCACATTTATTATGCAAAACAATGGATTTGAACAAGAGTACATCACTTTTATGTCATATATTCATGCATTTGATCAGTGGATTAGCACTTTTAAACATGAAACCAAGCTTTTATAACACAATTTTCCGCTTTTAATGTCACAGAGCAACGCTTTCGAGCAATAGAGTAGCGCATTTGTCCCATTAGTTAGCACTTTTGACGAAAACATTAGCACAAATGCTTTCTCGCATCTAAGATAGAGTATATTAGACCAAAAATTTCAAAGTTAGTATCAAGAGTTGTCTTCAAACTAGTTCAATAATTAGGTTATCAATCCAACAGGCTATTTCCAAAAGGTTTCTATAAGCATAAAACATTCAACAAGTTAGTGATTCAATCATCTTAAGTGCAAAAAATCAACATCATTATTAGTTTCTCATCAACATATATCAAATCTCTATCACGAAACTTGATCAATCCACCTTTTGTTCATTATATTGGATATATCTTTCCTATTTTGAACCTAGGTTATATCAAAAATCAGAATTGCGATCACATTGGAATCACACAAACTTGTAAACTATCATATTGTTATATGACTTTTAAATATCTCCTTAAGAAAAGAAAGCCCAGTTATAAAGCTACTCAGAAGAGAATAATATTCTTGTATATCAATTGTAAGATCTTGTTAAAACATAGGACATTCCTACACCATTTTCATCACTATTTACATGGCTGCAGGACATAATTTGATGGAGAAATTTTACATGGATGTTCTTTTCAACAAAGAGACGCTTTATCATAACAAACCAATAAAAATGATAAAATCAACAAAACATACCTTCCTAAACCAATAATCACCTATTGAGTTATTTTTTAAGAAGGTCAAAACTTCAGAAATTTTTCATAGCAATCGCATGCTAGTTTGGACTAGAGCTCAATATGAGCAATTCAGAAAATAACAAAAACAAATGGAAGAAGATAATTCAATGTTCCAAAATTTTGAGTATATGGCTATTGATGAAGAATTGGTCAATAATACCATTAGAGACCTTGAGAAAGATTTCAAATTTGATAGGCTAATGGAAAAATTATTAGCAAAGCAAAAAGAAAATTATCTTTTAATGTTGGCAAAATCAGGAGCTAAATTGACACAAGACTTTAGCATAGAAGGCTTGAAACAAGATATAGAGAAGAGTAATACTTAAAACATAGATGATCCAAATAATGAGGATATAAATAAAGAAATCCATGAAGAAACAAAGGGAGATAAAACAAGAAAAGAACATGATGACAAAAGAAGAGAGCGTAGTGATAGAAGAACTTATGAAGATACAAGGAGAATCATCTGTTAAATCTCACTCAATAAATGCAAGCCTTACAACAACAAATACAAGATATGTAGATTTCAATGAGTTCCAAGAAGTATTCGTTGGAAGATATCTGCCCATATCCTTTTGATAAAAGTTTAAATATGATACCATTTCCACAGCATTGTGAAAACTCTAAATATGATAAATACGATGGGAGATCTGATCCTCAAGATCACATTAGGGAATTTTGTACTTGTACTGTCATAAAATTATGACCCTAGCAATTTGCGACTGCATTAGGTCCTCATGCATGTGAACTCGAATCCTCTAGCCCGATCGGAGACTGAAGAGTGCTTGGCTTGCAAAAACGCCTTCTTCCTTGTCCTCCGCATCACTCTGTCCACACTTTTCTCTAGAGATAGGGGTAGGACAGGGGCGTGGTGCCCCTATCCCCCCTTGGACATGGGCATGCCACCCTTGTCCTCCCAGTACATGGGTGTGGCGCCCCTATCCCCACCCTATTTTGGGGCAGGACCTTTCTAGAGCATGTTTTGTGGGTTGTGCAGCAAGCGGGAAATCTCCCCAATGTCGGCCCATGACAAAATTCAAATCCACCAACATGTATTTAAGGGTAAATCTCTCTCTCATTTACATGAGTGCATAATTTGTATAAGTGGGAAATTCACAAGCAATCAAGAGTTCAAGAGCATTCAAG
The DNA here is from genome assembly GCF_030272615.1 of Cryptomeria japonica. Classification (NCBI taxonomy): domain Eukaryota; kingdom Viridiplantae; phylum Streptophyta; class Pinopsida; order Cupressales; family Cupressaceae; genus Cryptomeria; species Cryptomeria japonica. Next base: position 315,013,250 of record NC_081407.1, read on the forward strand.
TGTAGATGGAGGAAATGGATTGAACACAAGATTCAATCTTCCAGCATCCAACAATGAAGTTTTTCCTGCAAAACACACACATGAAAATGCAAATATCTAATCTAAAACACACATGCATGTTACATAATCCACTCCATTGCACTCCTTAAACCAAGATCTTATATAGATAATATTGCTCTCAGAAGCACACACAAGAAGCTACGGTTTTTTGGAGATTCAAGATGATTGATGCAAAGGAAGCTAAAGAAAATGAAGTGTCAAGATGTTGAAGAATACAAACTGACATAAGTTCAACGCATAAAGATGAGATGCCCAAATAAGAGAGAGGGGCTTGTTTAAATAGAATTTCTCTGGGTGAGTTCATGTTGTGGGATGAATGTGGGATAATGCAAGATGAGTGGTAAATGGGAAATGGTAAGTGGTAGGAGGGGATATTTAAGGGTTTTATTAAATAAATAGAGAAATGTGTATAACGTGAATGCATGAAGGTGTATAAATGAATATGATAAATGTTTTATTTAATAGATTTAATGGATAAATGGTAATATATTAATAATAATATAATAAAATATGGAAATTATGAATGATGAATTATGGAGAAATAATAGTGTAATAATAAGGACTCGCCCGATGTTCGGAGAAATTTGAAATTAAATGAGGATAAATTAGTGAAATTTTTATGTGTCTACATCAAGCATTCAAGCGTTCTTTTCCAGGATTGAGCATTCTCAAGTTTCCCTTCAAGGCTAGGTGTTGCATTCAAGTAAAGGATTCAACTATTGAAGAGGAGATTGATTCCAACATACAATTCCATACAAACATTTCTATCAACATTGCTACTACAACCTCCCTTGAGGTGATTTATAATTCAGTCTTTCATTTATATTTAATTGCAACTGCTTTCTTTCATTACTTGGTTAATTCCAAAACTGGGGTTTGACCTAAAGGCAAACCCCGAATCCCAACACATTTCCCTCTCTTTCTATGTGTAGGTTGCATGTGTGCAGCTGTACTTTTGGATTCGGGTTTCATTTGTAGAGGAAGAAAAACCCTTTTCATTTCATGGATTTTTCGGAGGACTGTGTACATTCTCGCCATGTTCCGGATAACTTTTCATCAAATTTGCAAGGCGACTTTGTCTCAACATTTTACTACCAAATACAGGTGCACAACCCCTCTCCAATTGTGCACACCTTGTCAATGCTAGCCTCTGACAACCACCCATCTTCTTTTTGCATCATTCTTCAAAAAGGAGCGAAATCTACATTTATGGCACCAACTCTGAACACCACCCAAGCCTCTGCCATGAACTCCACCTTTTTATTTCTCTGAGCGACCATCACCATCTGAGCTTCATCTTTTGCATCTGAGCACTCTACATCTGAAATGAAGCACGCGGGGTTAAAGTAAGGGCCCAAAATACTGGCCCACTCCTCCTCTACCTCCATTACCGCATTGCCCACAAACTCCGCATCCTCTTCTCTCACAAAGCCTACAATTTTCTCCACACATGCCTCCTTTGATGGCATGACATCAACTAAAAGGCATAAGACAATTTTGTATATAAACCCATCACACCAGTGTCACTCTACACTTACTACACTGTCAACCAAATCATGGATGGCAGATTGACCTTTTGGTGTGATGATGAAGAGCCGATCACATTGTTCTTCCAGGGTCTCCTCATGACAAATGCAACTCAACCCAAAATAGTGCACCATTGTTATCACTATGGATACACACTAAACTGCACTCAACAATTATAGACCAACATCCTCTAGATGGTTCTTCTGGCACTACAATCAAGCCAACCGCCTGCTCTATCTTCCAAAAAATCCTTATTTCGCTGACTCAATCCAATCTCAGAGAGCCGTCAAAAAAACCTGTCCAAGCCACGTGATTTTGCACAGAAGAGATAGAATCTCTCCTCTCTTGAAAAACCAATTGATGAATACCTTATCCGATTCCCTTCCTTGTGATATGCTCGTCGTCATTAAACACAAACTCTTGCAACTCTATAAACCCATTCTCAGTCAATGATATGACTGTTGTCCTTGGCTCGAATATTCATTTGTTGGCAAGATAATCTATCGCTTTATTGCCCTCTCGGTAAATATGGTGGACTTGAAAGTATTGCAATTTATCGATCAAGTAATTGATCCTCGGAATCCACACATTTAGTCTCCAATTTGTGAATCCATTTTTTATGATCCCATTTAATATAATTTGAGAATCACCCTTTGATCAATACTTTCAAAAATCTGAAAGAGCATACCAATTTCAACCCTTCTTCTAATGCTGTGATTTCCGCAATGTTGTTTGAAGCCACACCCACAGGGCCACAAATGGCTCCAACTAAACACCCTACCTCATCTCTGACAACTGCGGCAAATCCGACTAAACCTGGATTACCTCTACTGGCCCCATCAAAATTTAAATTTTTCCATCTGGATGGAGGTGGAGACCATTGAACTTTCATTCTTTCTAAAGACTTGAAATTATGGATGTGGCTACTAATCTATTTCAAGTTTGAAACTCATTCCATCTCCATGTCCAATTTGGTATAGCATTTGAATCTCCTCCTGTTGATCTTTCTATTAATGGTATCTTCAATGGCCTCTTGGATTTTAGCCACAAGGACATTGACCTCTAACTCTTCCTCCCTAAATATCCTTATGTTCCTCTCTTTCCACACATGCCATACTAGCATAGATGGACTAATGATCTATAAGCTTCCCCATTTAGAACTTTTACCACCTATTGGCCAAGAAATGATGAAGTCTTTGAAACACTGATTTCGTACCATCTGAATCTAGAGCTTTGCTAATAGCCAATCCTGACACTGCTTTGTATACAAACAATCATACAACAGATGTTCTGCTGTTTCTTCATCTTGCTTGCAAAGGGAACATCTGCTAGGTCCTTCTATACCTATGGATTTAAGTCTATCACTTGTTAGTATCTTGCCATGCAAGGCTATCCAAAGGAAAGAACCGGCTTTAGGCAATATTATTTTATCCCAACATAGTACTGTCGGCTAATAACTATCTTTTTATCGCTTTCTTTGCAGTTCGTACCCCAAATTCACTCTATATTTTCCCAATTTTGCTGCGTTCCAAACTAGAGTATCATTCTCACATGTTACAAAAGTCTTCCTGCTATTAAGTATTTCCTCCAATTTAAAATTGTTCTCGCTTAGCCAATCTCCTACTCGTTTCCAAGAGATTGGAACATTCAGGGAATGGAAAGATTTAACATAGTTTGCCATATGAACTCCCGTATTTGCTTCAATTTGATTAATCCATTCATTGTCATTTATAATGTCTGCCAATGCCAACTCCCCATTCCAAGCGTCCCTCCAAAACTTGGCTTTTTTCCCATTGCCAATTCTCCAAGTGAGGTGATCTGCGATAAGCTTCCTACTCTCCCATATAAATTTCCAAATTGGAGAGCCACCTACCGAATTAGCTACTGTGAATATCCTTTCAGGATCACTAGAATCCAAATATTTTGCAACCATAACCTTGCACCAACCCTTTTGAGGAGCATTGTATATTTTCCAAGCTAGTTTGGCCCCAAGTGCTAAATTTTGCAATTTCATTTTCCTAAGGCCTGCCCCTCCATCCTCCTTAAGTAGGTAAGCGGTATCCCAATTGATAAGAGGGATTTTATTTGCCTCTTTCAACCCTTCCCAAAGAAATTTTTTGAGCATGCCATCCAAAGCAAAAGTAGCCTTGCAGGACAATCTATAACATGACATGTAGTAAATCGGTACTGTAAATAGCACATACTTAATCATCTAAATACGCCCTGCCTGTGAAAGCCAGTTATTCTTCCATGTTGCTGACTTGATTTTGGACTTGTCAACTACTTCATCCCAAATTTTACTATCCAACCTTCCAGCAAACAAAGGGACTCCAAGGTATTTGATAGGAAAACTGCCTAGGCCAAACTGAAGGATACTAGATATTTTTGATTGAGATCTCCTGCTTGTGTTGAGAAAGTAAATCATGGATTTCTGCTTATTCATGCAATGTCCAGATACCTTTTCATAATCATCTAAGACCTCCTTTATAATATATGCTTCCTTCTTTGAGGCTTATCCAAACAAAATAGTGTCATTCACAAATTGTGAATGAGATATCAGATCCATGGAGGTTGAAATGGAAACCCCTTTCCATAAACCTTGCCCCACCCTGTTTGTAATACTCCTTCCTAAAAATTCAGCCATAAGCACAAACAAGAAGGGCAATAGGGGATATCCTTGTCAAAGCCCATTAGTAGCATGGAAAAAACCACTAACAATCCCATTCACTAAGATAGAAAAACTAACAGTAGAGATACAGTGACTAATACATTTCAACCAACTATTATCAAAACCAAATGTTCTAAGGACCCCCAAAAGAAATCTCCATACAACACGATCATATGCCTTTGACACATCTAATTTAACAATCATACCTCTGAGCCTAGATGAGTGCATAGAGTGAATAGTTTCAACAACCAATATAATGCTATCTGTGATCTCTCACCCCGGGGTGAATCCATGTTGATTGGGCAAAATAATCTTCGTCAGAATTGGTTTCAACTTGTTCACCATTACTTTGGACAAAATTTTGTATATGGAGTTGCATAATGAGATTGGCTGGTAATCAATTATAGAAGAGCAATCCAATTTCTTAGGAATAAGGGTGATGTTTGTATGGTTAATTTCCTTAACAAATCTACCCTGCTTTCTAAAATTCTCCAATATTATTATAATCTCATGCCCCAAGAACCCCAACATTTCTGATTAAAATCCATTATGAATCCATCAGGGCCGAGAGCCTTGTTTGGGTGTAGATCAAACACCGCTTTTTTAACCTCCTCTAGAGAGAAAGGGCAGCATAAAGATATATTATCTGCATCTATAACTTCTCTATGAATAACATCCATCAAAAGATGTGAGGGATTGTCACTGCTACCATCCCCCAACAGTTCTCTGAAAAAATTCATTGCCACTTCCTCTATAGCCTCCGAAGAAGAATGCTGATTACCGTCTTTATCCAAAATCAAGTCAATTTGATTTCTGCTCCTTTTTGCCTTCACTGATGCATGGAAAATTTTTGTGTTGGCATCACCTTCTTTTATCCACAATTCTCTATACTTGTCCCACCAAAACAATTCTTCTCTCTGAATTAACTCTGCCAATTCCTCCTTGAGAGCTTTCTCTTTATAATACTCTTCATTGGACATCCCAGATAAGATAATTCTATTATTTAATGAAGCTAATTCTTTCTCTACTCTCTCCCTTTTAGCAAAAATATTTTTGAAGATATCTCTATTCCAGACTTTAATATTTTCCTTTAAATATTTCAATCTTTTAGATAAGGTCAAAGATGGGGAACCAAAAAAATAATTGCTTTCAAACCACCATCATTCAAGATGAGATTAAAAATCCTTATCTCTCGACCACATACTCAAAAATCTGAAACTACTCTTGCCTTTGGTTGGAGCCTCACTCAATTTTAACTCTATAGGGAAATGATCTGACAAGGATACAGGAAGAATTGATGCCTCCACATGAAATGATGACTCTACCTAGTAACTTCCTATAAAGTGTCTGACCAATCTTTCCGAAATGTGTGTGAACTTGGCCTTGCGATTAGTCCATGTAAATAAACCATTCTTTGGTACAACATCCATCAAATGATTCTGAGCCACAAAGTCCCGGAAGTCTTCCACCACCTTGTTAGACATCCTCAATCCACCCTTTTTCTCATCTAAGTCAAGCAATGCATTAAAGTCTCCAGCCACAACTAATCTTTCATTATTCAATAAAAGAATTTTTTCAGAGAGGACGCTCCAAACGTGGACCTTTTCCATAGTTTTTGTTGGCCCATATACATTGATTAAAGGAAATTCCAGACTCTCCTTAACATGAATCACATTACACATCATCCAATTCTCTGCTTTCTCTAATAGGGTGACTTGGACTAAAGTAGGATTCCAGACGATTCCAAGACCTCCCGCCGCACCCTTAGCTTCTTGAAATGCTCCCTCCCACCCTCTACAATAATTTATAAAACTAGACGACTACTCTAAATTAAGTTTTGTTTCTTGAAAGATGATGATTTCGCTGCTACTTCTACAAAGCACTCATTTTACCAAGCATCTTTTGTTAGGGGCAAAGAGACCCCTAACTTTCCAAGTGGTAATCTTCATTTCTTGTCGAGGGAGAAGCCTTCTCCCTTGGATTTTTGCATAAAATAAAACACACTGACTAATCCCTTTTCATTGGCTCTATCTTCCCTTTTTTGACGATTACTCCTTCTGCCCCGGCCACCTTTTGCTTTCCCAAGCAAAGCATTGGCCGACTGACTAATACATCTCGGATCCACATTTTCAAGGGCATCTTTGAGGAACAACCCTTCTTCAAAGTTCTTGTCTAATTCATATCCCATACTAGATAAACCTCAGCACGAATAGATGCTTCACAGGGGTGACAAAACTACTTTCCATTCCTTTGTTTTTGATGTATCATGTCTGAAAGAATCCTTACTGCTTCCGGTCTCTCTATACCAGACATGAATAAATCACCAATGAAGTAGGATCAAAATTTGGAGTCCAAGGTTGAATATACACTGCATGCTTTTCTGCAACCTAGTTTTCTTGGTTGAGAATACAATCTCTTTCTGACCCTTTTTCAAACAGCACCAAAAAAATCTTCTAGGCAAAAAATTAATAATGATTTGGTCCCCCCATTGCTCTTCAACCCATGATTTGATTTCTCTTCTGGACCAATTGATGCCGAGGATCCTGGTGATAACAGCATGATCATCCCAAAACTTATGATCATCCTCCATTTCTTTCGTGAGATCCACCAATATCTCACCAATTTCTGTAGACCTGCTTCCATCCGCCCTCCCAATTTCCTCTAATCCACCATTGTCATCCAACCGTTTTTGTAGACCTGCTTCCATCCACAGTACTACTCCTTAAAAATAATTCTTTGTCACTTTTGTACTACATAATTCAATCAATTCCTTTCCAAATCAAACAAAGGAATAAGGGGATCATCATAACATCCTTAATTCATTCAAAATTCAATCTATCGTCTTTGTGCGGAGATTGGCTCTAGTGAATTACCCCTTATCTTCCTAATGTAATGGTGAAAAGTGCTTGGAGGATAATCAATAGTAAAACTCTCATCTCCCTTTGAGGGAAAGGGTTAGTTTTTCTCTTGATCTATCACTCATCATTTTCTCACCATTACATTTTGGTGAACCTGACATCTTGCATGCTTTCCTTTGAACAACATTGCATATTTTTCATTTACAAGTTTCAAATTTTTGCAAACTTAGTGGTTAAATCATTAAAAACCCTAGTTTTTAAAATTAAAATTGAACTTGTGATTTGTAAAAATTGCTTGTGGTTATCTTTGATTTGTAAAATTGCTTTATTTGTCAAAATTCAATTTACTCATTGTCTTGTTCAATTTGCAATTAAAATTTACAAAATTAAGAGGTTACTTGTAAAAACCGTAATTTTCAAAAATCATTTTGAACTTGTGCAAAAATTGGATTTCCATTTAATATTTAGATTTCTGATTGTTCTCAGAATTGTTTTCAATTCCCCCCCTTTTTCCCAAAATTCAAATTTCAAAATTAAGTGGTTAGGTCATCAAACCCTAAATTTTAAAATTAATTGCATTTTGTGTAAATTTCAAATCAATTTCAGTTACATTTAGATTTCTAAACATTTTCTAAGGTGTCCCTATCCATTAGGTTTGACCCTTTTTCAAAATTGCACTTCAATTCCTCTTTTTCTTCAAAACCCTAATAGGGTCCTATTTTCACCTTTGTGCCTTCATTTCGCCCATCTAGAGATCGTAAAATTCGCCAAATTTTTGGGGTTAGCTTTAAGATAATTATAATATCCATCCTTGAAAATTTTAAAAAAGTTGGTCAGACCATATGCGTTCCTGCCACGGTCCTTGGCTTTTTTCCCAAAATTTTGGGAGACTATTATGACTGTATTTATTAGCCTAAATCCAGAAGATTGGCTGATTTTATTGATTTTTGATCCCTCTAGAATCAGAAATACCTTCAAAATCCAACATTTCAACTTTCAATTTTTAAAAAAAATTAAGAGGTTAATTATAGTCTACCCTCATTTTAAAAATTCTGATTAAAATTAAGTGGTCTTCACTTGGCCATAATTTTAAAATTCCAATTTACTTTCGTTTTTAAATTTATTTTTTTTTGGAAATTATTTCATCCCATACCCCCAACAAAGTTCAAATTGTGTAATCATTATTTCCTTGAATTTTGCATATTTTGTAAGCTTTGTTCTACAATTCAAAATCCAAATTTTCCCTCTAGTGCATGAGTTTTACCACTATTAGTCCTACCTATCCTAACCTTGTTAGATGAAGCATTAGAATTAAGGTTTCCCAAGGTTTAATTACCAAGGAGATGGAGCCTAATTTGGGTGACTTCTTTAATGAGGATCATGCTAATTCTTCCCATCCTAATCATGTGCCTATTAATGGATCTCATGATGAAGAAGAAGCTTTGACTAGGGTTTCTTTAGATCAACTTTCTACATTGGATAATCAATTTGATAGCTTTCAACAATGGATGTCCCAAGAATACCCTAATAGTGAAGCTCTTCCATTAATTGAAGGTCTTAAGCACATGCTTCAAAGTGATAAAAATGGAATTGATATATTGTGTGGCATTGCACATATTGTTGATTCTAATGTCATGCCTATCAAGAGCTATGCTGAAACCCTAGGTTACTCACAACCTTCAACACAAGTCAATTCCTCTATTCTTTTGACCAATCCTATGAATAGTATTCCTACTTTCACATCCAACATCATGGCTACTTCAACTCAAAATGTCATTCCTGCAACCATAGGTCATGGGGGCAATCCCGCTTCTTCATTTAATCCTCCATCATTACCTATGTCTTCCATTAGTATTCCTACTATTCCTCAACCAATCACTATGACACAAACCTCAACCAATCACTGTGACACAAGGGGACAACTTTATTCCTCCTTTAAGTGTCCCTTTTCCTACCCAATCATCACCAATGCATACTTATCATAGTGTCCCACCACCTTATTCTCAATCCATGCCTTGTTTCAACAACATCACACCACCTTCTCAATCACCTATGTCTAACACGAATTCTTCCACCGAAATGACAATCAACAATCTTGCCCAATCTGTGTCTTCCTTACAACAACAAATTGCTTCCATGAGTCAATCCAAGTTTAGTGTGCCCACTTTCTCTTGATATTGTCAAAGTCATGCCACCTAAGACTAGTAGAAGTGAGTTGTGGAGAAATCTTACTTTGTTAAGAAGTAGGTTTGCTGAGGACAGTTGGATTATTATGGGAGATTACAACACCCCTTTGAAGGAAAATGAGAAAAAGGGAGGGAGTCAAACTAATCTGGACAGTAGATTGGACTTGATGGACTTTATTAACAATAATGCTATCCATGACCTAGAGTTGAAAGGAGTTAAATTTACTTGGACTAATAGAAGAAGCGACGAGGATTTGATTCAGGTTAGACTTGATAGAGCTCTTCTATCCTTAGATTGGTTTAACCTTAATGTTTGCTCTTTATCTTCCCACATAAGGGAAAGATCGAACCATTACCCAATTACCTTTATAGCTGAGGAAAAGAATAGAAGGAGGCATTTCCCTTACATATTTGAAATAATGTGGACTAAACAGCCGGATATGGAGGGTAAGATTAAGGATTGGTGGCAAGTCAGTATTGCAAGAAATGCCATGTATAGAGTGGTTAAAAAGCTGAAGATTGTAAAAGAAAATGTTAAGAAGTGTAATAAGGAATGCTTTGGGAATATCTTTGCCTTGAAAGCCACAATTCTCTTAGAGCTAAAAGATGTTCAGGATGAGATACAGAATAATGGTTATACTAATACTTCAAGAGATGCTGAAGATGCTATTCTTATGAGATATCATGACATAATAGCCAAAGAAGAAACCTACAGGAAACAAAGATCAATAAATGTTTGGTTGAAGGAAGGGGACAAGAATACTAAATAATTCCACATGTCCACCCTAAGACATAAGGCCTTTAATAGAATATCTCAGATTAAAGTGAATGGCAGAAGTGTTGAAGAAGATGAACCCATGAGTAGGGCTGCTATGGATTGTTTTTCCAATTTACTCGCTAAGGATCATAATTTGGATATGCAAGCCCAAAGGAATCTTTTGGATAGCATACCTACTATTTTAGAGGATGATCAGAATTCTCACCTGACTACTATCCCTTCCCATGATGAATTTCTGCTAGCTGTCAACTCCTTTGAGGGCAACAAGGCCCCAGGCCCAGATGGTTTTCCTATGTTCTTCTTTCAAATGTATTGGCATATTATTGGAGATGATGTGTCCAGAGCTGTGAAAGAGTTTTTTGGTGCTAGAAATTTTTTGAAAGAAGTTAATGGTACTTTTATAGCTCTTATCCCCAAAAAGATGGGGGTTTATTCCATGGATCTCTTTAGACCTATAAGTCTATGCAACTCTCTTTATAAGATAATTTCCAAGGTTCTTACTTCTAAAATCCTAAAGTTGCTTCCCTCTATCATATCACCTCAGCAAAGTGGTTTTGTCCCGGGTAGACAAATCTTGGAATCGATCATCTCAGTCCATGAAAATATCCACTCTTTGTCTAACTCTAAAAAAGAAGGTTTTTTTTCTGAAGCTTGACCTATCTAAAGCGTATGACAGAGTGGATTGGGATTTTATGATGGATGTACTCTCTGTTTTTGGCTTCAGCTCTAGAAGTATTAGTCTTATCAGGAAATTAGTTTCTTTGGCTTCTTTCTCTATTTTAATGAATGGATCTCCTTCTCCTTTCTTTAAATATTCTAGAGGACTCGGGCAGGGAGATCCCCTATCCTTGATTATCTTTATTATAATGGCGGGATGTCTGGGGAGATGTATTGGAAAGCTGGTTTAGAAAGGGGAGTTTTGTGGATTGAATCCATCTTTTGTGGATCAAATCTATTCCCATCAACAGTTTGTTGATGATTCTATAATAATGGGGAAAGCTACGGTACATGACTCTAGAAGTTTAAAGATGGCTCTAGATAACTATGGTTCAGCTACTGGACAACTTACTAATTGGTCTAAAATTTTTGTTTATTTTATCAACACCCCAGAGAGAAGGAGGATTAAAATAAGTAATATCCTGGGTTGTCAAGTTGGAAGTCTTCCTACTATATATTTGGGACTCCCTTTATGCCATGATCCACTTGATACTTTTTGGAGAGCTTTGGTGGATAAATTCCACAAGAAGCTTTCTGGCTAGAAGGGTGCTCTTATAAGCCAAGCTGGTAAGGTTCAACTACTGAAATCTACTCTATAAAGTATCCCTCTCTATGCCATTAGTCTCTTTATAATTCCTCCCAAGTATGTGAAGGCTATTGAAAAGATTCAAAGAACTTTTTTATGGACAGGGGTTGAGGAGAAGAAGAGAATGAATTTGATTTCCTGGGAGAAGGTATGCAAGCCTATAAGAAAGGGAGGACTGGGCCTTAGAAGAATAAGAGACATAAATGAGTTCCTTATGGCCAAGAAGATTTGGAGAGGGTATAAAAATCAAGGAGAGTGGAAACTAATATGGGATAACAAGTATAAAAGTCAATGTCTGACTCTTCAAAGCTTCCTTAAAGCGGAAAATATTCCAATTGGATCCAATATTTGGAAAAATGTTTCTAGAACAAGAGACTTAATTGTTAGAGGTGCAAAATGGAAAATGGGGAAAGGGAATCTTATCCAATTCTGGGATGATTCTTGGTTGCTGGAGTCCCCTTTGAATGAAATCCTTGAGTGGAGTAGATTTCAGAACTAGTGCAAGGAAAGATTTGGATCTAAGGTGGATGATTACTAGGAAGATGGATAGTGGAAGGATTTATCTCAGGTGGATCAGTCCTTGGGTAGTTTGAACAAAGTTATGAACTCTATGGTAAGGGTTGAAGAGGAAGACCAATTAATTTGGAAACTCACAACAAGTGGTACTTTCACTATGGCTTCTCTGTATCATCAATAGTTCTCTAACATGGAAAGCCCATGTTGGGCTAAGGCATGGGTGAAAGGCCTCACCCCTAAGATTAACATTTTTTTTTGGACAGCCCTACAAGATAAAATTCTAACAATTGAGGATATCAGAAAAAGAGGTATTAGCATGCCTAGTGTTTGTATTTTATGTAAGAAGAATGAGGAGACCATTAATCATATGCTCTTTCATTGCCCTTTCTCTTCTGATGTCTGGGGAAGCTCTCTGGACCACTTCAAAATCAGTTAGGGTTTCCCTGAGTCGATTCAGGAGGTTTTCAACTCTTGGCATCATCCTTTAAGGAATAAGTCCACAAATTTATTGTGAAAACTTGCCTTACCTCATATGTGTTGGGGTATATGGAAAGAGAGAAATGACATTGTTTTCAGAGAAAAGGTTTCTAAGGCTAAAATTGTGTTTGAAAAAATAAAAAGAAATATAATGGAAAATATGAATATCATAAGAGGCATTGATAATCCTCAAGATAAGGATGATCAATTTATCTATAAAAAGTGGAGATTAAAGGGTCTAGAGCACTTTCAGATCAATCCTAGAGAGGGTGTGATATGGGTCAGTCCACCCAAAGGGTGGATGAAAATTAATATTGACGGTGCTTCAAAGGGTAATCCGGGTGTTGTAGAATGTGGAGTGGTCCTTAGGGATGAATGGGGAACACAAAAAATCACAAAAAGTATTCCCATAGGAAACCAAACAAATCATGTTGCCGAAGCAATGGCGACTTACCATGGGATGATCCTTACTAAGGAAGCTAGCTGCACTAAAGTCTGGTGTGAAGGAGATTCATTAAACATAATCAATTGTTTAAATATGTAATTCCCACATTCTTGGTCAATTAGTAATGCTATTAAAGCAACTAAGAAAATCAGTGAAGAATTTGAAATGTGTGTTTTTACACGTGTATAGGGAGGCCAATTCCTGCACTAATTGGGCTGCCAACCTGGCTTACTAATCAGAAGACATCATTACTAGTTATGGTGAAAGTGAGATTGCAAGTGAAATGAAATCCCTGCTTAATCTGGACTGCAGCCAGGCTAGGTAACATGGTACTTTTAATCATTGTTTCTAATGCCTCTTCCACCTTTTTTGATGTAGGATTATTTCAAAGGTAATGAGCATTTATATAGGTGTCTTATCCTAATTGTCTGGCATGGATTCTGGGCATTTTTATAGGGCATCCACAGAAACCAGAGGAGAGTTTTTGAAGATGAGAGAAGGAATTTTAAGGAAAGTGCTGAAAAAATGGGAGGTAACAAGAAAAGATTCAAACCCACATCTTTCTCTGACTGGAGAAAGAACAATGAAGTCTAGGATATCCTTTAGCAGGGGGTTTGAATGTGTTCATGGAGAGGCTAAGTGGGAAGGATCCCACTATTACCAACTATTTCATCAAGAATTGGAAAAATGGCAAAATCCTGGTCAGGTCCCAGATGATGAATGTTGACGAGGAGGTCATTGTTGAGGCCACAGGGATGATTACCGAGGGAGTGAAATTTTACAGGGACAACATCATATTAGATAAAGCAGCGGACAAGTTCCCAGTCACGGACGATGAGAGGAGAAAGATGGTGAAAATTGACAACTCCTACCATGCTCCAAAGAGGATTTACAAGCCATGGAGGTTTGTTTTATTTGCTTCTATTGCCTACATTACTTTGGATGGTAGGTTTACTAGAGCCTATGATCATCACTTTATCTTGCTCAACCATTTCCACCATGGGGAAAAGGTGAGCTTGCCTTATTACCTACCCTATTCTATGGACCACACTATCAAGGAGGTTCAGAAGGATCCCAAAGGTGACCATGCCCTCCACCAGGGGCTTATGGTCATGGTTTATAAAATGCTTAAGGGGAAATGTATTGAAAAGTCTATTAAAGGAAAAAATGCAAGAGATGAGACTACAGAGAGTGAAGCTAGTGGATTCAACTTTGATTCGGAGACTGAGGGAGAATTGAAAGAGACTAGCAAAAAAGGGAGGAATAAGGATAAGAGGAAAAGGATTGTGGTGGATTTAGACATGTCAGAGTCTGAAACTGAATCCTTTGAGAAAATTTTTGTTAAAATGAAGAAAGGGAAAGCAACTGGAAAGCAGACTTAGAGGAAGAACACTAAAAAGGGTAACAATAAAGACATCAACCATATTCTGGTTGATTCCGAGGAGGATGTTGAGGAGAACAAGAAAGATGAGGGTTAGGATAACCCAATGATGGGAAAAATTGAGGGTTTGAATACCACAAGTCTGTAGAAGGAGGATAAAGGGGATAAAAGTGGTATCAGTGATAATGATACTATAAAAGGTTTTTATGATACCATCGGAACCATGGTGATGGATATTAACAGTTTGAAGACTGATACGAAGGCTATCACAAGAATTACGGTTGGTGATAAGCCCCTGGTGGAACATGTTAAGGAACTGGTTGCTATTCTACACAATGTGGAAGCTATTGAATGTATGGTAGGTAAAATCATAGCAATGAAAAAAAAGGTCAATGAGATGGAAGATAACAAGGAGATGGAAAATAAAATGAAAAACTTGGGTAGCAGAATTGACAGACTGGAACTCAATGTTAAGAAGATTGCAGATCAAAATTTTCAGATCCTCAAAGCTTCAGTGGATAAATGAACATCCTAATCAATAGATTTGAGAACAATGCAGAGAAGGATGGTGATAAAGAGCAGTCAGACAAGAAGGGTCATGAAAAGAGGACCGGGGCTAATACAAAGATCAAGGGCGACATCAAAGGTTGTGAGCTGGAGGAATTAAAGACCTTGGTGAACAACATGAAACAAATGGTTGTTCATGATGAGGAAATCATGAGAAGTATTTAGGTCTCTGTCTCTGTTTCAGCAAGGGTCCTTGGTTTTGTCTTTTTGTTGTCGTTGTGCTTTCTTTTCGCTGTCTGTTTCTAGTTTTTTATGTTATGTTATGTAAGCTGATCCCTTTTTTGGGTGGGATCTTTCTATTTTTTGAAGTGATCAGAAACGTTTCTTTCTTTTTATTCTAATCTCCTAGCTTGTACAAGGTTCGGGTACCTTTCAAATACCTACTTTTACTTAATCAAAATATGTTGAGATCCCTCTGTTGTTCTCCATTTTCAAAACTTTTGTTTCTTCTCTTTAAAAGTAGAAATTACTGCCTCTGTGCTACAATCAAAGAGAACAACAAAAGTTTGAAATAAAGACAACAATATGAGGTTCCAGAATAGGAAACCTCCTACACTTTAATCTTATAAAAGATTGGGCATGTGAAAAACTTCATTAGATGCCTAACAAATCATTCAAATAAGCAATCCTTGATTACTTAAATGAAATAAACACCAATACAGTGACATAGAGACAATGCAAATCTGGATTTTGATTCTCTGGACTGTATATTTCATTCCTCTATTAGAAGGTTACAAGTACTTCATATTTGACTCAGAAATTGCTAAGAAAAAGGCTTGTATTAATTTTGCTAGAGTTTAGCTACAAAAATTTGTGTCCCTTTTCTAGGTAGCCTTGGTATCCTTTTATAGAAATCAGGATGCAACAAGCTTCAGACCACCTAGAAGAAAAATCTTACCCTAACAGTCATTTATTGCAAAAGTCATATTTCTATGCCATTGCAATTGAAGGAGAAATCTAACATTCCTTCTGGGATGCGTGCTTCATTAATTCACTGGGCATTCACTTGGAAAATGGCCGAAAGGGTAAATTCCTATTACCCAAAATCGGATACAACCACCTTCAGCTTCATAATGCTGGTGGATCATCTTGTGCTAGAGCATTAATGAGTTCTTATCTAAGAAAACACACATCGGTGTACCATTATGTTCTTCGCATATCTCCCTACAAATCTCCTAGATACCTCTCACCAACCCATTTTCATCTTGAATCAATGTCAGATGCAACTTGCATAGCTCTGCTGATATTTCTTTTGAACATTTAAAATTATTTGGTGCCAATGGATCAGGAGGCCTTCTCTTTGAGCACTTTTCCTTTAGTCTCCAAGTCATGGCCTTTAAAGTTTGGATGAGTTTCTATCGCGGTATAGCGACAACCATCTGATCATGGGAAACTAACACAGCTTGTAACTTCCCTGAGTAATCTACTTAGAAACAAGCCCCACCATCTGGTCTCTGGCTATTAAAAACTTAACTGCTACCGTACTTGGCCTATAGAAAATCCAATCTTCTGACTGAAGAATAAACCCTAAGATCCCAAGGTCACTATGCAAAAAATACTTGCCATGGGTTGCACTTGACTGCAAAATCAGATTCCTTAGATTGAGAGCCATCCACTGATATTTGACAAATCCATATCTGGGCAAAAATTAACCCTCGCAGATCTCGACCACATGTCACCTCCTAGTTTTCTCGTGAGTCCCTCTGGACTCCACCTATCCTACCACTTCATCAATCGCCAAGTCATGCCTCTTAACATTTGAGCACCTCCATCTTGTGGTATGGCGACAACCATAGATCTTCTTTGAACTTGATTGTTCTTTACCTCCTCTAAACTATTCTTCCTATGGGTCCCACCGCTTAGTTGCCAAGTCGCGCCTCTTAGCCATTGAGAATATTTCCATTGTAACATGGTGACCACCGTCAGATCATCCATCCAACCATTATATCCCTCTTGACTTGCCCACCGGTTAATTCACTTGGGCTACTCTCCTCTCTGGCAGATATCACTCTTTCGACCAAACATCCTCTTCGGCTAGCCATTTTCTTATCTCATCAAAACCATAGTTTGATTGATGCCATTATTTTATTGGTGGGATCAGTTGATATTTATTTGATGTGCCCTGGTTGATGGAACTGAGCTTTCGGTGAAACCATTTAGAGGTTCATCGCTGCCAAAGCCTGCCCGACATTCATCTTGATGATATGCCACCTATCTGCCACACGGAACCCTTTGATTAGATCTGGAGTTCACAACAAGGTGCCACCTGTCACAAGGGTATTCATTTCGGGCTCTCCACTCTAACACCTTAGCATGACCTCCACTAACCACCGAAATGAACCATCTGCCTTAACCACTTGCATTAACTATCAGCCATGGTTCACCACTAGTGGCTTGTTGCCAAGTTGCAGGCGATATCTAGCGAGCATTTTTATGTCACAACATAGCAATAACCCTTAGATCCATCTTGATCATCATTGATCTTTCTTGATCTATTCAACCCTTAGCCCCTCTGAGCGGCTACATCCTATGCCACGGTGTCACCACGTGTCTACCACTTGTTTGTCACCTCATTAGTCACCAAGTTGCAGCCATTGACAGTCGATCACCTTCGCATGGTAGTATAGCAATGGCTGTGGATCTGCATTCAATTCATTCACTATTTAACTTGCCCTTTTACTGCAAAATTCTAGGCACTTTGAGATGTGTACAGGGGGGCACTACTTCTGAGCTGCCACTTGCCAAAATTCTGTAAGCTTTGACACTTAGGATATATGCGGTCTTGCACATAAATACTGAAATGCTCCTCCCTATGACCAATGTGGGATAAATGGGCTACCTGGGCCCTTCCATCAGGTCATCGGGATCTCTCCAAACATGCAAAACCATTGGCCGATGCCATCTTTCTGCGCTCTGCACTTCTTTTCACTATCCATCGGGTCATCGGGATAACTTCAGAACTTAATTTTTGATGGCTGATGACAAACTTCACGCTCCAGATGATGTTCCATCAGGTAGCATTACATTGAGCTATTCCAATGGCCGGTGTCACCACTGTATTACCTCCTCCACTTGCAACATGTCATCGGGTGGTTGGGATAGCATGAAATCACTCAACTCGATAACCGATAACTCCACACACACCGCCTGCGACCTCATCGAGATGAGTCCTGCCGATCGGGGTAGGTCTTGTCGATAAGGCAAAAGTTCAAAAAATTGCCAGAAATATAGGAAAAGACATAGGATCTAGAAAAAATTAAAATTTATCAGAACCCACCTAGGCCTAGACTTAGAAGGCAGCCCCTCTCGACGATGCACAAACCCTTCCACTTAAGTGGAAAAAGGTAATGAGAAATACTTTTAGCAAAAGAAAGGGACATTTTGAACCTTGAACCTTGAATCAATTGCAGATGGTTCAAAACTGACATAACACATTTTCACTTGCTTATTAAAAAACATTACAAAGCCACGACTCATGCAAGAGAAACAATTGAACCTTGAACCTTGAACCAAAAAGGTTCAAGGTTTCAAGTTAAATATGAATTACAACAATGCACTAGAAAGGTTTAATTTTCTAAATGTTTTCATGAAAAAGAAAAAACCCTAAACCCTCAAGATTTATAGGTCCCAAAACCCTCAATTGGAACTCTATAATGGAAAAGGTGATCCTCTTACACATGTCAAAACATTTCAAACCTTGTGTACTAACTTTTCTTATGATCAATGATTGCTTGCAAAACTATTTACAAGAACACTAAGAGATAAGGCTTTACAATGGTTTTTCTCTATGCCTTCTTATTCTATTACTTCCTTTCAACAACTAGCAAATGTTTTCATCCAACAATTTCAAAACAACATTGGTCCTAAAATCACTTTGATTGATTTATTGCATTGTAAACAAGGTGTTAAAGAAAAAGTGACTGATTTCATTGGTAGATATAAGCATTTGTGTGATCAAATTTCATTTCATATACTTGATAGTGATATTCAAATAATTTTCATTTCTAATTTGCAAAAAGATATCAGGGAAAAGCTTCTTTTGTCTGAGTTTACTTCCTTTCCGCAGTTGCATGCAACACTTCACAATTATCAACTTGTTGTGAGTCAAATGGATCAATCCACTCCTATGGCTCTGATTGATAAGGGGGAGAGTCTTTAACAACCATTTTCAAAGCTCAAACCAACAAAAAGCTTCATCAAGTTCAATGATCCAATCAACAACAACCATTTGAATGATACAACAAGTGTGCCTCCTATTTCTAAATTTTCCCAAAGAGAAAGACAATTTACTGCTTTGAATGAATCTTTGCATAGTATTATGTCTTAGTTGTTGCATAGAAATGTTATCAAACTTCCTCGTATAAAACAAGTTGATCGTTCCAAACTTGCATCTCCTTATTTTGATAACAAATGCTTTTGACAATTTCATCATCAACCTAGTCATGATGCTGAGAAATGTTTTGCATTGAAACATAAGGTTCAAGACTTGATTGATAATAATACTATATCTGTGGTAGGTGTGAATGATAAAGGGAATAAATCAGTTGCTCCTCCTAATCAAAATCTTAAGATTTTCACTGATCCCTTGCCATCTCATACCTCTAATGTTATTGAGATTGTGCCTAGTTCTCTCGCTTCTGAAAGACTCATCTGTCTGGCTCCAAACTTGGTTAATATGGTAGAAACACAAGATAGGCCTAAGGATCCTTGTATTACAT
Source organism: Cryptomeria japonica (assembly GCF_030272615.1). Classification (NCBI taxonomy): domain Eukaryota; kingdom Viridiplantae; phylum Streptophyta; class Pinopsida; order Cupressales; family Cupressaceae; genus Cryptomeria; species Cryptomeria japonica. Next base: position 315,032,734 of record NC_081407.1, read on the forward strand.
TTGACCCTAGTGAGACCATTAGAGCACCCGATGGCCCTTTATACATAATTGCAAAGGTTAAGGACATCCCTTGCTGTGGTGCCCTGATTTGTCCCTCTTGCATGATTAATGTCCTAATTGAAGAGTATCTTTTCACTTTACAACTGCATAAACCATTATATGATGCTTCTAATGTAGTGATGAAGTTATTTGATGGTTTCTCTTGTCCTACCATTGGTTTTGCTACTCTTCATATCGAAGTCCATACTAAATCCATGGATGTTGACTTTGTTATCATACCTTCCTCTGAGCAATTTCATGTGAAGTTGGGCCATCCTTGGCTATCTTCCATGAAGGCTATTGCTTCTCCAATCCACAAGTGTCTTAAATTTCCTCACAATGGAGAAATCATAATCGTGAACCATAGCTTATTTCATCCATCAGAAAGAAGCCTCAGTGTTCCTATTGATCTCTTTTGGCCTAAACAATTTTAATCTCTTCCATCAAGGAGCAATGCTCTTTTTCAATCTTATAAAAAATAGAAGAATGATATAATATTATCCTTAAGTCAACCTAGATCACCAACACTTGACATTCCTATTATTCTTCAAGATGAGGTTCTTCCCCTCTTGGATAGAACTAATCTCCCTCCTAAGGAAAATTGTCCACCTACTCCCATGGAAGTGACTTTACCTTCTCTTAAGGAGAACACCAATATTATTCCTAAGGTTAGACCTATACCTCCTCCCCATTATGGATTTGGTCTCCTTCCTACACCTAATATTCCCCCTTTCTATGGCACAGTTCCACCTCCTTCCTCTTATCGAGAGAAGAGGCCTGCCTCTCCTATTGTTCAATCAAAAAGACCCCAACCTAAACCTTCCACTATAAAGGAGAAAGTCATTCCTGCTTCTTCAAATATTCCTCCTTCTTCACAACCCTACACTAAGACTCGACAAAATCATTGTACGAGAGAATGCTGATGAAGACGTCATGTTTGAGTTCGTGAAGCTATCCCTCAAAATACTCAGTCTCCTTAGACTCCAATAGTTGACATGATTCCCTTTTCTCCTCAGCAAGATATTCAACCAACATCTCCAAATCATAAATTGCATAAAACATGTGATGGTTTTACTCTTATTAGTGTTCTTGCTCCTCTTGCTTTAAAATTTGATGAAGAAATGGGTGAAAATGTTATTCATAATGATAATACAACTCCTAATGCTTTTGATAGTGAGCATGAATATATTGATGTGGACAAACATTTATCGGATGAGTTTTCACAAACCCTAATCCTAGCTCCTAGAATTGAACAAAGTGACTTACTACATGAGCATAGTCCTTGTTTGGATCTTTTGATAACTCAATCTATTGTGCTCGATGTCTCTCCTCTGGCATGTTGCTTGCCTTCCCGAAATAGTGATCAACAAGATCGGGAGATAGATGTCGTGCTAGATTAGCAATATTAGCACTACAGATGTTTCTCTCTCCTTTCTTTCTCTTTTGTGACCATTCTTCTATATGTATCCTTTTTCTTCTATCATTCCCTTAAAGTCTACCTAGGGATGATGCAAAGCATTGAGATCTTTTCTTGGTCTCTTTCATGTTGCTCAAAAAACATCCTCTCTTCCGTTTCTTCTAAGTTCGTGTCCTTCTTTGGGGAATGAAGATTATTATTTGCATATATATACATAATATACATGAGTTATCATACAACATACTGACCCCGAGGAAAGCGACACTACCTTGTGTTTTGTGTCCATTATCCTTGGGTTTATACCTCGATTGGGGGCTAAATCCTTGTGATAACGTACTCCCTTCCTTTTATCTCTTGGGTGTATCCAACCTGAAAACAATCGCTCCTGATAAGGCACATGTGATCGCTTTAATGTGGGGGCATATACTCCGCTCATACTTTCCTTCTTGTGATACTTAGAATTACTTAGTGAACTTTGCTTTGCTTTGTAATCTTTTTATCCTTACTTTCATGACTCATAGTGAAGGAAACTTTGCTACTTGTAGTCATGGTTCTCCCCTTCTCGATCTTCCCTTTAACTTTGTCAATCAAAGTCTTAAGATCCTAAGTCCACTCAGGGCTTGGTACATCTTGCCTCCTTGACATGGTGAAAGTATTTCAATTTTGTTTCCTTGTACTTTATCAGCACTATTGGCATACGTTTATACTCCTACTAAAGTGAGGGCTAAATTTAGTGTCATAAAATTGTGACCCTAGAAATTTACCACTATATTAGGGTCCTCACACATGCGAACTCAAATCCTCTAGCCTGATCAGAGATCAGAGAGTGCTCGACTTGTGAAAAACACCTTCTTCCTTGGCCTCCACATCACTCTGTCCACACTTTTCCCTAGAGACAGGGTTAGGACAGGGGCATGGCACCACTGTCCCTTCTTGGATAGGGCATGATGCCCTTGTCCTCCCAAGACAGGGGCATGGCACCCCTGTCACTACCCTATTTTGGGGTAGGACCTTTCTAGAGCATGTCTTGTGGGTTGTGCAGTGAGAGGGAAATCTCCTTGATGTCGGCCCGTGACAAAATTCAAATCCACCAACATGTATTTAAGGGGGCATTCACTCTCTCATTTACACAAGTGCATAAGTTGGATAAGTGGGAAATTTACAAGTGATCAAGCGGTCAAGAGTATTCAAGCATTCTTTTCCAGCATTGAGCATTCTCAAGTTTCCCTTCAAGGCTAGGTCTTGCACTCAAGTCAAGGATTCAACCATTGAAGAGGGGATTGATTCCAACATACAATTTCATACAAACATTTCTATCAACATTTCTACTAAAACCTCCCTTGAGGTGATTTAAAATTCATTCTTTCATTTATATTTACTTGCAAGTGAATTCTTTCATTACTTGGTTAATTCCAAAACTGCAGTTTGACCTAAAGGCAAACCCTCAATCCCAACACATTCCCCTCTCTTTTATGTGTGTAGTTTGTAGGTGTGAAACTATACTTTTGGATTTGGGTTTCATTTGCAGAGGTAGAAAAACCCTTTTCGTTTCATGGATTTTTTCGAAGGACCATGTACATTCCTGCCACGGTCTGGACAACTTTTTGTCAAATTTGCAATTTGTAGGGTGACTTCATCTTGACATTTTACTACCAAATCCAGGTGCATAGTTTCATCCCATATTCATATCTCAAATTATAATCAATTCTTTGTCACTTTTACACTACATAATTCAATCAATTCCTTTCCAAATCAAATAAAGGAATAAGGAGATCGTCATAACATCCTTAATTCATTCAGAATTCATTCTATCATCTTTGTGTGGAGATTGGATCTAGTGAATTACCCCTTATCTTCCTAATGTAATGGTGAAAAGCGCTTGAAGGATAATCAATAGTGAAACTCTCATCTCTCTTTGAGGGAAAGGGTTAGTTTTCCTCTTGATCTATCACTCATCATTTTCCCACCATTACAGTATTATGAATATGGAATTTGCACACGATGAAGCTTACCTGATGTGTCTATTCCCCATGAGTTTAAATGTACAATTGATGGAATGGTTCTCAAGACTGCCATCTAGAATCAAATCTTTTGAATAACTTGTGAATAGATTTATTTCACAATACTCCTACAATGTAAGAAATGAGATAACAATGTTGGATTTATGCAATGTTAAGCAAAAGAATGATGAATCTTTCATGATCTTCATACAACGATGCAAACAAATGTTTAATAGGTATCCAAGAGATGTACTTGATCAAGAAAAATGGACATATTCATCGACAACCTCATTAGTGAAAGGAGAGATAAAGATTTACAATAATTCCTACAATCACAACAACAACAACAACAACAACAACAACAATGACAAACCTAAATTCTGGTGAAAAAATAGGAATGTCATCAATGGAGGAAATGATGACAATAGTGATACAAAACAACAACTAATATTTAATCTATCAAGTCAAATCCCAAACAATAACAATCAAGAGAATAGTAAATCCAAATCTTTCTTCTCCAATCCTCGTAGAAAATTCACAAACATTGGAGAACCATTGGAATTAGCTTTGAAAACTCTTCTTCCGAATAAACTAATTACTTTACCAGAAGAAAGAAACTATAAACCACAAGTCAAACCTAATTGGTGGAATGACAATCCATTTTGCAATTACCATTGAAATAAAGGACACCAAACTAATGATTGTCAAAGAATGAATCACCTTATCCAATATTTAATCGATAATGGAACTATCATAGTGGATAGTCATAAGATAAACGAATCACATCTAGCTTTCAAAACTCCGCTTCAAAATTATGAAAAAGGTGAAAAATCTAAATCAAAAGATGAAAAAAGGCAAATCTAAAGTGAACTACACTTATACGTATGATGATGTGGTAAATATCATCATCATTAAAGATAACCCACCTTTAGAACCAATCAACGTCATTACAAGAAGCAAAGCGAAGGTTACATTTCTAGGTATAACAAATGAATCAACATCCACTTCATGATAATATAAATTAGTGGAACAATTGCAAAGAATACCCACTCAAATATCAATTTTAGAGCTTCTCAAAGTTTCACCTATGCATAAGGAAATTTTGGAAAAAACTCTAACGGAAACAACAGTTTCAAAAGACTTGAATGTAGATCAGTTCCAAAACATGATGGGACACCTTATAGCCCCTCATTTCTTATCATTTTCTAAAAATGATGACACATCCTTGCAACATCCTCACAATTCTCCCTTACATGTTGAAGTCACCATTCACAAAACTCGTGTCAAATGCATACTCATAGATGGTGGAGCTGGCTTAAACATTTGTTCATTAAGTTTAATAAGGGCTTTGGGATATTCAGAAAATGTAGTAGATCTAAAGAAGAAGATAACCATTAAGGCTTATGATGAAGAAGAGCATTCTTCTAAAGGAATTGTGGTGTTACCGATAAAAATAGGACCTGTGGAAAGGAATATATTGTGCCAAGTTTTACATTCGAATCTATCCTATAACATTCTTCTCAGAAGACCATGGATTCACAACATGCAAGCAATTCCTTCTACATATCACCAATGTGTAAAGTTTCCTCATGAGGGACAAGAAGACACTATAATTGTAGACTCCAGCAAATATTGCAATAATCTGAAACCAACACAAGATACAAGAGCTCCACATAATAGAGAATCAGTCTATCCTACCAAAGAGATTCAAGAAAAGTTATGGGAAACCTTTGAGAAAAAGCTCAAAATAAATGATGAAGGAATGGGAAAATATTCTTTACATAGCTAGCCACTTTCACCTAAATCATATGGAAAGCCTACAAATGTTCAACCACGGATCTCAGAAAAATCAGCAGAAATGTTTGATGGAGTATTTGTTAGAGCTAGAACACTTGCAAAAGAAATTGAAGACAAAGACATTATCGGTTGGTTGTACAAAGATGAAAATGAAACTATAGCAACAACTGTAGAAGTGAATATTCCCATAGAGCAATATGACAATGGTTATAAGATCATGCAAAAAATGGGATATGAAGGAAAATGACCAATTGGTAAGCTACAAGAAGGTATTTCAGAACCTATTTTTCCTCACTCATAATCTAAAGAAGATAAATCAAGACTTGGATATTCAAAATCAAATTGAAAACAACATAATTATCAACACCCAAGGTGGAGAAAGAAAGTAGTTCATAAAGAAGAACCATGGCAAGAAAAGATACACCAAACATCAGAAATAGTAGCCAATAAACAAAAACAAGAAGAATATGTGAAACAATAGGAAGAACTTGCAATCAAAAGAGAAGACGAATCTTGCAAACAAGTTCAAGGAATACAACAAGTGTTGAATTTGAGCAAGATATTCTAGAAGTAGTGAAAGAAGAGATGGCCAAAATCAGAGAACTATTTGCACCATACAATATTCTTATATGGTATAGCAATGTAATCCTAAACAATGGTTCAATGACATATTCAAATGAATATGAATGGGGTTTAGATGTATCATCTAATATATTAAGTGCAGAAAAGAATAAAGAGAAAGCACCTATTACAAATGAAGACTTGTCTTTCACAAAAAAAAGGATAGAGTTAGAAAGAAGACAAGAAGAACTCAGAATTCAGAGGAAAGAGGCATACACAAGACAACAAAAGAAAGAGGATGAAAAAGAACAAGAAGTAACACCACAAGAAACACAAACAGTTATTGATCAAGTATTAGGAAATATCATATTTTTATCAAATGATGAGAAAGACGTACCAAGGTATGGAAGAACAATAGAAGAACTAATAGATAGTCAAGCAGGATTGACTATTAGTCCAGAAGAAGTTGAGTTTGAGAGAAGACATAAGATAGAAAAAGAATCCTCTATGTCATGTACTCAAGTATGTCAAATTCAAAATACAAATGAATCTATTGAAATTAATCAAGAAGGAACTTGCAGTATTAAAGATGTATGTGTTGATATAATCCATTCGTTTGAGGGACAAATGTCAGATGAAGAGTCACTTGATTGTGAACCATAAAATACCAATACTGATTTTGTTAGAACTAATTGGAGAACACTTGGGAGAGACTATCCTCAAGAGAATTCTATCTATGATATTACCTACTCTACAACAAATTATGACTATTATGTCATGAACCTTGAAGCACCTAACAATGACGATGACTATGGCTTACCTCTTCTTCATCCAAAATTAATTGATTGGGATAACCTAGAAAACCCTGAATTGGATGTCTTTTCCAATGACCATGACTTAGCTGTATATCTTAATTTTGTCGAACCTATAACACCTAAGATATCTTCCATCATGGAATCAAGTAATTTTTCTTGCAGTTAGGAGAATGCCTAACTTTCTAGTCGCAAAATTGAAATAAAACAAGGGAAAAGACCTAGTGCTGAAAACCATTTCATGGCAATACTAGATCAATCAAGAGGAAAAATAAAGGATGTATTTGATGGTGAAAACCTCTTTGAGGCACCAAAAGATGGAAAACTTGATATCCTCCCTACATATTTCAGGAGAGATCTACTATTCTAATAGAGCTAACAAAAGCAATAAACATTGGCACACCAAAAGATCCCAAGATACTTCATCCTGTTGCATCATTATCAGATGAAGAGAGGAAAGAATACATAGAATTCTTCAGACAAAGACAGATAAATTTTTTTTGGTCCTATGTAGACATGTCAGGACTTGATCTAGATATTATCATGCATCATCTCAATGTGGATCTAAAAGCAAAACCATTTAAAAAAAAGCTAAGGAAAATGCATCCACACATTTACCTCTTTGTAAAAGTTGAGCTAAAGAAACTATTGGATGTGGGTTTCATAAGACCTGTTGCCTATCCAGGATGGGTTTCAAGCATTGTGCCAGTGTTAAACCTAGATAAAAGCATAAGAGTTTGCACTAATTTTAGATATTTGAACAAGGTATGTCCCAAAGATAATTTCCCATTACCCAAGATTGATATAATTATGGACTTATCAACAAAACATGAGATGTTTTCATTAATGGATGGATTCTCAGGATACAATCAAATAAGAATTTCCCCTAAAGATCAAGAAAAGACAACATTCACCCAGGGATGGGGTACTTATTGCAGGAATGTTATGAGCCATGACTATAATTTTTCATGATATGATGCTGTAGCGTCCTAAAATTGTGACACTTGCAATTTTGACTGCATTTGGGTCTTCACGATGGCGGCGCAACACTGAACCTGAATGGAGACCCCGAAACTTGTTCATGACACCAAAAACTGCATTTTTCAGCACCCTGGCCTGATCCTCCTTGCACCCCGTTGTCCCTGGAGGTGGGACCATGGTGCCTAGCGCCCTAGTCCTTCAGGACTAGGGCACCCAGTGCCCTGGTCCCCCAGGACCATGGCACCCAGCGCCCTGGTCCCTGGCCCTATTTTGGGCCCGGTCTCTTTTGGGGTTCGGGTCTTTAAGTTTGCAAATTGGAAAATAATATTTCCTGGTCGGCCTAAGGTCGGGAAAATCAGTCTTTCAACCCTAATTGACAAGTATAAAAACTGCATTTTCTCTCCCATTTTGGGGAGGAAGGACATATGTGTACAAGACGCGGGAAGCGATATTCAAACATTCAAGCATTCCTTCAAGCAATTAATCATTCTAAGTCTCCATTCAAGGCTAAGTGTTGCATTCAAGACAAGGATTCAACCATTGAAGAGGAGATCACTTACAACATACAACATGCTACATACATTACACCTTCGCATGTAAGAATACAAACATTCTTACAACAAGGTATCAGTACTTGTTTACATTACAAACATTTACATTTACAACATTCTCATTTCTTGGTTAATTCCAAAACCGGGGTTTGACCTAAAGGCAAACCCCTCATCCCTAACCCCCCAATCATCCTCTCTTTTCTGTGTGTAGGTTGCAGGTACGCGACTGTAATTGAAGATCTGGAATCCTTGTGCAGAGATGAACAGATCCACCTTCGTTTCGCGGATTTTTCAGAGGACCGTGTGCACGCCGGGCGCCATCGTCCCGTCAACTTTTACTCAAATTTGTAGAACAGCACCATCTCGACATTTTACTACTAATTCCAGGTCCGCAGCTTCATCCCATATCCCTATCTCTATTTATAAGTGAATCTTTCCTACTTTACATGCATTCCTAGTTCAATCATTCTTTCCACATTTCTTTACAAAAGAGGGTATCCTTGCTATCACAACCCTTGAAACTCATATAGAATCCAATCTTGCATTGCGTGGGATTGGATCTTGTGGGTTTCAACCCCTCTTTTGAATGTAAAGTCTCTCCTAAGTGAAAACCATCAACCCTAGTGACTCCCCCTTCTCTCTCCTTGGAGTTGGGGAGGGGAGAATGACTAGGGTTCGATTTTTCCGCTTTACATTTTGGTGAACCCAACGTGAACATCCTCATTCTGATTATTCATGATTAGATCTAAAAATTTTGCCTTCCTAAATTTCCATGTTTGATCTTTTGCAAATTTTAGAGGCTAATTGCATAAAAACCCTAAAATTTTCTTTTAAGTAATTAAACTTGTGAAATGTTTAATTGTTAATGCTTGTTTCAGATCTACCCTTCTATTGCGAATTGTCAATTCATATTTGTGCTTTAACTCTGAAAATTAAGTGGTTAAATGTCAAAACCCTAATTTTTAAGACCTTCTTGATTCAACGTTTGACTGATAATTTCACTAATCAAAACACCTCCAAATCGGCTGTAACTTTGGATTCCGCAATAAAATCACAATATCTTTCATCCCTGAAAATTTGGAAAAACGTTGTGAGGACCGTGTGCACCCCGAGCGCCATTGTCCCCGACATTTTTTCTGAAATTTCGGGAGCTAAATCTTACTGTATTTTTCTGCTAAAATCTAGAATTTTGGCTGATTTTATCAAATCTAACACTTTCAAAATTAAAGTCAAAGTTTGTCTAGCGATTGTTTGGATTGAGGCTTCTAATCATTTGAAAATTGTTGAAATTGAAATTTGTGTCAAAATTGTGTTTCTTACAGTCCTAAATCTGAAAAGTGTGTTAGCATTCATTCGAAATTTCAGTGTTTTATTCAAATCTTTACAATTTGTGACTTTTGAAATTAAGTGTTTAATTGCAACAACTTTGATTTCCACTTTCAAATTTGAATTTTGCATGAAATCGAGTCAACTTTTAAATTTCGAAACTTGCATTGCTTTTAGCATTCCCTCTAAAATCATAAAATTCAAAATTTCAGTTTCCCTCTCTTTTTCAAAATTCAAATTTTACATTTTTCAACAATCTTGGTAGGGTTCAATTTTGAGATTGCAACTTTAATTTGGCCTATCTACAGATCATAAAATCACTCAATTTTTTCAGATTATCTTTAAACTCATCATAACTTTCTTCCCTGAAAATTTCAAAAAAAGTTGTGAGGACCGTGTGCACTCCGTTCGCCACGGTCCCGGACATTTTTTTTGAAATTTTGGGAGATTGTCCTGATTGCATTTGACAGCTTAAGTCTAGGAGATTGGCTGATTTTATTGAAATTTGCTACCTCTAAAATTCAAAATCTTCTCTCTCTCTTTAGTGCATGAGTTTTACAACAATAAGTCCTACTTACACTATTCCCGTTAGACGAAGCCTTAGAATTAAGTCTTTCCAAGGTGTAATTACCGAGGAGATGGAACCTAATTTGAATGGCCTTTTTAATGAGGACATGGGTAATTCCTCTAATCCTCTTAATGATGAAGAAGCTCTCCATGAGGTTTCTATAGAACAAATTTCAAAATTGGATAACCAATTTGATGATTTTCGACAATGGATGTCTCAAGAATACCTCGATAGTCAAGCTCTTTCATTAATTGAGGGTCTAAAACATATGGTTCAAAGTAATAAGCATGGAATTGATATTTTGCGTGGTATTGCACACATTGTGGATTCGAATGTGATGCCTATGAAGAGTTGTGCTGAAACTTTAGGTTATACACAACCTCCTACTCAAGACAATCATTCTATTCCTTTGACAACTTCTATTGCTAGTATACCTACTTTTACATCAAACATAATGACTACTTCAATACAAGACATTCCTCCTATTATCACCAGTCATGGGGGCAATCCTTCTTCTTCAATCAACCCTCTTCCTTCATTCAATCCGACTTCTTCATTCATTCCTTCAATGAGTGTTCCTATTATATCTCCACAAATGAACATGACGCAAGGGGGCAATTCATTTAACCCTTCCATTCCTCCTTGTAGTGTTCCTCCTGTCCAATCATCTCCTATGACTAACTATCATAGTGTCCCACCACCTTACTCTATACCTTCTTTCAATAACATAACACATCCATCACAATCTAACACATCTAATATGAACTCTTTGACTGAAGCAACCATTAACAATCTTGCACAAACTGTCTCTTCTTTACAACAACAAATTGCCTCTATGAATCAATCTAAGTTTAGTGTGCCCACATTTGATGTTGCGAGCCCACTTTCTCTTGACATTGTCCGAGCTTTCCCCCCTAAACATGTTGAAATTCTGCATTTGGAGCTTTATAATGGTAAGGGTGATCCTCTAACACATGTTAAGACCTTTCAAACAATATGTACTGATTTTGCTTATGACCAAAGGTTGCTTGCAAAACTGTTTACTAGAACATTAAGAGATAAAGCCCTACAATGGTATTTCTCGCTGCCTTCTTATTCTATTACTTCTTTTGAACAACTTGCAAATGCTTTTATTCAATAATTTCAAAACAATATAAGTCCTAAAGTTACTTTGATTGATTTAATGCATTGTAAACAAGGTGTTAAAGAAAAAGTGACTGATTTCATTGGTAGATATAAGCATTTGTATGCTCAAATTTCTTTTCCAGTGCCTGACAATGATATTCAAAGAATCTTTATTTCTAATTTACAAAAAGATATTAGAGAAAAACTCCTATTTTCTGAGTTTACTTCTTTCCAACAGTTATGCGCAACTCTTCACAATTATCAACTGACTGTGAGTCAAATGGAACAAGCAAATCCTATGGCTTCGAGTGATAAGGGTGATAGTAGTCAACAAACATTTGGGAAGTTTAAACCGAACAGAGAGTCCATTAAATTCAATGAACACATCATCAACAACAATGTGAATGCAGCATCAGGTGTGCCTCCTATTTCTAAGTTTTTCAAGAAAGAAAGAAAGTTCACTCCTTTGAATGAATCATTGCATAGTATTATGAATAAGTTATTGGAACAAAATGTGCTTACTCTTCCTCCTATAAGGCAAATAGATCCTGCAAAGATTAATTCACCCTATTTTGATAACAAATCTTTTTGTCAATTTCATCATCATCTTGGGCATGATACTGAAAAATGTTTTGCTTTAAAGGGTAAAATTCAAGATTTGATTGATAATAATACTATTTCTGTTTCTGGAGTGAATGATAAAGGCAACACATCTGTAGCTCCTCCTAACCAAAATCTTCAGATTTTTACTGATCCATTGCCTTCTCATACCTCTAATGCGATTGATACTACTGATTCCTCTTTCTCACCTGATAGTCTTGTGTTTATGACTCCGAATGTGATTAACTTTGTAGAGCAGCAGAAAATCCCTAAAGAACCTTCCATCACCTTTGATTCTAGTGAAACTATCAGGGCACCTGATGGTCCTTTATATATAGTTGCAAAAGTCAATAATACACCTTGCCGTTGAGTGCTTATTGATCCTTCTTGTATGGTTAATATCATTACTGAAGAATTTCTTTTTACTTTGCAATTGAATCAAGTGATCTATGACGAAACAAATGTGGTTGTGAAACTATTTGATGCATTTTCTTCTCCTGCAATTGGTTCTATTACATTACCTATTGAGGTCCATAACAAATCCCTTGATATGGACTTTGCTATTATTCCATCATCCGAACAATTTCGTGTGAAGCTAGGCTATCCTTGGCTATCTTCCATGAAAGCTATTGCTTCTCCTATTCACAAGTGTTTGAAATTTCCCCATAATGGTGAAGTTGTTACTGTCAATCATAGTCTCTTTAAACCAGCTGAAAGAACTTCTAGCATTCCTGTTGATTACTTTTGGCCTAAACAATTCCAATCTCTTCCTCCGCGAAGTGATCATCTTTTCAAATCTTATCAAAAGTGGAAAAAAGATATGATCCTATCTCTAAGTGAGCCTAGAACACCCAAACTTGACATTCCTATCATTCTTGAGAAGGAAGTTCTTCCTTTGAAAGATAAAACTAATGTCTTTCCTCAAGAAGATTCCCAACCCATTCCTGTGAATGTGACTATGCCTATATCTAATAAACTTCCTAAAAGTAGACCTATACCTCCTCGTCATGATGGACTTGGTCTCCTTCCTAAACCGAATATTCCTCCTTTGTATGGAGCAGTTCCTCCTCCTTCCTCTTATGGAGAGAAGAGACCTTCCTCTTCTCCTATTATTCAACCTAAGAGACCACAACCTAAACACCCAAGTGATAAGGATGAGAACATTCCTCCTCCTCAATCTTTGCAACTTCCTACTAAGACTAGACGAAATCGTTCTACACATGAACGCCGATGAAAGCATCATCTTAGAGCTCAAGCAGCTGCTTCTCAAACTTTGCAATCCCTAAAAACACCTTCAGCCAATATTATTCCATTTTCTCCTCAGCTGGAAAATGAGCCAAAATCTCCTAAACATAAGATGCATGATGGTCTTGATCCTGTGCGAGTTAAAGATCCTATTTTTATAAATCTTGATGATGATATAGATGAAAATGTTATTCATGATGAAAATGTTACTTCTTTACATTCTGATAGTGAATATGAACATGTTGATGTTGATAATTATCTATCTAATGAATTTTCTAAAGCACTTATCCTAGCTCCTAGACAAGAACACCGTGGCTTGGGATATGAACATAGCCCTTGTTTGGATCTTGTGATAGCTCCATCTACTGTGTTGGATGTTCCTCCTCTAGCGTGTTTCCTACCTTCCCGAAATATTGATCAGCAAGATCGGGGGGTAGATGACGTGCTAGACTAGTTCATTAGCATAGCAGATTCTCTCCTCCTCTCTTGATTTTTTGTTACTTCTTCTATGTGTTATTCTCATTCTTCTATTTGTTGTCCTTAATGTTGTCTACTTGAGGACGATGCAAAACATTGAGATCTCTTTTGGTCTCTCTCATGTTGACTCAAAAGACACATGTGTTCCCTTCTTCTAGGTGACATTCCTTGATTGGGGAATGAAGAACAATTATGCATACATACATATGATATACATGAATTATCATACAACATACTGACCCCGAGGAAAGCAAAGTCACCTTGTGCTTTGTGTTTTGTGTCTATTATCCTTGGGCTTATCTCACACTTGGGGTCTAAATCCTTGTGATAACGTGCTCCTTTCTCATTTCTTATATGTATCACTACCTTAAAGCAATCACCCCCAGTGAGGCGTGTGTGATCGCTTTAACGTAGGGGGGCATACATCCCATTCATATCTTTTCAAGATACTTGAAAATTTCTTGACAAATTTAGCTTTGCCTTGAAAATTTTTGATATCTTTCTTGCATGACTCATAGTGAGGGAACCTCACTACTGACAGTCATGGTTCTCCCTCATGATCTTCCCTTTTAATTTGTCAATCGAAGTTGTAAGATCCTTAGTCCACTGGGGGCTTGGTGTATCTTGCCTCCTTGACGTGGTGAAAGTTTTTCAATGTTGTTTCCTTGTACTTTATCAGAAGTATGAGCATACGCTTATACTCCTGCTAAAGTGGGGGCTAAATGTAGCATCCTAAAATTGTGACACTTGCAATTTTGACTGCATTTGTTTCTTCACGATGGCGACGCAACACTGTACCTGAATGGAGACCCTGAAACTTGTTCATGACACCAAAAACTGCATTTTTCAGCACCCTGGCCTGATCCTCCTTGCACCCCGCTGTCTCTGGAGGTGGGACCATGGCGCCCAGCGCCCTGGTCCCTGGCCCTATTTTGGGCCCGGTCTCTTTTGGGGCTTCGGGTCTTTAAGTTTGCAAATTGGAAAATAATATTTCCTGGTCGGCCTAAGGTCGGGAAAATCAGTCTTTCAACCCTAATTGACAAGTATAAAAACTGCATTTTCTCTCCCATTTTGGGGAGGAAGGACATATGTGTACAAGACGCGGGAAGCGATATTCAAACATTCAAGCATTCAAGCATTCCTTCAAGCAATTAATCATTCTAAGTCTCCATTCAAGGCTAAGTGTTGCATTCAAGACAAGGATTCAACCATTGAAGAGGAGATCACTTACAACATACAACATGCTACATACATTACACCTTCGCATGTAAGAATACAAACATTCTTACAACAAGGTATCAGTACTTGTTTACATTACAAACATTTACATTTACAGCATTCTCATTTCTTGGTTAATTCTAAAACCGGGGTTTGACCTAAAGGCAAACCCCTCATCCCTAACCCCCCAATCGTCCTCTCTTTTCTGTGTGTAGGTTGCAGGTACGTGGCTGTAATTGAAGATCTGGAATCCTTGTGCAGAGATGAACAGATCCACCTTCGTTTCACGGATTTTTCGGAGGACCGTGTGCACTCCGGGCGCCATCGTCTCGTCAACTTTCGCTCAAATTTGCAGAACAGCACCGTCTCGACATTTTACTGCTAATTCCAGGTCCGCAGCTTCATCCCATATCCCTATCTCTATTTATAAGTGAATCTTTCCTACTTTACATGCATTCCTAGTTCAATCATTCTTTCCACATTTCTTTACAAAAGAGGGTATCCTTCCTATCACAACCCTTGAAACTCATATAGAATCCAATCTTGCATTGCGTGGGATTGGATCTTGTGGGTTTCAACCCCTCTTTTGAATGTAAAGTCTCTCCTAAGTGAAAACCATCAACCCTAGTGACTCCCCCTTCTCTCTCCTTGGAGTTGGGGAGGGGAGAACGACTAGGGTTCAATTTTTCCGCTTTACAGATGCATACATTTATGGAAGATTATGTAGATGATATACTTGCAAAATCTCATACAAGGAAAGAACATTTGAACATCTTGGGTAAGATCTTTGACAGGCTTGAACAATATCAGTTGAGATTAAAACCAAAGAGGTGTTCATTTGGATTAACCTTTGGAAAACTTCTTGGGTACATTATATCAGCTCGTGGAATTGAAGTATATCTAGAAAAGGTCAAAGCTATCATGGAAATGGAGTCGCTTAGAAACATAAGTCAATTGCGTTCTTTACAAGGAAGATTGCAATCAATCAAAAGGTTCGTTTCTCAATTAGCAGATAGATGTCATCCATTCACTCATCTTTTACATAAGTATATTTCATTCAAATGGGATCATAAGTGTGAAGAGGCTTTTATGAAAATCAAAGAGTATCTGATGAATCCTCTAGTACTTGTATCACCAATCAAAGGGAAACCATTGTTTCTTTATATCTCAACGACAAATGTATCATTAGGAGCTCTTTTAGCATAGCATGATGAAGAAGGCAAATAAAGAGTAGTGTATTACATCAGTAGAACACTTGTAGGCTATGAATTAAACTATACATCAATAGAGAAGACATGCCTAGTAGTTGTATTTGCAACTCAGAAATTGTGACATTATATGCTAACTCTTTCTCTAAAACAGATAGCAAAAATAGATCCACTAAAGTATTTGTTGAACAAGTCAACTTTGACAGGCAGACTGGAAAAATGGGTTATGGTACTAAGTGAGTTTGATATAGAATATGTTGATCAAAAAGCTATCAAAGGACAAGTCATTTCTGATCAATTAGTTGAATGGAGCACCCTTACAAGATGACATACCATTGCACATTGAATTTCTTGATGAAGACATTTTGACAATAAGTACAAAGTTTTGGGCGTTGTACTTTGATGGTTCCTATACACAATATAGATCAGGCACAAGAATTTTGTTCATCACACCTTAGGGACACACAATTCCAAAATCATATAGACTACAGTTTTCATGTACAAACAATACTGCAAAATATGAAGCATTGACTATTGGGCTCAAAATGGCTATTGAATGTGATATCAAGGAATTACATGTCTATGGTGATTCACAACTTATAATCAACCAAATAAATGATGATTATCAAACTAAAGATGACAAGCTCATGCCTTACAAATAGTTGGTAGAAGAGTTTAAAGAACGAAGTATCATTCACTCAGATCCCAAGAAATGAGAATAAAGTAGTAGATGCAATGGCTACAATAGAATCTCTTTTGCAGAAATAGGAGAATCAACAATGTTATGAATTCCTGGTGGAAGATATCTTAAAACCTACCATTGAATCCCAACATACCCACATGATTTGCCATATATCTGGAACCAATCAATCCTTATACGACCAAACTTATCAATACTTAAAAGAGAATATCCTTCCTCCTGACTTATCTCGCAATCAAAGAATAAATTTTATTCATCAGTCATCCTACTATACTATTATTGCTAATACCTTATATAGGTTGTTGGCATTATCTGAACTGGCATGGCATTATGTAAAATGGCATGAAGACATAATGATATTGTATGTTGTCATTGATGTCAATATGGGACATAGTGTGAACCGACACATGTGATAAGTGAAGAGAGAGGAACCGGCATATGTATGAACCGGTTTATATGCCAAAGTGAAGTAGCATATTTGTTCAAGGAAAGTGAAGTGGCATATTTGTTCAAGGTGAACCGGCATGTAGTTATGGGAACCAGCACATGGAAGCATTGTATGACTATCGGTTGGTAGGTAGCTTCCACTTCGGGGTTTCTGGTTGGAGTACCTCAAGTCTGTGTGACTCAATCGGTGATCTTTGTGTGATGAGTTAGCAGTATGATGAAGGAAAAATCATGTTGCCACGTAAGCTCTGTGCGCATGAAGGATATTGCATGAAGAAAACTATTCCTATCTACCTCGGGAATGTGTGAAGTCTATCAAACGGTGATAACACGTGATGGGTTATCAGCCACCATGAAAATGGTGGATAATGGATGATGGAGAATGTCTTGAGATCGATTCAAGATTGTTGCATTTAATGCAGCATGATTCAATGGTTAGGATCGAACCATTTGAATTGCTTAACCTAATAGGTTTAGGGTTTTTGCTACCGACCTGTATGTTTCCTATAAGGTCGATGTTGGGTTTCTTTTTGAGGTTGTTGGAAAAAGTTGTGAGTGTGTATCCAAGGAAAGTGATACGTGATTCTTGCCAGACCAAAGGAGAAAAGAGATACCTGCAAAGTGAATGTGCAGAAGGAAAAGAGGAGCCTAAATGGATCTGCATTAGCATTAAGTGCTGTTAACAGATCATTGTAATACCTGTTGACCTCTAACCACTTAAATAGTTGTAAAATCCCCTAACGGGTAGCCTTAACTGACTTGATTCAAAATTCCTTAAATCAGGTGGTCTTAACCGGCTTGTTTCAAATCCCTTAACTGGATAACTCAAGGCTAACAAGTTCTGAGAAGCTAGAGAAGCTTAGGAGATCCTTTTAGCTATTGAGTTCTTGAAATTCTCTAACAAGGTGACCCTACCGAGTTTAACCCTTAACTGGGTATCCCTTAACTGGGTGATCCTTAACAGGATCGGTTCCTACTAGAACCTATTGTAATGTCCTTAACCGGACAAGGCTCCTAATAGAGCGGACTTCTAAAGAGTTCAAAAAGTAGCTTGTGGGTATTCATCCCCACCGTGGTTTTTCCCAGTTGGATTTCCATGTGAAAATTATGTGTGTCATGTGAAATGCTTTTGTCTTGTGATGCTTTGTTTTACCTGTTAAGCACATGAAGGTTCTATGTTTTATGCCTATCTATAAAACATATTGAACTCATTGTTGTGAAGATCTGATGGTCAAGTCTACTGGTTTATGCATGAGAATATAATGATACTGTAGTATTGAGCTAAGAGGAAAGCCTATTGAGTGACCGGTTCATGACTAATTGAGCTATACTGGATGTTACCAGTTGCACTCTGCTTTACTGGTATCCCTGTTTGTCAATCATTTGGAGCATTTGTTGTCAAACTGGTTTTTGAGTGTATTTGTGTTTGTACTAATTCACCCCCCCTCTTAGTACCGGTTTGGTACTAGTGGTTCATCATTGACCTATCAATTGGTATCAGAGCACTCCAGGTCCTCTGTGTTGTAAGCTTAACCGCTTGAGGAAAAGATCCTAGTCAAATGATGAAGAGGGAAGGTCCAAAGTTTAACAGGGAAAATTTTGGTATATGGAAAGACAGGATGAAGATATTCATCAAAAGCATGGGTGTTCAACACTGGAGTTATGTTGAAAATGTATATGTTGTTCCTACTGGTACTCTCACTGATGACCAAAAGAGAGAGATACAAGAAAATGGGCAAGTCATGGAAGCCCTCATCAGTAGCCTATCTGACATTGAATTTATTGATGTTCAGGACAAGGCAAATCCTAAAGAGGTATGGGATGCTCTTGAAAATATATATGGTGGTGATAAGCCTATAAAACAGGCTAAGGAAGAGAGCTTGAGAGGAAATTTTGAAGACATGCGGATGGTTGAAGGAGAGACCATTCAACAGTATGCAATAAGAATCAAAATAGTTGTTGGAGAAATAAAGAGTGTAGGTGGCAAAACAAAAGATTCCACTGTGGTAAGCAAAGTCCTAAGATCCCTGTTGCCGGTCTATGCAATTAGGGTTGCTGCTATTTAGGAGCTGAGATCAATAGACAAGTCTAAGGCATCCTTGGATTCCATCATAGCCAAGTTGATAGCCTATGAGCTGAATAGTTTTGATGGTAGTGTTCAAAAGATAGAATCAACTTTTAAAGATTCTGCTATACCATCCAGAAAAGGAAAAGAGGCCAGCACTAGTGGGGAACCTAATCAGAATAGAGAAATGAAGGATGAAGAGTTTTTGATGGAATTTGAAGCTCTTCTTGCCAGGAGATTTCCAAAAGGGACTGTTAAATACAAAGGTAAGCTTCCTTTGAAATGTTTCTCCTGTAACTAGATAGGACATATTGCTATGAACTGTCCTAATAGTGACAACAAGGATAAACCAGAAAGGTTCAAGAAATTCAAATGAGGAAATCAGAGAAATTTTTTTGTGGCAGTTGATGAAGGTGTCACAAATGAGGAATCAAAAGATGAAGAGAATGAAGACATTGTGTTTGTTGCTGTAAAGGAAGATGTGGTAGACAAGAAGGCTCTTGTCTCCTGGTTTGATGATTCCAATTAGTGGATCATTGACAGTGGCTATTCTCACCATATGACTGGTGATCGGAGCAAGTTTCTATCCTTAGAGGAGTATGATGGTGGTGTGGTTTGCTTTGGCAATGATGCACCATGCATGGTCAAAGGCAGAGGGTCCATCTCTTTGAATGGAAAGAGTAGTGCTGACAATGTGTACTGGGTTGATGGTCTCAGACACAACCTTCTAAGTGTTTCCCAGCTAAATGATAGTGGTCTCACTCTGCAATTCAAGAATGGAGTTTGTAGAATCAAAGGTAAAGATGGTAAATTGGTAGCCACCAGCATGCAGACTAAAGGTAACCTATTTCATCTGAATACAAATATAAGTACATGTCTTATGGCTAAGCTTGATGATAGCTGGATATGGCATAGGAGATTCTACCATGTGAACTTTGATAACATTGTGAAGGCTAGTAAGATCAAGGCAGTTAGAGGGTTGCCGGAGCTGAGAAAACTGGATAATACCTTGTGTAGAGAATGTCAATTGGGGAAAATGTCTTCCTCAACCTTTAAAGGTAAATCTTTCACTACTGACAACTTGCTTGATCTTGTGCATATTGATTTATGTGGTCCTATGAAAACTAGAAGTGTGTAGGGTGATACGTACTTCATGATTCTCACTGATGACTGCTCAAGAATGATGTGAGTCACATTCTTGAAAGACAAGTCTGAAGCTTTTGGGAAATTAAAAGCTTTTAGAGTATTAGTGGAGAAGAAAAGTGCTAAAAGGATCAAATGTCTCAGAACTGATCAAGGAGGGGAATTCACTTCCAGTGAATTCAACAAGTATTGTGAAGAATTTGGCATCAAGAGACAACTGTCTGCCCCCCGGACTCCACAATAGAATGGCTTAGCAGAGAGGAATAACCAGACTATGGTTGAAGCAACTAGAACCATGTTGATCCAAGGAAAGGTTGCTCACACCTTTTGGAGAGAAGCAGTGAGCACTGCAGTCTACACTATGAACTAGGTACTCATCAAAAAGGGTAAGGAAAAAACTCCTTATGAGTATTGGACTGGTAAGACACCTGTGGTTAACTACTTTAAGGTATTTGGTAGCAAATGTTACATCAAGAGGAGTGAACATCAAGGCAAATTTGAAGCTAAATGTGATGAAGGAATATTTCTAGGATATTCCACCAAGAGTAAAGCTTTCAAGTGCTACAACAATAGGACTCAGAGAATTATGGAAAGCATCAATGTAAGAGTTGATGAATCCTCTGAGAAGACTGAGGAAACTGATAGTGAGCAAGTTGTAAATGAATCAGTTGCAACCTTCTGGGAACCAGTTGTCAGTCAACCGAGTACCAATAACAGTGTTCCTGAACTAGTGAATGCTGGTACTGATGAAGATGAGGATGAAGAAGAAAAGCAAGAAGAACCAATTAAGACCATTCCTCGGTATGTCAAGTTGAATCATGATCCCAAGCAGATCATAGGTGATAAGGATGTAGGAATCCTTACTAGAAGAAAGATCAGAGAAAACTCATGTATGATCTCTAAATTTGAGCCTAAGTCATTCAAAGAGGCTCATAAAGATGAAGACTGGATCAAGGCAATGGAAGAAGAACTTGACCAGATAGAGAAAAATGGTACATGGTCTTTGGTACCCAGACCAGAGCATAAAAATGTCATTGGCACCAAATGGGTGTTCAGAAATAAGTTGAATGAGGATGGCTCAGTGACTAGGAATTGTAGACACCTAAAATTGTCAAGTCTAATTAAATAAATATTTTATTTATTTAATTATCTAAGCTTAATTCTTCTATTAATTAAATAAATCTTTATTTATTTAATTAATTCATTTATCCTCTTCTAGCCTTATTTCTCATTTAAATAAATACATTTATTTATTTAAATTATCCTTTTCCTAAATTAAATAAATATCTTATTTATTTAATTTATCCCACTTCTTCTACTAATTAAATAAATCTTTATTTATTTAATTAATTCATTAACCTTTTCTACCCATGACACATGTCATTCATCTCTTAATTCATACATTACCTACCCCTTTCATTATTTTATTATTTCTTTTACCTACCCTCTAATCATAGCCGACCTCCTTTTACACCTCTCAATCTTATCCCTCCATTTCATATTGTGTCTTCTATATAAGGAGATACTTCCTTCATTATCAAACCCTAATCATTTTATGCACTTGACTACACTACGCTTTTGAGCATATGCGATCCTACTTACAACCACATTCCGTTCTTTGTTGAGCTCTTGTGCACATAAAATTTGAGAGCAAATATATCAAGCAAGATCAATGGAGATCCAAACCCTATTGGACATGTGATGGTATAATATTTGTGATTTCATTTGATTTGCATTGTCTTAGGTAATCTTCATATGTTATGGTGGATCTTTGTTGTTGTTAGGCTAGGGTTTTGTGGTTGAATTCATTTAGCCTTTCAATAACGTTATTATTGTTATCCATTTTCACCATATACATTTTGGCACGCCTGGTGGGACTCTTGTCCCTTTTGCATTTAACATCTTTGTTGTAGATTTTGTGTTTTGAAGTTGCAGATCTGACATTTTCGACAACATTTTGATATTTTCGTGTCTGCATACTTTCGGATTGCATTTTTGATTTTCTGGCATGTCTGTGACATCTGGAATCACGTCTGTGCCCTTGATAATATTTTATTTTGCAGATTCCAAAAACCGCGTCTGTGTTCCTCAGTCATGTCTGCGGTGTTTTTAGACGCGTCTGTGTCCAGAAGTCGTGTCTGAGTTCTGGAGCTGCATTTGTGTCAGGAAACCATGTCTGTCTCGAAGGTAACCACGTCTATGTGCATCGGTTTCATTTTTTTTTGAGTTTATTGATTTAGTTTTGGGTCTTGCATTTAAGGTTTCAGATCTGGTTTATTTTGAGCTAACATTTTCAGATCTAGCTAATGAAATTGGTGCAGCTTGTCTTGAAAGCAAAATTGTTTGGTTGAAGGCCCCTATTTTCACAAAGTCTTTTGGATTTAAAATTTACCTAACTCGTGTGCTTGTAGGAAGGGGTGATTATTTGAAACAATCCAAACTACTAACAACTCTTTGGTGTAGGTCCTTGGCAAAGGTTTTTTTGATTTTTATTGTGTGCTTTGTTTTCATAGACTAGCAAACACTTCAATTGGTGCACTAAAATTGAATCATTGTCTTTTGTGTCTTGAGCAATAGGCTCTTTTTGTTTAATCTTTAGAGGGCCCATCTTCCCATGTGGTCATTAGGACTACTAGTGAGAAGAGAATGACCCAAGTAGTAGTGAGGAAAACCCACCTCTTCCGAACCACTATAAATAACTGTATTTATGGTGAAAACTATGAATAACATGTGCTGATTAGTTCATACCGACACTATGTCTCCCCATAAACCCATTTGATTGAATTTATTTGATCAGTTGTAGGGTGTAACCCCTACCGACTGAGAGCCTTCTATATTTATAGAGCTGAAAGTGCCACATGTATGGCCACATGAGCGGATGCCCTTACTAGCACCTTTTTGTTTTAGAAGCCCAAATCCTTCTAGTTGCTGGGGCAGGAGGTCGGACCTCTGGTAGCGGCCCACACACATACGGTTCTTAGTAGAAATACAAAGTTTGCCACGGGGAGTTTTCATGGGGACTGATGCTTGGCTGACCTGAGAAGTGAGTGCCGAGGGTGGAGCCAGTGAGGTCAAGCATCTAAGTATCCGCTCTGAATAGCGTAGCCTCAGGGGTAAAACCCCATGTGGGATCAACAACTATTGTCTTGGCCAGCCATAAGAATTGTGCTTGACTTATTTTAAACATTTAAAACATTTAGGACCAAACAGCAAAACATTGTGTCTTTTGTGTCTTCAAGTGTATGCAAAACAATTTTTACATCAAACAACACACTTTTCTTGGAGTCATTTTGAGTCTAGACACTTGCAAACATTGGGTCTTCATCAACACTGTGTCCTCTTGTCACGAAAACAATCAAACAGTCAGATTTGGTCACAACAAAACAACTTCACATATTGGAAAAAATTGCACAAATTTTGCAAAAATGCGTATATGTCGGACATAATAGCGTCTGTGTTATATAACCACATCTGTGAAGGGTAGAAACACGTATGTGTTTCCAAAATCAACAGTGCATTTTACAAAAAACTTAGAAGTGTGTCTGTGTTAAACAAAACCACGTCTATGTCAGGAAATCACGTCTGTGCAGTATACAGGCGTGTCTGTGTTCAGAATTGAAAAAACTTTTACAGTCCAACAAACAAACACAGTCAGTTTCAAAATTCTTGAGCTTCCTAGGTCATTTCTCCAAGGTTTCATTTAGCATTCAACTTGTCCCTGGGTCTCACAAAGTCCATCATTGCTTTACACCTTACATTACATTCACATCTGTCTAAACTTGAGTCAAAAGGTCACTTGCTTGTCCTCATCATACTTTGTCAACACACTACATACAACAACATTTTGCTAAGTGGTCCCTCAGCAAGAGAAACTATCCTCTCTTTGGAAGTCACACCTACTCTACTACATACATACTTGGTCTTACACTTTGGACATTGCAAGTACACCTCAGATTCATTTACATTACATCCAACTCTTGGTCTTCCATACTTTTTTTCATTTTCATCTAGTCTAACACATCTTGGTCAGTACCTAGCTCATGGTTGAAACCCATCTTCAAAAATCTAGGAGAGAAACTAAAGAGGCTCAAGAGTCCACAAACATGAGTGTCTATGAGTATGACAATGATGTCTTTTTCAATACTGATCATAACACATTACCTAACATGGATGCCTATAGAAACATTCCAAATGTTGAGAACATGGACACTACAAACAACAATGATACACACAATGACAATATGGACAACTTTTCCATACATTGAGTAGATGTGGAAGAATCCATTATGGACCCCCGCTTCAATCGATTGATTGAGGAAATAATGAGGAGAGATAGACAATACTTCTTACAAATGATGGCACAAAGTGGAACCAAGATCCCTCATGATTTTGACATGTCTCAAATAATGGAACATAGACCTTTGCAACAAACTCACTCCAACATGGATCAAAGGAGGCCTTATAGTGGGGGCAATAGAGGACCACATATGGTGCCTGAATCACCATCATCTTTGTTTCAAAAACTAGAGGTCCCACATACACATGGTCAAGCATATGATACTCACCTTTGCAAACCATTATGGAAGTCTTATGCAAATAAATATGCTCAATCACATATAAATGCTAAGGATCAACCACCAAAGCAATTGGATATTCAAAGGCATGCTCAAAATTTGGACACAAGGAAACCCCGTGTCAAATTTGGGGGCAACACATTAGAACATGACATGCCTGTAGAGTATGGTATACATGGACAAAATAGATATTTCATTCCTCAACATGAATCTATACCAAGTGGTCCATATATGCAACATCACTATAGACCTCCTCCATATGAACATGTGCATGATCAATATTATCCATATATGCAACATGCTCCTCCTCCAATTGGTGACTCAAGCATAGGGTATGGTCCAAGAAGTCGATCTCCACCTAAGAACAATTTGGAGCAACAAATTAGGGACTTACAAAAGAAAATGGAGGACATAAATACACTGAAGCCAACATACACAATGAGAGACATATGTCCTTATCCATTTGACAAGAGCATTCCAATGCCTCCTTTTCCTACACACTTTGTGATGCCTAAATTTGATAAGTATAGAGGAAAAGGGGATCCTAAGGCACACATAAGATAGTTTTTGATAGCTTGCATTGAGGTAGCAGTAGAAGAGACATATTTGATGAGATTATTCCCACAAAGCCTAGGTGATCAAGCTATGGAATGGTTCTCCCAACTTCCACCTGGCATTAAGTCATGGGGTGACTTAGCAGAGGCATTTATCCAACATTTCTCCTACAACATAGAGATAGACATATCAGTCACTACTTTGTGCAACACCAAGCAAAGGGATGGAGAATCTTTTTCATCATTTTTACAAAGATGGAGAAATCTAGCTAGTAGATGCTCTTGTGAAATTCCACAAAAACAAATGGTAGAGATGTTCACCCAAAATGTTAACAAAGACATTGGCTATGATCTAAGAAAAGCTTGTTTGTCCACCTTCAAGGACGTCATTGAAAAAGGCTTAGCAATAGAGAAGGTCCTAATTGAACAAGGAGTCATTAAGATATTCAAGGAAAACAAAGATGACTTTAAAGGAAAGGACAAGCCAAGATTTTGGAATAAAAACAAGAACACAGTCAATGATGGTGTTGTTGATGCCAACATAGTGCGACCCAAATTCATTTTTTCGGGATCAAGTTCTACAAACAATCAAGTGAATACTCAAACAACTTCTAGATCATGAAGGAAGTACACTCCATCGGGAGAACCACTTGAGTAAGTTTTCAAAAAGCTAGTGGCAAACAAGGTAATCACGGTTCCAGATTTTCCTCCATATGAACCAAAGGTTAAACCAAATTGGTGGAATGATGATGAGTATTGTGAATTTCATAAGAGCAAGGGTCATAAGACAGGAAATTGTCATCGACTGAAGAACATCATACAAGATCTCATTAATAGAGGTGACATTGAGATTGAGGGACACTCATCCAATCAAGAACATGAGATGTTTAAGGAACCATTCCCAAAACATGACAAGGGAAAAGCTAAAGCCATAGATGACCAAACCAACTATACCAGAGCAACCTATAACTGTGATTCAACTATCAATCACATTTCGATGGACAATTACGTCTCTACCATTATCATCAAGGACAAAAACCTTGAGAATTCTACCCGGAGACCTAAGATTGCCCTAAAAGGTGTTGGATCTTCTTCCGAACCTACTTCTGATTGTCATGTTACAACTCGTCGAGGTAAATTCACTTTGCAAGGTGCTCCAGCCAAAAACACCCCTTCTTTATCAACCAAGCTTGAGTATGACCTTGTAGAACAATTAGGGAAAACACCCGCGCTCATCTCCATTCTTGAGCTCCTACGCATATCCCCCGCACATAAGGCCATTCGTGACAAAATATTGAGAGACACTGCCATTCCTACTGATCTGAATGTGGACCAGTTTCAAGCCATGGTGGGATACCTTTCTGTTCCGCATTCCCTTACATTCACAGAAGCCGACGATGCCTCCGTAAGTCAGCCACATAATGCACCATTACATATTGAAGCCTTCATACACAAACACCGAATCAAACGAGTCTTGATAGATGGAGGAGCTGGTCTAAACATTTGTACATTGAGCACAATTAAACAATTGGGATATTCTGATAAAGCTGTGAATTCTACAAAAAAAATCACCATCAAGGCAAATAATGATGAAGAGTGTTCATCCAAGGGCACAGTCACCTTACCTCTCAGAGTTGGACTAGTTATGAAGGATGTGGTTTGTTAAGTCCTAGATCTAGATCTCACTTACAACATATTGCTAGGACATCCTTGGATTCATGAAATGAGGGCAGTCCCATCTACATATCAGCAATGCATTAAGTTTCCTCACAATGGAGTAGAGGTAATAGTTAACGGTGATCCTAATCCGTTCATATACTGCAATAACCTGAGATCAAAAACTGAGATCATCATTCCCAGTAATCACGAAGCTCTTCCTTCTTCAGCATACATTGATCCTGAGTCATTAAAACCTTTGACATCAAAACAAGGTGAGCTTAAAGGCAAATTTTAGGACAAGGGCATGGGGGAATACACTTTAAATCAGACCATGTACTTACAACAAGTCATGAGTTCACCAAAAGAATATGGAAGACCACATCCTAATAAGCAAGTATCCATCATTGTACTCAAATGGGATCCTACTACCTTTCAAAGATGGGCCGAACTGAAAGAGGAATACTTATACAAAATGCTTTACAAAGACATTGAAGATGATACACAAGATCACATCAGTCTACCATGTGAGAAATATGGCAAAGGCTTCAAGATCCTACAAAAATTCGGGTATGATGGAAAAAGCCCTCTTGGGTTATGAAAGGAAGGCATCATTGAACCTTTACAACCTGAATTGACTTTCAAAAGGGAATGCTCGAAGGGACTTGGTTTCCTGACTTCCAAGGTCCACACTAAAAGGACAGAAGAAGCCTTACAAATCAAAGCTACCAAAATTCAACAAGAGGATCACTATTCCACAGACTCCAATGAATGTGAATGGGGTTCAGATAAATCCTCCAGTGACTACGAGCTCATCGAGACATTCAGAGAGCTAGATGAACCCATAGAAGAAGAGGAATTTTATAAAAGATTCAAAGTTGGTCAAGAAACAACCCATGAGGATTCCACACAGTCCTTGTCTCAAGGTCCTAGGTTGAAATCACATAGGATGAGAACACCTATCCCAGAATGCGCTACTAGTGATGATAATTTCGATTCATTCGCAATTGAGACTAATGAGGAGAGTGCCATCGATGACCTCGATAATTACCTTGACATACCCGAATATAACTGCATCTTCACTCTTATCCCCACTAACTTCGAAGACATTAAAGGCCTTCCTCTCGTTCACCACCAACTCATTGACTGGGATCACGAAGGACCTGCACAGTTTGACACATTCCAAAATGATGAAGCTTTTATTGACTATCTTGGCATATGAGATGATCTTCCCCCTGGGGACCATAAAGCGGGATACACTATAGAACTCAATAGTGTGGCATATTTTGGTGAGGACGTTGGACCTTCTAGTCACAAAAATGTGAAAATAAGAACAAACCAAGGGTCTTATGGCAAAAACCACCCTATGGCGCTGTCTGACCCCAAAAAAGTAAAAAGAAAGGATGTATCTGAGGGCGAAAACCTCTCTGAGGCACCTGAAGATGGAAGGCTCGACATTCTCCCAGCATCATATGAGGAAAAGTCATCCATGTTGGTAGAGGAGACTATCAAAACAAACATTGGTATAGAAGAGGTTCCACACAACATATTCCTGGCTCAATCATTGATGGAGTCAGAAAGGTCAAAATTCATAAGTTTCTTCAAAGAAAAACAAATCAACTTTGCTTGGTCATACGCTGATATGCCTGGATTAGATCCGGATTTGGTAATGCATCATTTGACAGTTAAACCGGGGACAAAACTAGTGAAATAGAAATTAAGAAAGATGCATCCACAAGTCCCATTATTGGTCAAAGCAGAGCTTGAGAAATTACTGGATGTCGGATTCATATGCCCAATTGATTATCCTGAATGGATCTCCAACTTAGTGCCTGTCAGTAAACCAGATCGCAACATCAGAATATGTACAGATTTCAGAGACATCAACAAAGCTTGTCCAAAGGATGACTTCCCATTACCAAATATTGACTTAATTGTCGATCTCACAGCAGGTCATGAAATGTTATCATTGATGGATGGATTCTTTGGTTATAATCAAATAAAGATCGCGCCCGAGGATCAACACAAAACATCATTCACTTGTCCTTGGGGAACTTTCTGCTAGAATGTCATGCCCTTCGGGCTAAAAAATGTAGGTGCTACATATCAAAGAGCCATGATTACTATCTTTCACGATCTCATGCACGTAACTATGGAAGATTATGTCGATGACTTCTTGGGCAAATCAATAGACAAAAATACACATTTGGACATACTTTCTATCATCTTTGATCAGTTGAAAAAATACAAAGTAATATTAAACCCCAAGAAATGTGTCTTTGGAGTAACCTCCAGGAAGCTCCTAGGATTCATTATATCCAAAAGAGGAACCGAAGCTGATCTAGCAAAAGTCAAGGCCATCCTAGAGATGCAATCACCAAGAAATATCAGTCAACTTTGGTCTTTACAAGGGAGACTCTAGTCCATACAAAGATTCATAGCGCAACTTGCAGATAAGTGTAATCCTTTTCAACATCTACTACATAAAAACATCAAATTAAAATGGGATGATAATTGTCAATAGGCTTTCTAGACACTCAAAGATTATCTTCTGAATCCGCCAGTTCTGATGCCACTAGTTCTAGATCAGCCTCTGTTACTATACATATCAGCTACTCCAACAGCACTGGGGGCACTCTTAGCACAACAAATTACTGAGGGAAAAGAAAAAGTAGTGTACTATATCAGTTGCACATTGGTGGGATATGAGCTAAACTACACACCAATTGAGCGTGCATGTCTTGTCATGGTCTTTGCTTCACAGAAATTATGACATTACATGCTCACTCATAAGACTAAGTTGGTTGCAAGAATCGATCCATTGAAATACCTTCTCAATAAAGCAACACTTACTGGGCTACTGGCCAAATGGGTAATGATCCTGAGTGAATTCGACATCGAGTATGTGGACAAAAAAGCAATAAAAGGACAAGCCATCGCAAATCAATTAGCAAATGCTCTCATGATAGATGATGTTCCTCTAAGTTCAAAATTTTCAGATGAATCCATTTTAACAATGTCACATGCAAAGCCATGGCAACTGTACTTCGACGACTCATACACACAGCATGGGGCAGGAGATGGCATCCTCTTTATAACTCCTCAAGGGGATTCTATACCAAAATCATATCGCTTATCATTTCCTTGCACTAACAATATAGCGGAATATGAGGCATTAACAACTGGATTATGGATTGTAGTTCAGTGGAAGATCCAAGAACTTCATGTTTTTGGAGACTCTCAACTTGTAATTCGTCAAGCAACTGATGATTACCAAACAAAAGATGAAAAATTAATGCCTTACAAACAAATGGTGGATGACTTGAAACAACACTTCACAAAGATAGACTTTGAGCACATACCAAGAGAGCAAAATTGAGCCACAGATGCCATGGCTACAATTGCTTCACTGATTGATCTACCTCCAAATGAGACCCGCTATGAGTTCTTGGTGGATAACCTTTTGATTCCTTCATATGAAATCATTCCTACTGAGATGATATGTGTTGTCAGTCTTGAGTCCTAGTTATATGGTTCCATTTTCACATACCTTCGTGACAATACCCTACCTCCTGATCTATCAAATAACCAACATCACACTTTCATTTGCCAATCCTCCCGATATGTCATTTTAGCTGATATCCTATACCGGTGAGGTCTGGATGGCACTCTTCTTAGATGTTTAGAAAGCGACGAAGCTCAGATTGTGTTATGTGAAGTACATGAAGGGATATGTGGTCCACATGCTAGTGGTCCTACCTTGGCCAAGAAACTCATCAGGACTGGATATTACTGGCCCAATATGGAAAAAGACTCATATCAGTTTGTCAAGAAATGTAAGCAATGTCGAATTCATGGAGACCTCATACATGCACCAGTGCAAGAACTTCAACCAATTGCATCTCCTTGGCCCTTTTATCAGTGGGGACTTGATCTCATAGGCAAGATTCACCCTCCTTCCAATGGTCATAAATTCATTATCACTGCCACAGAATATTTCACAAAATGGATTGAAGCTGTGCCTCTCACACAAGTCACTGGAAAATAGATCACTACATTCATCCTCAACTATATCATTTGCCGATATGGTATTCCTATTTCCATTATCACTGATAATGGGTGTCCCTTAAAAAATTAGGATGTTCATGAACTCTGTGACCGCTTCCATATTTCCCATCGTTTCTCCATGCCATATTACCCTCAAGGTAAAAGTCAAGTTGAGGCATCTAATAAGACAATCCTTAAGATCCTAAAAAAGACAGTCGACGACGTTGGCTGTAATTGGCATATCCAATTTAATCTTGCACTTTGGGCATACCGCACAAGTGTCCGCACACCTACAGGAGCTACACCCTATTCACTTGTCTATGGCACTGAACCCATCTTGCCTATTAAGGTCGAGCTTCCCTCTTTACGAGTCTCTTTGCAAAACATTATCAGTGATGAAGACTATAGGGTCTCTCGCTTACAAGAACTTGAACTACTGGATGAACGAAGACAAACTGCTTTTAATCATCTCAAGGCTTACCAACAACGAATGAGTCAAAGCTACAATCACAAGGTCAAGCCTCGCACATTTGAGGTAGGTGATTTGGTTCTCAGATAAAACCCCAAAAATCAGCAAGACAGAGAGAAGAAGGGCAAGTTCGAACCAAATTTGCTTGGTCCTTATATCATTACAGTAGCATATGGATCTGGTGCATATCAGCTCTCAACTACAGAAGGTGAACCTTTGGAGGATCCTATCAATAGCATGCACCTTTGCAGGTTTTACACATAGCTCTTCAGAGTATCCTAATTCAAAAATACAAAAAATTCAAAAAATTCAAAAATACAAAAAAATTATAAAAACATAAAAATCGTTACTTGGTGAAAACTTGGCAAACAGGCAACTTGTGACACAAAAAAAATTGAAAAATTGAAAAAAAGTAAAGAGAAATAATTTTGTCCAATGGTGAAAACCACTTCGATGGCGCCCTGGGCAAGTACCATGGTGAAAACTGGGTCACCAACACCATGCATAGAGACATTGCTCCTCCCTCCTTCAGGATTCACTTTCATCCTTTCACTTTGCACACACGCACAACCTATTCGTTCATAATAAACTTACCTATTCCCATCATGGCTTGTTAAGTATCTACCCAAGATTGGTTTGCCATTCATAATAAACCTCCATTTTCACTCCCTTTCCATCCATAATAAATCAGATCCTATCTGTGGCTAAGGCAAATCCTACGTCTAGTGATGGGTGTGGAACTGAGAACATCACATGTTTCGAGGAGTACAGTTTCTTCCAGCTCTCTCCAGTCTATTCGTGCACAATCCGCAATAAAGCAACATTTGCATCGCAGAGCCACAATAAAGTTCCATTTTGTTCACAATAAAGTATCAGTTTCATGGATTCAGTCAGTTTCAGATGAGACACAACAGCAAAAATGGGCTTCAACAAATCAAATCTTTCAACAGACTCAGACAACATTATAGTTCAGTGCTATCTATCCTTTCTGTGAAAGTAAACATTGTGACCACAATCAAATAAGACTTATACAAGTGACAAGAGACACTAAATTTGAGGACTACAGTGGATGTTGGTGTTGAGTCTTGGTTTTCTTTTGATTTTATCTTTTGGTGACATGTCTTTTAGCTTTTTCAGGATGTCTTTGACTAGAGATTTTATCTCCAAGTTGTCTTTGACTAGAAAGGCGAGGATGGGGTATCGTCACCTATTTTTATTTGCTATTTGTGGATTGTCTTTTAGTAATGCTATGACTTGTCCAAGGATATGAGGACACTGAGAGTCTAGTGTGAACTGAGGCATTCCTTGTTTGTGACTGTCTTATCTCCATGCAAACGGGTACAATGACTTTCTGGGTCAAACATATGCCTCAATTGTCAAAACCTATTTTGCCATAATAAAGCTCAATGATGATAATGCACAAGAAGCTCTTTCACTTTCATATCTTCTATCTTCCATCACCCTTTCTTGATTGACTTCCATCATCCTTCTCGAGTCCGTGTAGCTTGCTATCACATGACTGAGTATAATGACACACCAAAAATATTTGCATTTCATGTAGTTGCACCTGCATTACCACATATAAGCATTTCATACATACATATAGATATCACAATTGCATCACATCCTGCATGCAACACATGTTAGTAATCTTACATTTTTATCATGTAAATAATCATTTGCATTATCATATTCATTTGCATTTTATACATTCACATTTACATTTGCATACACATATAAAACATAAAAGAACAAAAAATATTGCGTTGCATCATATACATATTTGCATCCATATCATAAGCATCACATAAGAACATCTCATCACATAGGTACACATGCATAAAGCTACCGCAAAGAAGAATCATCTCATATATATAAAGTGTCATGATAGAATGATGTCAAAATCATATGGCTACAGTCATCCAAAGATGTCTACATCATCATACAAAAATGATACAATATTGATACATAGGGAGCCCTCTACAGCTATAATGAACTCCCTCCCTTGGAGCCACTGGCCTCGACAAAATCTGAGCCCCTAAAGGACCCACCCCAGGATCATCCCTCCTATCCCCTCTATCTGGTGGTGGTGGAGGACCCATAACCCCACCACTAGACACCTGTCTCCTCCGGCTCCTTCTCGTAGCTGTCGCTGTTCGCGATGGTCTATGGAAGCTCCTCGCCCACTAATCAGCTAGAATCGCACCATAATAGAGATCTCGCTAGTAGCCAATCTCCTCCCCTGCCTGTAGGACGTAGGCATATCCTGCCCCTGTGTCCTCTGCCACCTACCTCCCAGCCCTCAGTGTTGTCTCAGCCTCTGTGTAGCGCTGAATAGCCTGGTCTCACTCCCACTCAGTATCTCTGAGCCTCCTCCTAAGCCTATCCCTCTCCCTCTCCAGGTCCTAGATCTCATCTACCTATCCCTAGCAGATCTCCCTTAGCTCAGCCAGCTCATCCTCCTTTGCCTCAGCCCCCTATGGCTCCCCTTATATGGGTGCCTGCCCCTATGCCTATGCCTATACTGGTGCCTATACTAGTGCCCATCCCTGCATCTATCCCTGTACCTATCCCTGTACCTGCACCTGTCTGGGACCCTGTGCTGCTGGCACCTGTAGTGGTAATCCACTGTGACCCCTCACCACCCGAGCCTGCCTATCCTCTCCACCCCCCCTCCATGGCACCACCCTCCTCTCTCCAACTACACCCCTTGTCCTCTGTCGGCCTCTACCCCCATCATCTCCATCATCATCACCATCCCCACCACCATCTCCATCTAGTAGCTCTCTTGGATCCGTCAGGCGTGGGAATGGATGCTTGGCCCAGTATGTTGTGTACTCGACATCCTTGATCGTTGGCCACATGTCCCAGGGTAAGGGTATCATCTCCACTAGCTATGTAATAGTCTGATCATATGATAGTAAGGGCCCAAACTACACCTGATCCTTGACAGTTCGTGCATACATGCCTGAACCCTGTGGCATCCGCTAGATCCTGCCGAACTGCCTGCCCACCCTGTCCACTAGTTGCCTCTCTAGTACATAGGGCATCCGCCCAATCAGGTACCTACTCTAGAAGGTGTAGGGTAGCTCTACCACATCATCCTCCCATTGCTCACATCCTAGGTATGACCTCCATATAACCATATCAATGTCATCAATCACCCGCCACCAGTGCTCTAACCTGCCAATCCGTAGCTACAAAGTGATCATGTCGTACAAGTGTACAAAACTGCATCCGTGACCTCTGCCCCTAAAATGTATCGATCTCGTCACTAGTAGATGATCATAGGCCCACACCTATAACAATGTGACCCCGTAGCCCAATCCCACTAACCCATGGTACACAAACTGATGCAGCTCGTAATACAGGTGTGCTAGCACACATGGCCCCTAGGCATATCTGGTGTGCTTTGTCACCAGTGTCTCCAATGCACCTCCCCAGCCCACAGCCAACCCTCGTGTCACTCTATCAGGACACAAGAACCCACTAATCACTCCTCCTATCACTGCTGATAGCGCTAATCCTATAGCTATCATGGTGTCCCAAGCCACATGCCCTGCCCTCATCTCTAGTCCTGGGTCTTGGAACAGTCGTCTCAGGGCCTCCCTGTCTCCATATCAATCATAGGGAATCAACTCCCCATCGATCGGTATCCTCAAAATCCTGTATACATCCTTGAGGGTGACTGTCATCTCCCCCATCGGTAAATGAAAGGTGCAAGTCTCAGAGTGCCACCTCTCCGCCAGTGTAGTCAGCAGTCCCATGTTCACCCAAAACTCAGGCACATACAGAATATGTCTAAGACCCATAGCCTCAATAGCTGCTTGGTCCTCGAAGGTCAACTCAGGTCGCAATCTCTGTGTCGATGGGAACCTCTCCCGTGACTCCAACATAGGCAAATACTCCTGCAGTCAAGCAAATCAATCATGTCAGTCATAGTGGCATTCACTGTTCATCACAAAATGATACTATTTATCTAAGTGCATATAGTATTCTATCCTAGTGACACTCCCTGTTCATCACAAAGTGTTGCTGATTATCCTAGTAGTACTCCCTATTCATCACAAAGTACTACGTGTTTTGCACTCCCTGTTCATCACAAAGTGTTGCTCACATTTGCACTCCCTGTTCATCACAAGGTGCTCCTCACATTTGCACTCCCTGTTCATCACAAAGTGCTCCTCACATTTGCACTCATTGTTCATCACAAAATGCTGCTCATATTTTAGTACTCCCTGTTCATCACAAAGTACTATATCTTGGTACTCATTGTTCATCACAAAGTGCCTAGATCTATCTATCCTAGGGCCTCTGCTTGAGTGTATCCTCTTGAGTAGTTTTCTAATTGGCAACGTATGTTCTATTACACAATTGTCAATCCTAGCCCTATTTGTAATTCTAGTCTTCCCTAGAGAACTTGCTTGAGTGTATCCTCCTCTCAGCATCTTATCCAATCAATAGTGTATGTTCATCACATAACTGTTGATTTGACCTTGAAGACACAAATTTACATTTTTTGGACACAAATGTGCTTTCCTGACATAAACGTGCTTGAAGACTGCATAAACGCGCCTGTTTTACACAGACGCGTATGAAGAACACAGACGTGCCTATGCTCTGCATAGACGTTCCTGGGAAACACAGACATGCCTTCTTGGCATAGATGCACCTACACAACACAGACGTGGCCTCATTTTTCACAGACGCATTTTCCACCACAGACGTGCCTGGCGAGCACAGACACGCCTGACACCAATGCAGACGTGCCTGGACATTTTTGACATTTTTTGGACCCTAACCTAGAGCGCATTTATTATCCTATCAAGCATGCATTAATGACAACAATAAATGCAACAAAGTACGAGGAGGTTTTGTGGTACTTACCGGCTCTCCTACCTCTGCTGGCCTCTGGAATCGGTGAACACGATCGAATCTGTGAACAAAGGCCATCGCTGCTACTGCTACTGCTCTATTTCACTCTGCACTCTGCTCTCGTGAATGTGTGAATGACAATGAGGATATATTTTCCCTCATGGTCTATCTTATAGACTACCCTAGCCCTAGCCCTCGTCTCCTGAGTCAGTCTTCTTTATCCTGTGACTCTGTCACTCTATTCTATCCGATCAGTCCATTCTATTGCGTCTTTCTTATCGAGAGATTGTCTGCGATCTTTTCAAACATTTTTTCATCCAATCTCTCGAGGGGGCATATCATTCCCATCTTGGGGCAACTTTGTATCAATTCATCTTATCTTCTTTGAAATAATGCAACAAGCCGCATTGTCTCAAAGAGGGGCAAAATGTAGACACCTAAAATTGTCAAGTCTAATTAAATAAATATTTTATTTATTTAAT
This sequence comes from Cryptomeria japonica, assembly GCF_030272615.1. Taxonomy (NCBI): domain Eukaryota; kingdom Viridiplantae; phylum Streptophyta; class Pinopsida; order Cupressales; family Cupressaceae; genus Cryptomeria; species Cryptomeria japonica. Next base: position 315,069,671 of record NC_081407.1, read on the forward strand.
TATCTAAGCTTAATTCTTCTATTAATTAAATAAATCTTTATTTATTTAATTAATTCATTTATCCTCTTCTAGCCTTATTTCTCATTTAAATAAATACATTTATTTATTTAAATTATCCTTTTCCTAAATTAAATAAATATCTTATTTATTTAATTTATCCCACTTCTTCTACTAATTAAATAAATCTTTATTTATTTAATTAATTCATTAACCTTTTCTACCCATGACACATGTCATTCATCTCTTAATTCATACATTACCTACCCCTTTCATTATTTCATTATTTCTTTTACCTACCCTCTAATCATAGCCGACCTCCTTTTACACCTCTCAATCTTATCCCTCCATTTCATATTGTGTCTTCTATATAAGGAGATACTTCCTTCATTATTAAACCTTAATCATTTTATGCACTTGACTACACTATGCTTTTGAGCATATGCGATCCTACTTGCAATCACATTCCGTTCTTTGTTGAGCTCTTGTGCACATAAAATCTGAGAGCAAATATATCAAGCAAGATCAATGGAGATAGGAAGAATGGAGATCCAAACCCTATTGGACATGTGATGGTATAATCTTTGTGATTTCATTTGATTTGCCTTGTCTTAGGTAATCTTCATATGTTATGGTGGATCTTTGTTGTTGTTAGGCTAGGGTTTTGTAGTTGAATTCATTTAGCCTTTCAATATCATTATTATTGTTATCCATTTTCACCGTATACAAGAATAAAGCCAGACTGGTATGCAAAGGATATGCTCAAGAAGAAGGTGAAGACTATGGGGAAACGTTTGCTCCTATAGCCAGATTGGAAGGAGTTTGTATTCTTCTTGCATATGTAGCTTTTAAGAGATTCAAGGTATATCAAATGGATGTAAAATATACATTCCTAAATGGTGTACTTGAAGAGGAGGTGTATATTGAGCAACCAGATGGGTTTACCCTATCTGAAGATAGTGACATGGTATGTAGGCTACATAAAGCATTATATGGTCTAAAGAAAGCACCTAGGGCATGGTATGAGCACCTACATTCCCATCTTGTGAAGATTGGATTTGAGAGAACAAGTGAAGATAGAAATATCTACTTGAAGTCTGAAGGAGATCAGATTCTGATCTGTGAAGTTTTTGTTGATGACATCATCTTTGGTGGAGATGACAAGATGAGTCATGAGTTTTCTAATGAGATGAAGAAAGATTTTGAGATGTCACTCATAGGGGAGATTAAGTTCTTCATTGGACTACAAATCCAGCAGATGGAAGATGGAATCTTCATCACTCAGTCCAAATATGTCAAAGAGGTGTTGAAGACTTTTGGCATGGAAGACAGCAAACCGGTTGGTACACCGATGGTGACCGGTTGCAAATTGACAAAGGAGGATGATTCCACACTAGTTGATGAGAAGGAATACCAGTCAATGATTGGTAAGTTGCATTATGTAGTGCATAGCAGACCGGATATTGCACATGCAGTTGGCATCACTGCAAGGTTCCAGAAGAGTCCAAGAGAATCTCACTTGATTGCAGTCAAGCAGATTCTTAGGTATCTGAAGGGAACAATTGACTATGGATTGTGGTACCCATACAACAATAATTTCAATTTGAAAGTGTTCACAGATGCTGATTGGGCCAGTAATGTGGATGACCAGAAGAGCATAACCGGTGGTGCATTCTTTCTTGGTGGTAGACTGGTCTCATGGATGAGTAAAAAGCAGAGTTGTATCTCTCAGTCTACAACAAAAGTGGAGTATGTTGCAACTTTCATGAACTGCACTCAAACAATCTAGATGAAGCATGTACCAGAAGGCTTCAAGATCCCTATATCTGAACCGGTAAGTATATTCTGTGATAACACAAGTGCTATCAATATATCAAAGAATCCGGTTTTACATTCTAGAACCAAGCATTTTGAGCTTAAGTATCATTTCTTGAGGGAAAAGGTTCATAATAAAGGAATTGCACTGGAGCATGTGTCCAGTAAGGAACAGTTGGCAGACATATTGACCAAGCCTCTCCCAAAGATAACTTTTATGCATTTGAGAGGTGAATTAGGGGTATTACCCCTTCAGGAGGTGAACTAAAAGTGATTGTTCCACATCAGTCAGGTACTGGAAAGACAAAGTTCTGATTGATTGGTGTGTTGAAGGATGCTACTCCTCAGGGGGAGCAGCATGATGGAACAGTGATGATTGTACCTCCACTTTGGCATTGTTGTCAAAGGGGGAGAAGGAGTGAAGCGAAAAGATATCTAGAGCAAATGGGGAGAAGATGTGGAGCAGAGAAGATATCTTTTGTATATTGCCATCAATGCCAAAGGGGGAGATTATTGGCATTATGTGAACCGGCATGGCATTATGTAAACCGGCATGAAGACATAATGATATTGTATGTTGTCATTGATGTCAATATGGGACATAGTGTGAACCAGCACATGTGATAAGTGAAGAGAGAGGAACCGGCATATGTATGAACCGGTTTATATGCCAAAGTGAAGTGACATATTTGTTCAAGGAAAGTGAAGCGACATATTTGTTCAAGGTGAACCGGCATGTAGTTATGGGAACCGACAAATGGAAGCATTGTATGACTACCAGTTGGTAGGTAGCTTCCACTTCGAGGTTTCTGGTTGGAGTACCTCAAGTCTGTGTGACTCAATCGGTGATATTTGTGTGATGAGTTAGCAGTATGATGAAGGACAGATCATGTTTACACATAAGCTCTGTGTGCGTGAAGGATCTTGCATGAAGATGACTATTCCTATCTACCTCAGGAATGTGCGAAGTTTGTCAAATGGTGATAACACGTGATAGGTTATCAACTGCCATGAAAATGGTGGATAATGGATGATGGAGAATGTCTTTTGATCAATTTAAGATTGTTGCATTTAATGCAACATGATTCAATGGTCAGGATCGAACCATTTGAATTGCTTAACCTAACAGGTTTAGGGTTTAGGGTTTTTTCTACCAACCTATATGTTTCCTATAAGGTTGATGTTGGGTTTCTTTCTGAGGTTGTTGGCAAAATTTGTGAGTGTGTATCCAAGGAAAGTGATACGTGATTCTTGCCAGACCAAAGGAGAAAAGAGATACCTGCAAAGTGAATGTGCAGAAGGAAAAAAGGAGCCTAAACGGATCTACATTAGCATTAAGTACTATTAACAGATCATTGTAATACCTGTTGATCTCTAACCACTTCAACAATTGTAAAATCCCCTAACAGGGTAGCCTTAACTGGCTTGATTCAAAATCCCTTAAATCAGGTGGTCTTAACCGACTTTTTTCAAATCCCTTAACCAGGTAACTCAAGGCTAATGAGTTCTGAGAAGCTGGAGAAGCTTAGGAGATCCTTTCAGCTATTGAGTTCTTGAAATCCTCTAACAAGGTGACCCTACCGGGTATCCCTTAACCGGGTGATCCTTAACAGGATCGGTTCCTACCAGAACCTATTGTAATGTCCTTAATCGAACAAGGCTCCTAATAGAGTAGACTTCTAAAGAGTTTAAAATGCAGCTTGTGGGTATTCATCCCCATCGTGGTTTTTCCCAGTTGGGTTTCCACGTGAAAATTATGTGTGTCATGTGAAATGCTTCTATCTTGTGATGCTTTGTTTTACCTGTTAAGCACATGAAGGTTCTATGTTTTATGCCTGTCTATAAAACATATTGAACTCATTGTTGTGAAGATCTGATGGTCAAGTCTACTAGTTTATGCATGAGAATATAATGATACTGTAGTATTGAGCTAAGAGGAAAGCTTATTGAGTGACTAGTTCATGACTGATTGAGCTATACTGGATGTTACCGGTTGCACTCTGCTTTACTGGTATCCCTGTTTGTTAGTCATTTGGAGCATTTGCTGTCAAACCGGTTTTTGACTATATTTGTGTTTGTACTGATTCACCCCTACCCCCTCTTAGTACTGGTTTGGTACTAGTGGTTCATCATTGACCTATCATAGGCAAGGTCTAGATAGTACTTTATTGAGGTGTCTTGAACAAGAAGAATCTTAGAAATTTCTTAATGAAGTTCACACAGGTATTTGTGGCACACACTCAAGTGGATTAACACTGGCTAAGAAACTTCTTCGTATGGGTTACTATTGTCCTACTATGGAGAGAGATTCATTCACACATGCCAAGAAATGCAAACAATGCCAGATCCATGAGAATCTCATCCATGCACCAACACAAGAATTGCATCATGTGGTAGGATCATGGCTATTTTCTGAATGGGTCCTTGATTTGGTAGGTAAGATAAACCTTTCATCTTCTAATGGACATAAGTTCATTTTGACTACTACAGAGTATTTCAGTAAATGGATTGAAGCAATACCTTTGACGAAAGTGACAGGAAAACAAATATCATCATTCATCTTGAATTATATAATTTGTCACTATAGAGTCCCTATGACCATTGTCATTGATTATGGATGACCATTTAAGAATCAAGATGTGAAGGAACTATGTGAGCGATTCCATATCCAACATAGGTTTTCTAAACCATATTATCCATAGGTAAATGGTCAAGCTGAGGCATCAAACAAGACTACCTTGAAAATCCTAAAGAAAATAGTCAATGAAGCTGGTAAAGATTGGCACATTCAATTAAATCCTTCTCTTTGGGCATACTGAACCAACATCCACACACCAACAGGGGAAACTCCATATTGCTTAGTATATGGATTAGAAGCCATATTACCAGTAGAAGTAGAGATACCCTCTCTACGAGTTTCCTTGAAAGTTCTTATACCAAAAGAAGAACAACAAGTCTCTAGACTTCAATAACTTGAACTGATTCAAGAACATCGCCAAAATGCAACAGATCATTTGAAGGCATATCAATAGAGAATGGCAACAAGTTATAATCACAGAGTCAAGCCACACATGTTTCAGATTGGAGATATAGTTTTAAGGGAGAATCCGAGAAATCGACAAGACCGAGAAAAGAAGGGTAAAATTGGACCAAATTGGTTAGGTCCTTTTGTCACAGTAGCAGCATATGGCTCAGGAGAATATAAGTTGTCTACCCCTGTAGGTGATTGGTTTGATGAACCTATCAATTCTATCCATCTCAAGAAATTCTATGCTTGACATATAAGTCCTAAAAAAATCAGTAAAAAGCATATAAAGTTATGAAAAAATTAGTAAAAAGCATATAAAGTCCTAAAGAAATCAGTAAAAATCAGAAAAGTAGAAAATCCCTAAAAAGCATAAAACAGTGAAAAGAAAAAAATCAAAGTATAGAAAAAATGAAATAAATTTAGACAGTGAAAACCTGGTAAATAGACGCTATCTAAAAGTAAGTTCTTCCATCTATGAGATCGCTTTGTGCACTTATCCACTCCATCCTATCGCATCTATCACTTCCATCTATCCTAGCTCATCCATTTCATCTTTCACATCCATTGATTTGAGCCATTTAGCAGGAAATATGCAGCTTACCAACAATTATCAATCTTTCACATACTTATCATAGTCACTGTCTTAGACTTTATCAAAATTAATCATATCTGCATTATATCCCACCATGGTTTGGATCTTGATCAATTCATACATCCATAATAAAGTTTTGTTTCCGCTGGGGGCAAAATCCTATTTCCTTTTGCTAAGGTGATATTTTAAATCTTTAAAAATAGAAAACATTCGGAAAACTTAGAAAAACCAAAAACACCTAGGATTTTGAAACGGATAATGAGTAGCAAAGCAATGAAGATCAAGGCATTTTATAAAAACTGAATCGTGAAACTCAGAAAATGAAGAATCAACCAACAAGTAAGAAAAGATTATCAATGATAATTCATCAAGATGATTATATTAGTTAATGACCATGAGAACATTTGAATGACATACAAGATTCAGTGTTTATATCTTGATTTTATTGCTATACATGTATTCTACACGACTCAAGGATGTCCATGACTAGAGAAGCTATGTTGGGGCATGATTATTTTCTTTGTTTGTTGTCTGTGGTTATCTCTTATTAAGGTATGCACTTGTCTAAGGATATGATCGACAAAAGATCAAGGAGGAAGTTCCAAGTCATGTATGAAAGGAGATAATCCTTGTCTATTCTACAAGAAATACTCAGTCAACTTGATTCAGCATATCAAGTTGCTTGTATAAACTTTCTATATCAAAATCCATGTAAGAAATACTCAGGTCAGCTTGAATCACTATGTTAAGCTGCTTGTATTTGTTGGCATATGTGCAGAGCATGATGACATGATGATATTGTATGTTGTAATTGATGCCAATATGCTAAAGTATGAACTGGTATGGTGTAGTAAGCAAACTGGCAAGAGAACCAGTATGATGATGTAAACCACTATTTATGAAAAAGTGAAGCGGTATGTTTGTTCAAGGTGAACCGGAATGTTGGTATGAGAACTGGTAAATGGAAGTTTTGTATTGGGGTTTCATTTGGCATGACTACCGGTTGGTAGTCTCAGCTTCAGGGTTTCTGGTTGATGCATTCCAAGCTTGTGCGATTCAACTGATGACATCTTGTGATGATTTAGCATTGTATTAAGACCAGATAAGTGTTGCCACGCCAGTCTTGTGTGTGTGAAGGATTTCCTTGAGGATCTTGCATGGAGAGTGATCCTATCTACCTCGGGAATGTGTAAAGTCTCTGTAAATGGTGGAGAGTGTGTGATGAGTTATCAACTTCCTGAAGTGGCAAAGAATGAACGTTGGATAATGTCTTGAGATCTATTCAAGACTATTGTATTCAATGCAGTGTGATTAATGGTCAGGATTAAACCAACTGGATTGTAAAACCTAAATGTTTAGGGTTTAGGGTTTATGCTACTGACCTATCTGTTTCCTATAAGGTCGATGATGCTTTTCATGTTTAAGTTGTTGGCAAATGGTATGTGTGTATTCCATTGAGTGATACTTGATTCTTGCCAGACCAGAGAAGTGTGTTGATACCTGCAGAGTGTGATTGTGGAAGAAAAGGAGCTTAAGTGCATTTGCTTTGGCATTGAGTGCTGCTGTCAGATCAGTGTATTACCTGTTGACTTCTAACCATTTTAGCAGTTGGAAAATCCCTTAACTGGGTAGCTTTAATAGGCTTTTGTGTAAATCCTTTAACAAGGTGACTCAATTCAATGAGTTCTTCAAATCCCCTTGCGAGGTAACCTTTAACAGGGTTCTAACCTTTAACTGAGTATTTAGCCATCCCTTAATTGGGTGATCCCTAGCAGAACCTATTGTAAAAGTCTCTAATTGGACTAGGCTCCTAACAGAGCGGATTTCAAAAGAGTTCAAGAACAGTTTGTGGGTATTCATCCCCACCGTGGTTTTTCCCAGTTGGGTTTCCATGTGAAAAATCAGTGTGTCATGTGTGATTCCTTTCATGTGATGGTTTAGTGCTTTATGTCAAACTAGTAAAATATGTTGAACTAAGCAGTCATTATATTTCTGATGATAGATTACTTGTTTATGCATAAGGGTGAAGTGGAAATGAGGTATTAGATTGTATGGAAAGCTAAGGGTTACCAGTTTATGTCTTTCACATTCTCACTGTGTTTTACTGGTAGTAATCTAGTTTAGACCAGTGTTAGTGTTTGCCAATCAGAGTGTACTGTTTGCAGTCAAACTAGTTGAGGAAAAGTGTTTTTGCCTGTATTGATTCACCCCCCCCTGTTAGTACCGGTTTGGTACTAACTATTCATCATTTATTCATTAGTATTTTCTTTCAACATTTTTAAAGCTCAATGATGAAATCAAGCACTGTTACAAGACAACATATGAAGACTGGAAGTATCTTTTTAGTTAGATCATTTTTAGATTAGCTCATTTATTCATCTGCATTATGAGCATTCATTATCAGTTGCATTATAAGCATTTCATTCCATTCAGAGATAAATTGTCATAAATAAAGATTGAGTATACTTGGGCAAACAAAAATAATTTGCATTTGATCATTGTAGGTTTATTCATCTTTAGAATCATTTCAACCATCATTCATTTTATTTATTTTTATTTTAATCATTTCATTAAATTACATTTCATTAAGTGCATTTAATTAATCATGTAGTATATCATCATTGTTGTTTTCATTAGGATCATTATCATTGTAGTTTTTTTATCCATTAAGGTCATTTAGTTGCATCTTTGCACTTAGATTCATTAATCATTATAAGCATTACATATAAAAATAAAAAAACATTTCATGTAGATCATTTGCATTTGCATCATCCTACACATTAAAAATGAAATAAAATTAATCTTTCATTTGCATTCCTATTTAGATCATTGCATTTGCATCATTTAAATTAGTAATTAATTTCATTTGCATCCATGATCATCAAAATAAAAAAATAAAATGCATTTTGCATTTCCATCATATAGAGCATCATCATCATCATAAAGAAAATAAAAGTTCATTGTAACATCATCCATGTAATCAATGCATATAGATTATCATCATATAGAGTAAAATGCATAATAAACCAAAGATCATCATGTAGAGTCCATGTCTACATATAGATCATCATAAAACAATAAAAACTCCAAGTATACAATGATATCAGATCAAAAATACAAGTGCCTCATCAATATAAATTAAGTCAAGGCTATCCTGTGCTACTACCACCTAACTCCATCTATCTCTGTGACTGTGGGCAAGAAGATCCTCCAAATGGTTGTCCCCCTGATCACCACTCCTCTGAGGAGTGTTAGAGTAATCAGCTCTTTACTTGATTAATTAAACAACATTTGTTTAAATTAATTAAGTTACCTTTATCTCTTTTACACTTAAGCTAACATTAGGTGCATAATAATTAATTCTTTTATTAATTATTATGTGCAAGCCTAGGTTTTCCCTTTTAGGGTTTCTTGACCTATTAGAGGTTATTTTTCTTTTCTTTGTATTATTATCACATTACACATTTTGGTGAATATTGAGCTCTCATCTTTTTGAGCATTCTTTTGTGTATTTGGTTTTTCATTATTGCTTCCTTGCTTCTCCTTGTAATAGGTTTATTTTAGCTTGCTAAGATCATTTGGGCTCTTGTGGTGTTGTATTTCTCAACTCTCACAAAGAGGTCCCATGAACCCATCACTGCTAGTATCCATCCTCATAGTATTATAATATCTACCTATCCTCTGACTCTCTATGACTAAATCCTCATATAATTGTCACTAGTGTGTTTTGTCCTTCCCAGCCTGAAATAGTGCTTTGACAATATCGACTGAGAGAGTGCCCAATCCAACCTGCTGAATGTGATCAAGAAGACCCTAAGTATCCTGTTGTCTCCTAACAACCTTGTCTCTCTTTGTCATGAGTGTATGCACCTGTGCTCTACGATGATCTATCTATGCTCTGAGACTATCCAAGCTATCTTTCTCTGGGACATCCTACTGAGGAATATGATCTTGAATCCCCTCATCTCCACCTCCCTCTCCACCTGCTGGAATCTCAACCTGAGTAGCCCTCAAAACTCATCATCTAATGAGAGGAACATGATCCTTTGAATCCTCCTCCTCTCCACCATGAGCTGCAATAACCCTAGAGTCTAGCTGAATCTGACCAAAATCAATGCCTCTCCTGCAACCCCCATCCAATCCAATGCTCTTGCCTCCTCCTATAGAGGGTAATTCTCTCACTGATCTCATATCTTCCTTGCATGCATCCCTCCCAATCCATCTTGACAATCTCCCACCCATGGGAAGTGGTCTCCCAACCCTGCCAATTGGTCCAAAAGGTCCTCCATGGACTCTCAATTGACCTCCTCTCCGTCTGGGTCTCCTACCATCTCTGCCTCCATCTCCTCCCTCATATCCCTCATCTACGGCCTCTTGAGTAGCTCTAAGCTCTCATCTCCATCTTCGTTTCCATCTCCTAATGATGGGATCATCTAAATCATCCTCCTCATCTCCTGAGTTAGGAGGAGGGTCTACTAGATTAGTAATTCAAGGAAAAGGGTGTGCAATCATGTAGTGAGCATAATCCATAGTCACCCTAGGATCTAGAATAATCTCAAATCATAAGCTACCCTATGAGTAGCTAGAAACTTTGTGCGTGCTATCTCAAAAGACAAATAAGGTCCCCAATCTTTCCTATCCTTGTACCATCATGCATATATAGTGACACTAGTAGGCATGTGCTAAATAATACCAAACTCTCTCAAAATATGACTAATCAACTACTGCTCAATAATGTATGGAGTATGACCAATCATATATCTACTCTGCATAATATATGGTAATGTCCATGCATCATCCATCCATGGCTCACAATCTATATAAGGTCTCCAAATAATGATATCTAGTGAATCTAGAACCCAACACCAATACTCCATCTTACCCAGCTTATGCTGAGTAAGGATACTTGCATATAAATAACATATGGTTGCCTCTCACCATGAACTCTATATGATGGATAGGCTGAGTAATAGCAATGTGTTCCCAACACTAGATCTGTAAAAGCATGCATCTTGTAGACAGACTAGCACTATCATAAAAAACAACCTGATGAAGATCATGATATAAATGAGCAAGCATACAAACACCCCATGCATATCGAGTCCGATGTTGCATCATGCTCTGAAGAATCTCACCCCAACCAACAACAAAACCTTGAGATCTCCTATCTGGATAGATGAATTCACCAATCAAACCTCCAAGAATCACTAGGAGAGTCTCATAATACATGATCATATCCTCCCATCGGATCTCTCCTCTGGAAATGCTCTCATCACCAAATATGGCTCTACAAGCCTTTGTCCCTCCAAGATCCTGAAAATCATACTGGACTAACTCACCAGTCATGGGAATGTGAAAAATCCTATAGACATCCTCAAGTGTCACACTAATCTAACCAGTGGATAGGTGGAAAGTGTTATGCTCACTATGCCATCTCTCTGCTAAGGTAGTCAACAATCCCCTATTATAGGTAGTATTAGGCATGTATAACAAATGGTGTAATCCGCAGTCATCTATATGTATAATCTTAGCCTGTGTAAGGTCTGGCACTAAATGGTGCATGGCCAGGAATTTCTCCTGACACTGGAGAACATTGAGTTTCTCCTATTTTAAAAGAGAATTTCATCTCTATCAATCATCTATCTATCAAATCAAAGAGATCGCTAATATATCAAATAAACAATTGATACATCTTTTCAATAAAGAAAATCAGGGTATCAAAAGCAACCTCAAACTATCAATTATGATTTTCTATCAATCAATGAGTTCAATCAAACTCTGTTATGCTCTTCATCAGAAACTAAATCAGTCTCTTAGAGATAATCTATTAATCTACCAATCAAATCAATCAAGACATCAATTGAATACCTATCAATCACATTTGTGCATCAAAATGCCTAAATCTAATCATCTTAATGAATTTTAACATGGAAAAAATCAAACAAATTCATCTAAAATAAAAATCGCTAACCTTTTTAACATATGCACTAACCGACAAGTCAAAAGAGTTAAATCATTCAAAAGCACAAACCTTTTTCACATATGCCTGAACACATGAAATAAAAGCGTGAATTATATAAAAGAGCTAACATCCCAAACAAAAGTGACAACCAAACATTCATATGCGCTAAATTAACAAAAGTGAGAATATACAAAGAAAAAGCGAGAACCAAGAAAGAAAAAGCACTAACACGTAAAATTGAAAATTGAAAAAATAAAAACAAAACATAAAATGTGCCAAAAAGCAAGGAAATTGGTACAACAAGTTGTAAACAAGCTTGGGATAAGGTACATACAAGATAACCATACTCATGAGGTTGCTGATACTGTCGTACGCATTCAAATCGATGGTTCTTGAACGGAATCACCATTTTGCCAGCTCAACAAGACAATTATTTTCACTCCACAAGCTGACAAGGATGCAAATGAGAATAAAATTAACCTAGGTCAATTTTATAATTACCATTTGGAAGGGTAATTAATGCTTTTAAGTGGGGAAATTTTATTTATTTTTCATAAATAAATTTAATTGACGGATCTTTTCAATTATCGTGAGATCAATCGCTTATCCAAATTTATCAATAATTTCACAATCAATCTCCCGAAGGGCACATAATTAGGATTTTTATCTCCATCAAGCGCATTATTGAGACTTGATTTAACGTTTGAAACAATATTGTGTCAACATCATTTCAAAGAGGGGCAAAATGTATACACATAAAAATGGCTATGAGCGATTAAATAAATATTTAATATTTATATATTCTTCTATTAATAGTTAATTTGAAAAGATTAATTTATTTAATTCATTTCATGTCTTTCTATTAATTAATTTGACTACAACATTTTATTAATTAATTCATTTATCCTTTTCCTCTAATCAATTAATTAAATATCTAATATTTAATTATTCTTCTAATCAATCAAATTAAATATCTAATATTTAATGGTTATTCTTCTATCCTATAGTCTCAAATATTAAGTAATTTCTTATAATTATTTAATCCCTTTTCCAACTCATCCTTCCATCTTCACTTCATCTTTCATTTGCCAACTCATCCATGATGTGGCTAAATTAATTTGACAAAATTAAAATAAATAAAATATTTACTAGCCACTTATCTCCAACTTCCAAAATAAATGAAATTTTGTGTACGTACATATTTCCTAACCTTCTTCTATATTCTCTCTAACATCCCTACATCTTAGGAAGGACTTGAGTCCATTTGTCCTCTCATGCCTAAATCTTCTCCAACCATCCCTAGATTCCCTCAATCAACAACCCGGTCAAGGTGAGATGAGTGGCACTTGTCTTCTCCTTCCCCCTTTCTCTCAACCTTCACCTTTGCTTACATCCATCCAAATTTGCAAATCTGATCATGACCGTTGATCTAGGACACATCATCTTATCCTCTCAAAATTCTATAAAAGTAGGAGTTTGAGTTGAGAAAGAGTTAGTCTTCAAGTTAAAAATTTAAGAAAACTTATGCATCTATGAGTTTTTATCTTGAAGCAATTTGGCAATTTTAGCATTTCTCATTTATCATAATCATTTAGCTATAAATAATTTGCATTGCATATCATAGTATCAATTAACTATTAGTTAACAGTCCATTCTTCATATGCCATCTTGGAAGCTATCAGTGCTTGTCTGAGAGAAAATCGTCTGCAACCAAGAATAGTGGAGTTAGGACTCAATGGGACTTAAATCATGAAGGTAATAATAGTGTTTTTATTTTATATCAATTTCATGTAGTTTCATTGGTTGAGTTTGGATTTCCTATAGCATTTCCTTTGTATTTTATGAAACTAATATGTTGCAAGTAGTATTCTAAAGATGAAATTCAAGTTGACACAGTAGTCACACTCCAGATTTCATCAATAGCAGCTACTTTATGCTTGTAAGTAGGACGAAATGATCTCAACACCTTAGCAACAATATCATCTTCTTCAAGAGTTCCACCAAAACATCTAATGTTCATGAAAAGCTCATTCACCTTAGCCATAAAGGATGTTATGTTCTCATCTTCTCCTATCTTCAATGCCTCATACTTCCCTTTCAAACTCCGCAACTTAGCAACGTTGACTTGTGCATCTCCTTCATACAAGGTTTCCAAATTCTATAAAATCTCATGTGCATTTTGTAGACCCATCACATTAGTCATCTTTGAATCAGTCAAGGTACTTAGCAATGCTTCCTTAGCTCTTATGTTATGTTCAACATCCTTGATCTTAGTAGTAGTAACCAGTCCATTCTGAGGAACATTGTAGACATTCTTTGTAATCTTCCAATACTCATCTCCAAGACACTTTAGGTGAACTTCCATCCGGTCCTTCCATACAGTATAATTGCTTCCATCAAATCTTAGACTCTCCTTGAAAAAATAGGTTTTCATCCCAGATCTCCTCAAGCGGTCAAGCTTCTTCCAGAGGATCTAGCTCTAATACCTATTGTTGGCAACAATAATGAAGGAAAACTAAGAGGTGGTGAGGGGGGGTTGAATAATTTTTCACTAGATTAAACAGATCAAACATAATCTCTGATTGGATCAACTGTAGTAAGAATAAAGATAAAGACAATAACAACAACACACATAACACCAAGATTTTGGCATGGAAAATCTGGTTAAGGGAAAAACCATTGTGGGAACCTACCCACAATAAGATGATACTCTATAGTAGTATGTATAAATATTACAATGGGGAATGCACATGCATTCAGGCACACTACCTAGAAGGATCCAACCCTCAAGGAAGGTTCAGTACCTTACAATAATATATGAACTACACTCTGGATTACATGAACTGCAAAGATAGCATCTGCTAATGCCTAATGACAGTTCCGGTTAAGCTTATTTGTCTTCTCTACAACAATCTCTTCTCAATACATCATAACGAAGGATAAATTTTCTTATGCACACATACATACTCTCTGATAATGTAGACACACCATCAACACCCAAAATATATGAATATAACACCTATTTATACAATTCATCAACCTTGACTATAAGGTCAACCAAACCCTCAATCCTTAATTATAAAATTACATCACATGATACATAAATGAACCACTAGACCAATACAATGCCATAGACGACATAGCATGGACCTAAACCAAATCTCCAAACATGCATCACCATCGAAAATATCACCAAGATCAACCACAACATGCTATACCACCAAAAATACCACATAACATGAAGAATATCACTGGACCCATAATATCTTCAATAACATGCACAAGGATCCATGCGGACCAATAAAACAAATAGGACATGATTAGGGAACTCCAACAAGCATGTTAGAACCATCCGCAATAGCTACACCATCACTACTTAATCAGATCTTCATCGATCAACAGGCTAACACTCAAGAACACTTATCAACAACAATTCAGATTAGAAAGATAACTTGCGGAGCACCAAATCATGAACCATCTAAAATGTAGATACACATGAACATCCAAAGCACTCTCCCAAATACACAACCAAAGATATAATCATACCAGAGCACAATAGATCAAACACCAAACCCTGCCAACCACAGGACAAAAAGACCAAACCTTAAACCAGATCAAATGATATGATCAAGTGAACATTCAGATCAGTAGAATAAATAGAGAATGAAGTATCTCTAGTTGATTCAGCATCCCAAATAAATAAAACAACTAGATCAACTCAATGTAATCACCAGATCACCAAAAAACTCTCTGTAATACCAAAACATAGGAATATGTTGGAATCAATGACAACAACATATCCTAGCAACAATAATATCCAGCAATCCATAAAAGTGTGAATAGGTATATGCAAATAGTTAAGCACATAATAAATGGTTCATATGGTAAAATAGTCAAAATTTTGTGTTTGGAGAAGGAGCCCTTCAACATAGAAACTTTTTAAGATTATTTTATCAAAACTTATCAATCACTCTTCCAAACCATGGGTGAGGATGTTGATCAAAGGATACTAGTTTACCTAATGTTCATGGAAGAAAATATCCAACATGACATGGTGAACACAGAGTTTGATTTTCCACTTTCTTGGTAGATAGGATGCATAGACAAATGGTAGCCATTAAGTCCAATGATGCAGAGTTTGAATTCAAGTGGTAGTCTCTGATGTGCAATATGTTCTTTTATGTTGACAAAGATCTATGTGATTAAGCTTTGTGATTCAAACAATTTGATGATAAGAATAACACTCTTCAAGTCCAATCTTGGAATTACATTTGGGATAGGTATTTTTACAATTCTAATTTCATCATCTTTGAGAATATTTTAAGAATAAGTTGTTGGGGTATTTTTGTGAGTAAGTGGATAGAATTTGAAAGGAGATAATGGATTTCCTTAGACTAACATAAATAAATCAATAGTTGGGAATCATACATTTAGAGTGATTGACATATCAACCAACACTCCACTTCATTTAGAATATAAGGGTGCCCTATCAAGCCCCATCTATTTCCAGTATGTGTGCCAAAAAGGATAGCATAATTAAAACTTATATGAAAACTAAATGAATTTGATAAGACTCACTTGAGGGGTCAAAAGAAAGGCTCATTCTTTCTCAATTATTTGGAGTGGCCTAATTTCCAAGTTACAAATAAATATGGCCTAGATTAGATATGCATTGTATTGGAGTATAGAATGTTCCATATAGGCTATAGGATCACTTTTGATCCAAAATGATTCATTCATGTAGTGAGAATTAATGTATACAAATCTCAATTTCCCTTTGAAATAAATTTTGATGAAGATGTCATAAGGAATTCATTATCAAATGAAAAAATAAATGATAAGAGAAGTAAATGGTTTACGATCATTAGGGTAGAAAAGTAGAAAATACAGAAGGATCCCAACTTTCATGATTTCTTTGCAGATGAAAGAGATAGAATGGTTAGAAAAACTGAGAGGGGGGGTGAATCAGTTGTTAACAAATTATAACTTTTAATCCACAATATAACCTTAAACAAATTAAGTACCAGTAAAGATAGATGCCGGTAGGAAGAGATACCGATAAGAAATAAAACATAACAATTAACCAGATAATCAATGCAAAGAAACCATACCACATAATACCATGATTTGTACGTGGAAAACCTAGAAAGGGAAAAACCACGGTGGGAAGCCTACCCACAGTTAGATGATACTTCTACATAAAGTATGTGTTATAATGAGGGCCCTGCACTTGCAGGAAGGCACACTGCCTAGAGTGTACTACTCATTACAAAAGAGTCTCACTGACTACAGAGAGGCCGCAACCTTCTTAAGATAAATGGACAAAAATCCAATAGAGTGAATTGCTGGAAATAACATCTACTATGCCTAATTACAGTCCCAATTAAGCTCAATGCTGGAGGACTAAATCATCTTCTGAATCCAATCCGATCACCAATGATCAATCAACTCCTCTTCCTGAATGATGTTACAATATTCGCACATTACATTCCTTGACCATGACCTTTCAAATAACCATGATATTTTACAAAGAGTTTCTACCTCTTATTTATACAAACCCTAAGGCCTAAACCAATTAAGTCAGCCACCTAAAGATATTACAATTATATAATTCCTTTTTACAATGATATGCCATGTCGGCTTAAGATCAAAACAATAATACCAAATCCAAAAAGTATCTCGAATCATCTAGGTAACATGTAGAGTACATGCTAGCATGATACTAGACCATAACCTAGATAGGTACCAGACCTATTCTAGGTCCACCACACCAAATCAATGTCTTCAATTGATTGAAGCATGATCAATGAACATATTCAGCATCCTAAAATCCTTGAAGAAGCTGCACCAACACCAATTGTGCATCCTATCATGATTACTCAATGAAAGCTCTGCTGGTAAAGCCATAAACTAGAGCCGGTAAGAGTTTACCAAAGTGTATGATAACATCCAATTACCAAGCCAATACCGATTGACCAAAATATGCTCATGGAGTATATAACTCATGAAATCCAGTATACTCTACTAATTCAAACATGTCGGAAGTGTCCAACAGATAATCTCTTCTGTTGGTAACACTAGATCTTATACCAGTAACCTGTCTGTCAGTAACCATCCATATCAGTCAGTGTAAGTCTATCTGCTGGTAACAACTAGTGTTGACATCAATGAAAAAACATCAATGCCACACACAATCAATTTACCCATAATGCCAACAATATCCCCCTTTGGCATTGATGACAACACTAGATGTGAAAAACATCTAAGTACCAAGAAATGCCAAACAAGTTTCCCCCTGTGGAAGACAACCAACAATCAATAGCTCTCACCAGTGAATGATATCTTTGTAAGGATTTGAACAAATCTCTCTCCCTAATGTATACAAATTTTCTTTTATTTTCACATCAATATCTCTCCCCCTTTGACATCAATGCCAAAAACCTGACAAAAATATCAAAGCAATGATATAAACCTCCAAATCTCAAAGTTGGCTACTCCCCTTGAGTTGTAGCACCATTCATCAGTGCCAGAATGGATAATGTTCTTGATAATGCATACCAGACTGATGACAAACTTCATCAATCAAGTCTCTACCGGAGGGGTAGAAACCCCTAACCTATCTCTCAAGTATTCAAATGATTCCTTAGACAACAATTTAGTGAATATGTCTACAATCTGTTCTTTAGTGTTCACATAAACCAATTTGACTTCCTTTGCTTCTACCTTGTCCTTTAGAAAGTTATACTTTATTGAAATATGCTTAGTCTTAGAATGAAATAGCGAATTCTTGGATATGTCAATAACTGCTGAGTTATCATAGTAGATAACTACTGGTTCACTACAATTTACCTTGATATCCTTCAATATTTGCTACATCCACAAGACTTGAGTGCAATTAGTTACTGCTGCAACATACTCAGCTTCTACAGTAGATAAAGAAATGCATGTCTATTTTTTTCTTATCTATGAAACCAGTTTCTTTCCAAGAAAGAAAGCTCCACCAGAAGTGCTTTTTCTCTATCATCAGTATCACTTGCCCAATTTCAGTCGGTCTATGCACATAAAGTGAAATCATCATTTTTGGAATACCATAAACCATATTCTGTTGTTCCTTGCAAATACCAGAATACCCTCTTTACTACACATTCATGATTTTCTTTAGGATTACTTTGATATCCTGAAATAATACTTATTGCATTCATAATATCAGGTCTAGTCTGAGTTAGATATAACAAACCACCAATCATAGATTTGTACCTTGTTAGATTTACTGATGAAGAAGTGTCCTTGATAGGTAATTTATCACTTGTAGTCATAGGAGTACTTACTAGTTTGGAATTCTCCATACTAAAATTTTTCAACAATTTCCTCAGATACTTAGTTTGACAGATAAAAATGCCTTTGTCAGTTTGAGTAATCTGCAAACCTAAGAAAAATTTCATCTCACTAATCATGGACATTTCAAATTCATTTTTCATGTTGGTAGCTATAAAGTGGAAAAAATCGAACCCTAGTTGTTCTCCCCTCCCCAACTCCAAAGAGAGAGAAGGGGGAGTCACTAGGGTTGATGGTTTTCACTTAGGAGGGACTTTACATTCAAAAGAGGGGTTGAAACCCACAAGATCCAATCCCACGCAATGCAAGATTGGATTCTAAATGAGTTTCAAGGGTTAGGACATCAAGGATACCCTCTTTTGTAAAGAAATGTGGAAAGAAAGATTGAACTAGGAATGCATGTAAAGTAGGAAAGATTCACTTATAAACAGAGATAGGGATATGAGATGAAGCTGCGGACTTGGAATTAGCAGTAAAATGTCGAGACGGTGTTGTTCTGCAAATTTGAGCGAAAGTTGATGGGACGATGGCGCCCGGCGTGCACACGGTCCTCCGAAAAATCTGCGAAACGAAGGGGGATCTGTTCGTCTCTGCACAAGAATTCCAGATCTTCAATTACAGTTGCGTACCTACAACCTACACATAGAAAAGTGAAGACGATTGGGGGGTTAGGGATGAGGGGTTTGCCTTTAGGTCAAACCCCATTTTTGGAATTAACCAAGAAATGAGAATGCTGTAAATGTAAATGTTTGTAATGTAAACAAGTACTGATACCTTGTTGTAAGAATGTTTGTATTCTTACATGCGAAGGTGTAAATGTTGTTGTATGTTGTATGTTGTAAGTGATCTCCTCTTCAATGGTTGAATCCTTGTCTTGAATGCAACACTTAGCCTTGAATGGAGACTTAGAATGCTCAATTGCTTGAAGGAAATGCTTGAATATTTGAATGCTTGAATAGCGTTTCTGCCTTTTTTTTCATCTACCAAAATGGGAGAGGAAATGTAGTTTATATACTTGTCAATTAGGGTTGATAGACTTATTTTTCTGACCTTAGGCCGACCAGGGAAGATTATTTTCCAATTTGCAAACATAAAGACCCGAAGCCCCATAAGAGACCGGGCCCAAAATAGGGCCAGGGACCAGGGTGCTGGGCGCCCTAGTCCTGAAGGACCAGGGCACTGGGCGCCATGGTCTCACCTCCAGGGACAGCAGGGTGCAAGGAGGATCAGGCCAGGGTGCTGAAAAATGTAGTTTTTGGTGTCATGAACAAGCTTCGGGGTCTCCATTCAGGTTCAGTGTTGCACCACCATCGTGAAGACCCAAATGCGGTCAAAATTGCAAGTGTCACAATTTTAGGATGCTACATTTAGCCCCCACTTTAGCGGGAGTATAAGCGTACGCTCATACTTCCGGTAAAGTACAAGGAAACAACATTGAAAAACTTTCACCACGTCAAGGAGGCAAGATACACCAAGCCCCTAGTGGACTAAGGATCTTACGACTTCGATTGACAAAGTAAAAGGGAAGATCACGAGGGAGAACCATGACTGTTAGTAGTAAGGTTCCCTCACTATGAGTCATGTAAGAAAGATATAAAAAATTTTCAAGGCAAAGCTAAATTTGTCAAGAAATTTTCAAGTATCTTGAAAAGATATGAACGGGATGTATGCCCCCCTACGTTAAAACGATCGCACACGCCTCACCAGGGGTGATTGCTTTAAGGTAGTGATACATATAAGAAATGAGAAAGGAGCACGTTATCACAAGGATTTAGCCCCCAAGTGTGAGATAAGCCCAAGGATAATAGACACAAAACACAAAGCACAAGGTGACTTCGCTTTCCTCGGGGTCAATATGCTGTATGATAATTCATGTATATCATATGTATGTATGCATAATTGTTCTTCATTCCCCAATCAAGGAAGGTCACCTAGAAGAAGGGAACACATGTGTCTTTTGAGTCAACATGAGAGAGACCAAAAGAGATCTCAATGTTTTGCATCGTCCTCAAGTAGACAACACTAAGGACAACAAATAGAAGAATGAGAATAACACATAGAAGAAGTAACACAAGAGAGGAGGAGAGAGTCTGCTATGCTAATGAACTAGTCTAGCACGTCATCTACCCCCCGATCTTGCTAATCAATATTTTGGGAAGGTAGGAAACACGCTAGAGGAGGAACATCCAACACAGCAGATGGAGCTATCACAAGATCCAAACAAGGGTTATGTTCATGTTCCGAGCCACCTTGTTTTTGTCTAGGAGCTAGGATAAGTGCTTTAGAAAATTCGTTAGATAGATGAGTATCAACATCAACATGTTCATATTCACTATCAGAATGAACAGGAGTAACATTTTCATCATGAATAACATTTTCATCTATATCATCATCAAGATTTATAAAAATAGGATCTTTAACTCGCACAGGATCAAAGCCATCATGCATCTTATGTTTAGGAGATTTCAGCTCAATCATCGGCTGAGGAGAAAATGGAATAATACTAGTTGAAGGTGTTTTTGGGGATTGCAAAGTTTGAGAAGCAGCTGCCTGAGCTCTAAGACGACGCTTTCATCGGTGTTCACGTGCAGAACAATTCCGTCTAGTCTTAGTAGGAAGTTGAGAAGATTGAGGAGGAGGAATGTTCTCATCCTTATCACTTGGGTGTTTAGGTTGTGGTCTCTTAGGTTGAACAATAGGAGAAGAAGAAGGTCTCTTCTCTCTATAAAAAGGAGGAGGAACTGCTCCATATAAGGGAGGAATATTTGGTTTAGGAAGGAGACCAAGTCCATCATGGCGAGGAGGTATAGGTCTACCTTTAGAAAGTTTATTAGATATAGGCATAGTCACATTCATAGGGATGGGTTGGGAATCTTCTTGAGGAAAGACATTAGTTTTATCTTTCAAGGGAAGAACTTCCTTCTCAAGAACGATAGGAATGTCAAGTTTGGGTGTTCTAGGTTCACTTAGAGATAGGATCATGTCTTTTTTCCACTTTTGATAAGATTTGAAAAGATGATCACTTCGCGGAGGAAGAGATTGGAATTGTTTAGGCCAAAAGTAATCAATAGGAACGCTAGAAGTTCTTTTAGCTGGTTTAAAGAGACTATGATTGATAGTAACAACTTCACCATTATGGGGAAATTTCAAACACTTGTGAATAGGAGAAGCAATAGCTTTCATGGAAGATAGCCAAGGATAGCCTAGCTTCACACGAAATTGTTTGGATGATGGAATAATAGCAAAGTCCACATCAAGGGATTTGTTATGGACCTCAATAGGTAATGTAATAGAACCAATTGTAGGAGAATAAAATGCATCAAATAATTTCACAACCACATTTGTTTCATCATAGATCACTTGATTCAATTGCAAAGTAAAAAGAAATTCTTCAGTAATGATATTAACCATACAAGAAGGATCAATAAGCACCCCATGGCAAGGTGTATTCTTGACTTTTGCAACTATATATAAAGGACCATCAGGTGCCCTGATAGTTTCACTAGAATCAAAGGTGATGGAAAGTTCTTTAAGGATTTTCTACTGCTCCACAAAGTTAATCACATTCGGAGTCACGGACACAAGATCATCAGGTGAGACAGAGGAATCATTAGTATCAATTGCATTAGAGGTATGAGAAGGCAATGGATCAGTAAAAATCTGAAGATTTTGGTTAGGAGGAGCTACAGATGTGTTGCCTTTATCATTCACTCCAGAAACAGAGATAGTATTATTATCAATCAAATCTTGAATTTTACCCTTTAAAGCAAAACATTTTTCAGTATCATGCCCAGGATGATGATGAAATTGACAAAAAGATTTGTTATCAAAATAGGGTGAATTAATCTTTGCAGGATCTATTTGCCTTATAGGAGGAAGAGTAAGCACATTTTGTTCCAACAACTTATTCATAATACTATGCAATGATTCATTCAAAGGAGTAAACTTTCTTTCTTTCTTGAAAAACTTAGAAATAGGAGGCACACCTGATGCCGCATTCACATTGTTGTTGATGATGTGTTCATTGAATTTAATGGACTCTCTGTTCGGTTTAAACTTCCCAAATGGTTGTTGACTACTATCACCCTTATCACTCGGAGTCATAGGATTTGCTTGTTCCATTTGACTCACAGTCAGTTGATAATTGTGAAGAGTTGCACACAACTGTTGGAAAGAAGTAAACTCAGAAAACAGGAGTTTTTCTCTAATGTCTTTTTGTAAATTAGAAATAAAGATTCTTTGAATGTCATTGTCAGGCACTGGAAAAGAAATTTGAGCATACAAATGCTTATATCTACCAATGAAATCAGTCACTTTTTCTTTAACACCTTGTTTACAATGCATTAAATCAATCAAAGTAACCTTAGCACTTATATTGTTTTGAAATTGTTGAATAAAAGCATTTGCAAGTTGTTCGAAAGAAGTAATAGAATAAGAAGGCAACGAGCAATACCATTGTAGGGATTTATCTCTTAATGTTCTAGTAAACAGTTTTGCAAGCAACCTTTGGTCATAAGCAAAATCGGTACATATTGTTTGAAAGGTCTTAACATGTGTTAAAGGATCACCCTTACCATTATAAAGCTCCAAATGCGGAATTTCAACATGTTTAGGGGGAATAGCTCGAACAATGTCAAGAGAAAGTGGGCTCGCAACATCAAATGTGGGCACACTAAACTTAGATTGATTCATAGAGGCAATTTGTTGTTGTAAAGAAGAGACAGTTTGTGCAAGATTGTTAATGGTCGCTTCAGTTGAAGAGTTCATATTGGATGTGTTAGATTGTGATGGAGGTGTTATGTTATTGAAAGAAGGTAGAGAGTAAGGTGGTGGGACACTATGATAGTTAGTCATAGCAGATGATTGGACAGGAGGAACACTACAAGGAGGAATGGAAGGGTTTAATGAATTGCCCCCTTGTGTCATGTTCATTTGTGGAGATATAATAGGAACACTCATTGAAGGAATGAATGAAGAAGTTGGATTGAATGAAGGAAGAGGGTTGGTTGAAGAAGATGGATTGCCCCCATGACTGGTGATCATAGGTGGAATGTCTTGTATTGAAGTAGTCATTATGTTTGATGTAAAAGTAGGTATACTAGCAATAGAAATCGTCAAAGGAATAGAATGATTAACTTGAGTAGGAGGTTGTGTATAACCTAAGGTTTCGGCACAACTTTTCATAGGCATCACATTCAAATCCACAATGTGTGCAATACCACACAAAATATCAATTCCATTCTTATCACTTTGAACCATACGTTTTAGACCCTCAATTAAAGGAAGAGATTGACTATCGGGGTATTCTTGAGACATCCATTGTCGAAAATCATCAAATTGGTTATCCAATTTTGAAAGTTGTTCTACAGAAACCTCATGGAGAGCTTCTTCATCATTAAGAGGATTAGAGGAATTACCCATGTCCTCATTAAATAGGCCATTCAAATTAGGTTCCATCTCCTCGGTAATTACACCTTGGAAAGACTTAATTCTAAGGCTTCGTCTAACAGGAATAGTGTAAGTAGGGCTTATTGTTGTAAAACTCATGCACTAAAGAAAGAGAGAAGATTTTGAATTTTAGAGGTAGCAAATTTCAATAAAATCAGCCAATCTCCTAGATTTAAGCTGTTAAATGCAATCAGGACAATCTCCCGAAATTTCAAAAAAAATGTCCGAGACCGTGGCGAACAGAGTGCACACGGTCCTCGCAACTTTTTTCGAAATTTTTAGGGATGAAAGTTATGATGATTTTAAAGCTAATCTGAAAAAATTGAGTGATTTTACGATCTGTAGATAGGCCAAATTAAAGTTGCAATCTCAAAATTGAACCCTACCAAGATTGTTGAAAAATGTAAAATTTGAATTTTGGAAAAGGGGGGGAAACTGAAATTTTGAATTTTATGATTTTAGAGGGAATACTGAAAGCAATGCAGGCTTTGAAATTTAAAAGTTGACTCGATTTCATGCAAAATTTGAATTTGAAAGTGGAAATCAAAGTTGCTGCAATTAAACACTTAATTTCAAAAGTCACAAATTGCAAAAATTTGAATAAAACACTGAAATTTCGAATGAATGCTAACACACTTTTCAGATTTAGGACAGTAAGAAACACAATTTTGATACAAATTTCAGTTTCAACAATTTTTGAATGATTAGAAGCCTCAATCCAAGCAATCGCTAGACCAACTTTGACTTTAATTTTGAAGGTGTTAAAATTGATAGAATCAGCTAAAATTCTGGATTTTAGCAGAAAAATACAGTAAGATCTAGCTCCCAAAATTTTAGAAAAAATGTCGGGGATGATGGCGCTCGGGGTGCACACGGTCCTCGCAACTTTTTTCCAAATTTTCAGGGATGAAAGATATTGTGATTTTATTGCGGAATCCAAAGTTACAGCCAATTTGGAAGTGTTTTGATTAGTGAAATTATCAGTCAAAGGTTGAATCAAGAAGGTCTTAAAAATTAGGGTTTTGACATTTAACCACTTAATTTTAGAATTAAAGCACAAATATGAATTGACAATTTGCAATAGAAGGGTAGATTTGAAACAAGCATTAACAATTAAACATTTCACAAGTTTAATTACTAAAAAGAAAATTTTAGGGTTTTTTATGCAATCAACCTCTAAAATTTGCAAAAGATCAAACATGGAAATATAATTATGAAAGCAAAATTTTCAGATCTAACCATGAATAATCAGAATGAGGATGTTCACGTCGGGTTCACCAAAATGTAAAGCGGAAAAAATTGAACCCTAGTTGTTCTCCCCTCCCCAACTCCAAAGAGAGAGAAGGGGGAGTCACTAGGGTTGATGGTTTTCACTTAGGAGGGACTTTACATTCAAAAGAGGGGTTGAAACCCACAAGATCCAATCCCACGCAATGCAAGATTAGATTCTAAATGAGTTTCAAGGGTTAGGACATCAAGGATACCCTCTTTTGTAAAGAAATGTGGAAAGAAAGATTGAACTAGGAATGCATGTAAAGTAGGAAAGATTCACTTATAAACAGAGATAGGGATATGAGATGAAGCTACGGACTTGGAATTAGCAGTAAAATGTCGAGACGGTGCTGTTCTGCAAATTTGAGCGAAAGTTGATGGGACGATGGCGCCCGACATGCACACGGTCCTCCAAAAAATCCGCGAAACGAAGGGGGATCTGTTCGTCTCTACACAAGGATTCCAGATCTTCAATTACAGCTGCGTACCTGCAACCTACACATAGAAAAGTGAAGACAATTGGGGGGTTAGGGATGAGGGGTTTGCCTTTAGGTCAAACCCCATTTTTGGAAGTAACCAAGAAATGAGAATGTTGTAAATGTAAATGTTTGTAATGTAAACAAGTACTGATACCTTGTTGTAAGAATGTTTGTATTCTTACATGCGAAGGTGTAAATGTTGTTGTATGTTGTATGTTGTATGTTGTAAGTGATCTACTCTTCAATGGTTGAATCCTTGTCTTGAATGCAACACTTAGCCTTGAATGGAGACTTAGAATGCTCAATTGCTTGAAGGAAATGCTTGAATGTTTGAATGCTTGAATGCTTGAATGTTTGAATGCTTGAATATCGTTTCCACCTTTTTTTTCATCTACCAAAATGGGAGAGGAAATGTAGTTTATATACTTGTCAATTAGGGTTGATAGACTTATTTTTCTGACCTTAGGCCGACCAGGGAAGATTATTTTCCAATTTGCAAACATAAAGACCCGAAGCCCCATAAGAGACCGGGCCCAAAATAGGGCCAGGGACCAGGGCGTTGGGCGCCATGGTCCTGGGGGACCAAGGCACTGGGCGCCCTATTCCTGAAGGACCAGGGCGCTGGGCGCCATGGTCCCACCTCCAGGGACAGCAGGGTGCAAGGAGGATCAGGCCAGGGTGCTGAAAAATGTAGTTTTTGGTGTCATGAACAAGCTTCGGGGTCTCCATTCAGGTTCAGTGTTGCGCTGCCATCGTGAAGACCCAAATGCGGTCGAAATTGCAAGTGTTGCAATTTTAGGACACTACAGTAGCAAATTCCATGCACAATTTATCTTCTCCTCCAAAAATGATATCATCAACAAAAACTTCAATAATCAGAATATCATTATCAGTGATTTTATAATATAGATTACTATCAGCACTGCCTTTAGTAAAACCAAGCTTGAAAAGATATTTATCCAACCTTGCATACCAAGCTCTAGGAGCCTGTTTCAAACCATATAAAGATTTCTTAAATCTGAAAACCATGTCTTTGTCATTTGTCAGTGTAAATTCATCAGGTTGCTCAATGTAAACTTCTTCCTCAAGCTCACCATTAAAAAATGCACATTTGACATTCATTTGATAAACCTTATAGTTCTTATAAGCTGCATAGGAAAGAAATAGTCTAACAACGTCAATTCTAACTACAGGTGCAAATGTCTCACCATAATCAATTCCTCCCATTTGAGAATATTCTTTACAAACCAATCTAGCACTGTTCCTTATAACTTGACCATCATCATTTAGTTTATTTCTAAAAACCCGTTTAGTTCCAATAACATTCTTATTTTTAGGTCGAGAGACTAAAGACCAAGTTTCATTCTTTTCTATTTGATCTAATTCATCTTCCATAGCTTTTAACCAATGTTTATCCTTACAAGATTCAATAACAGCTGCTGGTTCAACTTGAGAAATAAGACATACCTCTTCATTTGCCAGTTTTCTTCTTGTCATTACTCCTTCTTCCTATCTCCATTAATTTAATCTTTAGAATGATTTAATCTTACATACCTTGGAGTCTTTTGAACTTCAGGTTCACCACTCTGATCATCAGTCATAGTTGAATGTTCAGACTGTGTCAGTGTAACTGTTTCAGCTTTCTGTACTAGTTGAGGCATTGTTGGTTCAGTTATGATCATTTTCACCATCAGTTTCCTGTCATATGATATAAAATGATTTATGTACTATTCATCCACTTTCACATTAGCACTTTCCACAATTTTCTGCAATCTTTTGTTATAACATCTATATGCTCTTCTCTGAATTAAATAACCAAGAAATATCCCTTCATCACATCTAGAATCAAACTTTCCAATTGAATCATCTATTTTGATATAGCATTTACTTCCAAAAATTCTGAAATACTTAACAGTAAGTGTATGTCCAAACTATAGTTCATAAGGGTCTTACCGGTTTCACCTTTAATGTGAACTCTGTTGAATGTGTAGACTGTTGTACTCACTGCTTCTCTCTAGTAGATATGAGGCAATTTGGCTTCCATCATCATAGATCTTGTTGGTACCCAAAACCACAAATTGGAAAACTTAAGGATTTGCCAAGCCCTTAACTGATCCAACTAGCCTTGGCCAATGAACAAGGATGGACAAAGACCAAATCGCTCTGCACTTAAGGCTCCACTAAACCTAGGTGGGTATACCTTTCTCTCTCAAGCACTAAGAGGTTATTTAAAGTGGATTTAAAGTTTTATTAAGACATCCTTCTGCAAGAATGGCAATAGTTTCTTGCTACTATACCTTATTATGTGCTTTTATTTGAATGCTTCTTGAATGTTGATAAAAGAAAATGAATTAAAGTGTTATTATGAAAAATGATTGCTCTTAAGACTTGCAAAAATCATGTATAGATCAGTTCATATAGGATTCAAAAGAATTTTTCTTTGATAAGGACCCTATGCATAACAATCCCAACCCATAGAAGATAAATAATAGACCAGTGCCTCTATCCAAGGATATAGATGTTACTTTGTGGAAAACCAATTCAATCAACTCAAGAGAGAGTATTAACTATCACTTTGAAGGTTTTAGTACGTGTTACATAAATAATGAAAAACAAATTCCATGTTTAGTGCCACATCAGGCGATGGCACATCACAGCAAGCCCAAAAGGGTAGGTTTATCAAGAGGACATAATTAATTCATCAACATAGAAAGCATACAATATTTTGGATAGAAAACAATGAAACTTGTAAATTAATCTTTGAATTGGTATTGCATACAAAAGCTACACTTGAAGATACTCCATTACAATCAATTTGCATCAACAAATACTTCTTCTTCCCATAGACTTCTCTAGTACATAATACTACAACCCTCACCAGCTGTCTAAAAATTCTCCCCCCTTTTTCATCAGTTTTGGTATCCCATTATATACATAACTAAAGGGATGCGAACAAGCTTCAAACCGATGCGTCTATTCCTAACAACTAGCTAATTTGAAACTGAATACATGTAATTACAACATGACAAACAACTAAGCTCACGGACTGAGATCTCAGGCATTCCCGTAGTTTCTTCTGCTTGTATACTCCTTAGTACCATTGTCTTCCCGATAAACAAATCCTACATGAGAGAAAGAAAATCAGGTATTCATTAAGTCAAACATAAAAACTTACCTTTGACTGTATCGGCATAAGTCTTCCCGATGAGATCTCCTTCTTTGCAACTACCTTAACTTCCTCATCGAGTATCAGAATAACTCATTTCACTCTATTCCAATGCCAGAAGTTGCCTCGATATATCTGCCCACACTTTACTCTCCTTTTTGGGCTGCTTCGGTCCATCATTGTAAGTTTTTTGGTTCTATCCCAAAATTTTACATTTCTCCGATGAACCTCATGTTGATGAAACTGCTGCTTTCTATGAGTCTCTTTTGAGATTCATCGTGGCCAGGGTTTGTTTGATAAACTCAACACCACTAGACCCACCATTTCACTTTTTCCACCTACTTTGACTGCCATGTGGCACCCCTTGATTGGCTCCAGGGTCCATGTCTTGACACCTCAGTATGACCTAGACTCACCTCCGGAATGAGTATTTTTCTGAACCGCTTCCTTCTAGCAAGCCCCACCACTCAGTCGCCATGTGTCAACATTTGGTTTTTTGATGAATCCACCTACCCGCCACCGGACTTGGGCCCACTTTGTTGCCAAGTCGTGGGGATTAACTGTTGAGCAATTTCACATAGTAGTAGAGTGATGGCCCTTGGATCTTCCTCCCAACCATCCGATCTTCCCTGATCTGCTTGGCCTTTATCTTACCTTTTCTATCTCCCTTCTTCCACATGTCACCATGGGTCAACCTCTGATTTTCTCTGAGTCCACTTGGATGCCACCTGTTTGCCACCTCAATAGTCACTATGTCATGGGGGAATGGGTCATGCAATTTTCTATCGCAGTATAGCGACCGCCGTTAGATCTTCCCCGATCTCCATTGATCCATCCAAACCTGCATGCTCATTAATCATCATTTTCAGCACGTGATTAGTCGCCAAGCCACGGGGATAAACCAACATGCATCTCTTCCTTGTGGTATAGCGATATTGTCAGATCTTCTTGGTCTGTCGTCTGATTCGCCCAACATGCTCGGTCATTAACTTGCCTTTTTATTGTAAAATTTAGGCACTTTGAGATGTGCACGCATGCAAGGTCCCACCAACGCTGAGCTAGCACTTTGTCAAAAGCCATTTGTCTTTCGACAGTTATAATGCGAGTTACCTAAGGTTTAAATATGAAAAGAGCCTATCCCACAAACAATGTGGGATAAAGGCTTTCCCTCTTCTGGTGCAGCACACTTGAGAGTCTCCAAAGCCTTTTCCATCGTTCCATATACACAGGTTTGGGGGTCTTGGCAAAACTAGTTAATCTTTGGACAACACGATTTTCTTCAAGATGCTCCTACATATAAAACACCCGCAATAAATGCTCGAATGATAAGAAAAAGAGCATATATATAGCACAAAGTATTTTGTAAAAATATGTGCTAACAGTGGCTCTTTTCGGGGATGTATGTTCTTTTCAAGGACATAGAAAGATCCTAGTTATCTCTGGAAAGTAGACCAGAATGAAAATTGAAAACACATACAGGAAACAAAAGGAAAACTACACTACTATAATACAAGAAATACTCCCCGATCATCAAGAGAAGGAATGCTTGAGGTATTGAGCATGGACTGGGAATTCTAGTCCTGCAAGTAATATGATCTTTCTCCACTTTTTTCAAAGATGATATAAGGTCCTAGCCCGATTGCATCGAATTTTCCATGTTTTCCTTTGTCTTGGTCTTTGGCATTCCATCTAAGTACCCACTCTCCCTCCTCAAAAGTTCTATCACAAGCCCTTTTATCATGTAAAGCCTTAACCATCTGCTGCCTCTAAATGTTTCTTTCCTAAGCCTCTCTTCTACATTCATCCAACTTAGCCAGAGCCATCAACCTATCCCCCATAAAGTGTACTTCTAAAAATGCCTCTGTAACAAATTTATAAACTAGGAGCAAATTACTCAAAGGTAGTCTTGCTTCTTTGCCATACACAAGCTCATATGGATCAAATCCTGTGGACTTCTTGACTATCACTTTATCAGCCCATACTTCTAATATCAATTTCAAATCCCAAGCCCTTTTATTATCACCCAACATCCTTTTGATAATCTTCAATAAGTTTTTATTACTAGATTCTGCTTGCCCATTTCCTTGGGGATGGTAAGGTGATGAATAGGACAAAGTGATGCCATAATTTTCACAGAAATCAGAGAACTCATTGGATCTGAAACACATCCCATTATCTACCACAATTTTCTGAGGTACCCCATATCTAGTAAGAATGATTTTCAAAAGAAATTTTATCACAACTTTGCTGGTAGCCTGTCTTGAAGGAATGGCTTCAACCCACTTAGTAAAATAGCCAGTAGCTACCAAAATCCATCTATGCCCACCACTAGATTTGTTTGCTATTTCCCCTATGAAGTCAATACCCCACATCTGGAGTGGTTCCTCTATATGCATGGGTTTGAGAGGAATGGCTCCATTATACTTAAGTTTTCTTGAGAAATTTTGACATGCTTCACATTTTTTGATATAAGCATGACTATCTCTGAAAATTTGGGGCCAATAATAACCAACATTTAGAGTTTTATGAGCAGTGGTTTTAGCTGAGAAATGGCCTCTACATACACCTTCATGTAAGTCTCTCAAAACAACAGATGCTTGACACTCATCTAGACACAATAAAACAATACCATCTCTATTTTTCCAGTATAGATCTCCATTAAGTAACACATACTTAGATGTTTGAAGCTTTAAAGTTCTCTTCTGACTATCATTTAAACTATCCGAACATTTCATGTATTTTAAGCAATATACAATATTTGTATACCAAGGACATCTCTCAATACTAATTTGTACATTTTCCAACTCTACTTGATTTACCTGTGCTGCTTCAAAATTGGATTCTACCATTAACTTTGCCAAACCTTGATCCCTTACCAACTTTGTGATTTGTAGATCAATATTGAATTCTTGGATTTGATTTATCCATATGCATCTCCTTCTAGTAGTTTTTGATTGTCTGAAAATGTCTTTAACAATAACATTTGGCACATATGCAATGACAGTGGCACCAACCAAATAGGGTCTGAAGGATTTTATGGCTTTCACAAGAGCATAAGCCTATTTTTCATTCAAATCATAGTTCAATTCATATGCTTGTAAGGTTTTGCTAAAAAATGCCACTGGTTGTTCATGGTCCTCATCATTCTTTTGTAACATGACAACAACAATGGTATGAAATGAAGCAAATGAAAATACTTGGAAGGGTTTAGAAAATGTTAGAATATTTGATCTTTACTTGGCTTAGGTTTATTTTTATTTAGTTTAGGATATTCCTTTATAATTCCTACATGTAATTTTTCTTCTAGTACATGTGTGAGGACAAGTCGTTTATTTTATTTTCCTTTATTAAGGAATATTAGATTTCCTCCATAAGAGGATGTGGACACATGTCACACACATTTTATGAATGGTGGCATTCATAGATTTGGGAGTTACTTTGTAACTCCTCTCCTCATCTCTATTTAAGAGATGTCTCCTCTCTCATTTCTTCTTAATGACAATATTGTAAAGAGCTTCTTGCTCCCTCTCTCTCTCATTTTAGGTATTGCCTCATTCATAATAACACAAAGGGTTTTTCTTTGCTTTTCCCCATTCAAAAGTTCTTGTGCCTCCTTCTTCACATTTGGGTGATTGGTCCAAGGTTTTTACATTTCTCTTGGTAACATTTACTTCATCAATAAACTTACTTGGATTTTGTTTTTCTTTCCTTGCTCTTCTATTTCCTTTCATGGTATCAAAGCAAGTTCTAATCCTTGTTTCAAGTTGAGATTGATGAAGGTTACCATTCTATGGAGTTCACCTTCTTGGAGGCATTCTTGAGAGGAGAAGAAGTTCTTTCTCTAATATTTTCTACTGTGCAGGTTTTTATTTTAGATTTAAAATCTTTTTTTTTTCAAACTAGTTAACAAGTTTGCCTGCACGTTTAATCTTCTTAGATTCTATTTTTTTTTTTTTTTAAACTTTGGAAGGCTTGCCGCCAAAGTTTCTTCTCTCTGGTTTAAAGTTGTGGTTTTGGAAGGCTTGCCACCAAAACTCCATTTCTAACCTCTTTTCCTGCATTCTATAATTTATATTTATCAGTTTTGGAAGGCTTGCTGCCAAAACATTTTCCATTATTTAGTTGCTTCTCTGATTTGCTTGCAGGTTTTAACATTTCACTTGCATATTTTTGGATAAAAAGAAATTTCATATTGTTGCTTCATTGAATCTTTGTGTATTTAAAAGAAAATATCTAAGTATAACATTTCCTGCGGGTTAATAAGGCTCTTTTGTTTAATCTTACATCTTTTATTTAAATTTGTTTCAAATAATTCTGTCTAAATCAAAATGAAACTTAAACATTATAAATTTGAAACTGTGGCCTCTGTACTTTGAATCATATTCAAATCCTATTCAATTAATTTTTTTATTCTCAAATTTCTCTCTACAATCATATTAATTATAGAAGCATACTTTAAATCAATTTATATTGCTCTATATTTTGTGCCTTGTGTTTTGTTAACTCCATAATTTTAACGTTTTCTTTAGACGTTGACTGATCTCTGTGTATAATGTTTCTGTCTCTTATCATTACATCTCTGTTATATCTCGCAAACCTACTCCTTCCTATTTATCAAAGCATCTCTGTTATTTTTTGGCAAACCTGTTCCTTCATACCTTCTACGCAACCACTATCAGTTTGTGTAAATATTGCTTTCAACGATCTTAGCTCCTTCTGTTCATTCATGTGAATGTAAGTTTAAGACTTTTCAAAATTTCAATTTCTTGCTCTTTATCATTTACGTATAAAGTCCGCTTTATTTCAAATCAAAACTTCGTTTCTTTAACATAAAATTTATTTCAAATAAAATAAAGTTAAGTTTATAAAAAAAGTTTCATTTAATTTTAACATTCACGTATTAAATTTTTTAAATATATAAACTTTTCATATATAAAAGTTTATAAAGTTAAAAAGTTTTTTCAATGTTTTTTTAAAAAGTAAAGTTTTTAAAAGTATTTTTTAAATAATTTTTTTTGCAATATAAAGTTTTATTTTAGAATTTAAAATTTAAATTTGTTATTGAATCTTTGAAAATAACATTTCTTGATTAATTTTTTTTTAAATTAAAATTTGGTTCAATTTTTAATTATGGAGGTTATTTTTCATCTTTTAATCAAAGGGGATAAAAAAAAATTCATCATTATTTTGCTATCATGTCTACTTTAATTCCTGAAATTAAATTAAATAGTACTAATTATCATTCATGGAAAACACATACCTCCTTTTTTTTTTTCGTTTCAAGCACCTTTTGGATGTTGCAACTGATAAAACCTCAGAGCCCGCTTCAGGTGCTCCTCAAGCCGACCAAGACAAATGGAAGGCTCAAAATGAGGAAGCACTTCGTTTGATTGGAATTTCAATGGTTCCTGATTTGTATGTTCTAATTGGAAATTGTACAAAAGCATATGAAGCTTGGGAAATTTTAAAAACAACTTATGATAGCTCAAATGAATCCTGAAAAATTCAGCTTCAAGATCAACTCGAAGATCTCAGATATACGGATTTTAAAACCATGGATGAATTCTTATTAAAGTTTGATTCTATTAATAGTCAATTAACTGGTTTAGAAGTTACTCTAGCTGATTTACGTTTAATTCATCTTATTCTTAAAAAATGTCTTCCTCGTCAATTTCAGCAATTTATTACGAATAGTCATGCTCAACTTGCTATTCCTAGTTTAGCTACTCAATTAACTTATGATATTTTTCATAATTTATTACATCAAGAGGAAGCTAAATTAATTCAATTTGGTACTCTTAAAAGTAGTGAACATGCTTTTATGTCTAAAAATCAAAATCATAATCATAATAATAATCACAAGTCTTCTAATTATCAATCTCATTCTAAATCCTATCATAACAATTCTCATAATAGTAATCATAATAATGCGTACAATAATCAAATAAATAATTCTCAAACAAGACCCCATTGCGCATATTGTGGAAAAGATGGACATATTACTAATAATTGTTTTAAGAAGCAAAATGGTAAAAAGCCCATGAACCAAAATAATCAACAACATAAACCTCATTATAAGAAAGGTAATAATAATGGTAATTCATCTCGTCATGCATTTACATGTACTTATAATGTTTCTCAACCACTTGAGTGGATTATTGATTCTGGTGCATCTCAGCATGTTACTTCTCATAAAGAATGTTTTGAATCTTTGCATCTTGATACTTCCAATATTCCTGTTCAATTAGCTAATAATCATAGTTGCAAAGTTGAAGCTATTAGTGATGTGAATGTCCCTAATGGGAAATTACATGATGTTCTTTATGTTCCTGAATTAAAATCAATTTTTCTTTCAATTCCTAAACTTTGTCAAGATTATTAAATTAACTTTTATAGAGGCATGTGTTCTATCATTGATCCAAAAACTAATCATGTTATTGCTACTGCTAAAATGGATAGCGATAACTTATTCAAGTTCTATGAATTTGCTCCTACAAAATATTCCTTGCTTACTACTGTTGATTTTACTATATGGCATGAAAGACTTGTCCATCTCAATTCTGACTATATTTCATTGATGCAAAAAGAAAATATGGTTGATGGATTGCCTACTATTGTTCCTTCTCAATTTTTTTGCAATGGTTGCATGAGTGGTAAGATGCATAGGGAACCCTTTCCTCATGGTCAATCTTGGAGGGCATATACTAAATTGCATCTAGTTCATAGTGATCTCTTGGGTCCCATGGAGAATCCCTCCATCCAAGGTTCAAGGTATGCTCTTACCTTTGTTGATGATTTTTCAAGGAGAACATGGATATATTTCCTTCAAAGTAAGGATCAAGTGCTTGATGTGTTTACTGAATTTCATATGTTTGTAGAAAGACAATCTGGTTCTAAAATTAAAATTCTTTGTACTGAAAATGGAAGAGAATATGTCAATAATGAATTTAATGCTTATTTGAAATCTTTTGGAATTAAACATGAGCTTACCATTCCTTATACACCACAACAAAATGGTGTGGCTAAATGGAAGCATAGGACCATTGTGGAAATGGCAAGATGTTTATTGCATTCAAAAAAATATGGATTACAAGTTTTGGGCTGAAGCTATGGCTTGTGAAACTTATTTAATTAATAGAAAACCTACCAAAAGCCTTAAAGGATAAAACTCCCAAAGAAGCTTGGTCTGGTAGAAAGCCCAATTTGCAGAATTTAAGAATTTTTGCTTCCATGACTTATGTTCACAAACCTAAGGAGAAAAGAAAAAAATTAGATGCTAAATCTTCTCCTTTTATTTTTGTTGGTTATGATGAAAATACTAAAGGTTATAGAGTTTACAATCCTATTACTAACAAGGTAAAAGTTGCAAGAGATGTTTGTATTGCAAAAAAAGGGATTCATGATTGTTCTAAAGTGGAGGATGATGAACTTGCTCAAAGAAAAGTTGTGCTTGTGGAGGACCAACCTCCTTCTCTTAACCCTACTCCTAATGCATCTCTTTCTATTCCTTCTAGTGATAGTGATTATGATAATAATAACTCTACTCCTCATGACTCTTCTTCTAGTGATGAATCCATTACTTCTAAAAGAAGACCTAAATGGTTTAAATCTTTAATTCAAGATAGTGATGAATACTTAGCTAGAATGGATAGAGTTCAAGCTAGAAGAGTTAATTATTGTAATTATGCTTTAATGACTACTATTATGAATTTTAATGATCCTAAAACTTTTGATCAAGCTAAAAATCAACCACATTGGCAAAAAGCAATGAAGGAAGAATATGATACTTTAATTTATAACCAAAATTGGGATTTAGTTCCCTTGCCTCATGGTAAAAATCTTGTTTCTTGCAAGTGGCTTTATAAAACTAAATTGAATGATAATAATCAAGTTAGTAAATTTAAAGTTAGATTAGTTTCTAGAGGTTTTTCTCAAATTTGAAGGCTTAGATTATACTGAAACTTTTGCTCCTGTTGCTAAAATGCCTACAATTAAACTTGTACTTGTTTTAGCTTCTAGAATGAATTGGCCTATTCACCAAATGGATGTTAAAAGTTCTTTTCTTAATGGTGATTTACATGAGGAAATTTATATATCTCAACCTCCTAGTTTTATTAAAGAAGGTAATGCACACTTAGTTTGTAAATTAAAGAAATCAATTTATGGATTAAAGCAATCTCCTAGGGAGTGGTATTCAAAGATTAATGCATTCTTTCTTTCTCAAGGCTTTATTAGAAGTAAAAATGATCCTAACTTGTATATTAAACATAGTGAAGATGATATTACCATTATTATCTTGTATGTAGATGATTTGATTCTTACTTCAAGTTCCAATACTTTGATTTCTAATATTTAGTTTCAACTTAATAAAAAAATTCAAATGACTGATTTAGGTCTTTGACATTATTTCTTAGGAATGCAAATTTGGCAAACATCTAAAGGAATTTTCTTATCTCAAAGTAAATATGCTCAAGACCTCATAGATAAGTTTAAAATGAATGATGCTCACCATGTATCAATTCCTATTGAATTAGGCACTAAGTTAATGCTTGATATGCAAACTCCTCTTATTGATCCTACTTTGTATAGACAATTAGTTAAAAGTTTGAATTATTTAACTTACTAGGCCAAATATTGTTTATAGTGTTGGTTTGGTTTCAGGATTCATGTCTAAACCTCAACAAACACACTTTAAAGTTGCTAAAAGAATTTTAAGATATATTAAAAGAACTATTAATGTATGTTTGTTTTATGATGCAAATTATGATTTTACTTTAAAAAATTTTATTGATTCCGATCTAGGTGGAGATCCCAATGATGGGAAATCTACTTGTGGTTATTTTTTTTTGTTGGTTCAGGAGAAATTTCTTGGAATAGTCAAAAGAAACAATCTACCTCTCTTGGATCCACTAAAGCTGAGTACAAAGGATGCACTAATGCTTCCAAAGAAGCCTTGTGGATTAGAAGACTACTTGAAGATTTGGGTCTACCTCAACACGAACCAACTCCATTGTATTGTGACAACCAAAGTGCCATTGCCTTGGCTAAAAATCCAGTTTTCCATGCAAGGACAAAACACATTGCTCTCCAACACCACTTTATTAGAGAACAAATTGAAGACAAGAAA
Organism: Cryptomeria japonica; assembly: GCF_030272615.1. NCBI lineage: Eukaryota > Viridiplantae > Streptophyta > Pinopsida > Cupressales > Cupressaceae > Cryptomeria > Cryptomeria japonica. The sequence continues at coordinate 315,107,892 of NC_081407.1, forward strand.
GTTTCACTCCTCTATTGCAAGGGGGAAAACCAAGTTGTAGATATTTTGACCAATCCACTTTGTAAAGAAAAGTTCCAATTTTATTGTAAAAATCTTGGATTGCAACCCATTGCAGGGTTTGATGTAAACTTCCCAAGTAAAGCAGAAGGGGGGGTGTTAGAATATTTAATCTTTACTTGGCTTAGGTTTATTTGTATTTAGTTTAGGATATTCCTTTTGTAATTCCTACATGTAATTTGTGCTCTAGTACATGTGTGAGGACAAGTCATTTCTTTTATTTTCCTTTATTAAGGAATATTATATTTCCTCCATAAAAGGATGTGGACACATGGCACACACATTTTATGAATGGTGGCATTCATAGATTGGAGAGTTACTTTGTAACTCCTCTCCTCATCTCTATTTAAGAGATCTTTCCTCTCTCATTTCTTCTTAATGACAATATTGTAAAGAGATTCTTGCTCCCTCTCTCTCTCTCATTTTAGGCATTGCCTCATTCATAATAACATGAGGGGTTTTTCTTTTCTTTTTCCCTTTCAAAAGTTCTTGTGCCTCCTTCTTCAGATTTGGGTGATTTCTCCAAGGTTTTTGCATTTCTCTTGGTAAAATTTACTTCATCAATAAACTTACTTGGTTTTTGTTGTTCTTTCCTTGCTCTTGTATTTCCTTTTAGATAAATCAAGTGATTTTAATACGGGGGCTTTTGTGATGGGTCTTTTGATATTTACAAAAGCTTCAAGAGCCTCATTAGTCCATTTTATTTCAGCACCCTTTTTCAACATCTTAGCGATAGGCTTTATGATTTCAGAGAAGTTTGAAACAAATCTTCTTACAAAGTTAATCTAACCAAAAAAAGATTGAATTGCTTTAACTGTTTTTGGGATTTGAATTTTATCAATAGAAACAATCCTTTCTAGATCAATTCTTACACCAACTTTTGAAACAATATGGCCTAACAATTTTCCTTCAGTAACCCCAAAGTGACATTTTTTAGGATTCAAAGATATGCCATATTCTAATGCTCTAATAAATTTGTTTTCTAAGTCGTTATAATGATTTTCTACATTTTTAGAATAAGCAGTCATGTCATCTTGGTAAAATGCTAAAATATGATCAATTAATCCTTCAAAGGCTACATCCATATCCCTCTGGAATGTAGCTCCTTCATTTCTTAACTTGAAAGGCATCCTTGCATACACATAAGTCCCCCATGGTGTAGTAAAGGTTGTCTTATATTTCTCTGAATCCTTGACCTTAACTTGGTTATAGCCTAAAAACCCATCCATCATAGACAGCAATTCATTTCCTGTAACTTTCTGCAATAGAGCTTCCATGTTAGGCAATGCATAATTATCCTTCGAAGATGAAACATTTAGATTTCTGAAATCTACACATAACCTAATGTCACCATTTTTCTTTCGTACCGGTACCAATTTTGACACCCAGATTGAGTGACTTATAGGCTCAATAATCCCTGCATTTCTCATTTTCATTAACTCCTCCTTCATCTTAGGAGCCAAGGTAGGGCTTATAGGCCTTTGTTTTTGCCTAAAGGGTTTAGAATCCGGTTTTAATGGTACCTCATGCTGAAAAAGGTCTTCTTTGTATGCTTTAAGATCATCATATGACCAGTCAAAGACATGCCTATACTTCCTCAATAAATTTATCAATGTTGTTCTAATCTTTGGTGTGAGATTTTTTCCAATATACACTTCTCTTGGATTGCTCTCACTTCCCAAGTTTAATTTTTCAACACCTTCACACCCTCCTGAACTAGATCTGAAACTAGTCATGTCTTTATTATCAAACATTCTTTCCAGTTCTACCAATCCCTTCGGGATTTTGTTTCTCTTCAGCTGCAACACCTCCTGCCCAAGTATTGTTTATGTGCCATCCTTATCTTCTACAAGTCCATTCCAATCAATCTACTGGTCTGTATACTGATCTTCACAAAAGAGAAATCTTAACAGATCCTTGTCATCATCAAACACTTGCCAACTCTTAACATTATCAGGAACAAATGGTCTTGTTTTAATTTCAACTTGTGTAATATCATTAAAAGGGATATCATTATGTTTAATTGCTAGGTTAGCCATAAAGTCCGCCAAAATATTATTGTACCTTTTAGTCCAATTAATGGAAAAAGCATCAAAAAGTTCAATATAATCCCAAACCTCATTCCTATAACTTCTTAATTTTGTATTTTTTGCAGTAAATTTGCCTCTAACTTGTGAAACAACTAATTTTGAATCACCATAAACTGTTAGTAACTTAATGCTATGCCTATTTGCTAATTTAAGTTCTAATAAGAGAGCTTCATATTCAGCAATATTATTAGTACATTCAAAAGCCAATGAGAAAGAGTATTTAAAAGATTTTCCACTAGGTGAAATAAACACAACTCCTGCTCCATTTCCATCCTTACTGCAGGCACCATCAAAATACAATTTCCAAATTAAACTTCCATTGTGTATAACAACCACTATAATTTTTTCAACTTCTAAAGGTTTAGAAATACTTACCTGAAATTTGTCCATGTCGGAATGGCAAAAGCAAGTTACTTGATGCAGATCAACTTCCTCTATGAGGTAGGGAGATCTTGGTTCTTTGTTGATTCTTACCTCTGCTCCTTTGACCAGGATGGTAGCATATGATAGATCTAATTGCACATATCCACCTACCAAGTTTGACCACTTTCTAGATAGTAGCATTCCATAGTTCGCAAGCACTTGCACACCTGTTACATCTATTTTACAGGTAGTGTCTGGACAAGCTGGAAACCAAAACTCAATGTCCTTCATGATTTCGATCATTGGGATTGACCTATTATCCATTGCATAGAATTTTTCATAATGGGTATCTACCTTCATTCCCATCTCTTTCATGACATCCTCTGGCATAATATTTACTGCTACTCCTGAGTCTATCATGCAATTTCTTACCATCTTATTGTTTATAAGCAGTGTTAAATAAAAAGTATCCACTTGTGCAAAGTTTTTGGTAATGGACATTCCTAAATATACCACAGGAGGATCTTCTTTTGATTTTGGATTTTCTTTATTGGCATCACCCACATTTGATATGATTTTCAAAGTCTCATTCTTGTAATCTAGAAATTTCATCACTTCAAGCAAAGGCATAGAAATTTTTACCTTAGACAATACTTGAGACATAAAAGTTCAATAGTTTAAAGGAGGCTTACTGATTTGTTTTTTTTCCATAGGCTTGACCAACTTTGGGGCATCAATCTACTTTTTTTTTCACTTGGAGCCTCTTTTCCTCTCTTGTCATTTGCCTCCTTGTTCATGTTTTGTTTTGAGACTTTTGCAAATATTCCTGCAGGCCTCCCTTGTTCAGTATTCACTGTTCTATTTCTCAACTGGTAATTACTCTTGGCCTGGGCAACAATAACCACTGTGAATTCTCTCTTCTCCTCTTCAGTCAAGTTTCTTAAAGAAGGCACTACTTCCTCTTGAAACAATTTTCTCAAGGTAGGGGTATCTTCATCATCATCAGAAAAAACCTGTTGTATGCTATACTGTTGATGCTTTCTCATCCTTTGCATGTCTGAATGTTTCTCTTCCTCAGATGAATCCTCATCTCTACCCCACATAGGATCTGATGACAGAACATTAACCTTAGGCTCACATTCCTCTTCTTGATGCCAATCCTCTGCCAAGCCCTATGCAATCATGCATTGATTTTCATCAAGGGGGAGATTGCAAACCTCACACCATGGAAAATATCCCACAAAGTTATATGCTCTCTTCAATGCATCTAAGGTTTCTTTACTCGGATTTGGTTTTACTGGCTTCCCATCCTTCCAATTGGTATTATAAGGCATATCATGGAGTTTGGGCTTAGTGAAATTCATTTGCTTATTATTTCTGTATGGTGGCTTTTCATTAAGATTTTGTTTACCTTTTATGTCCTTAAGCATGTCCATGATCTGAGTAAGATCATCTTTCTTGAGAACCCTAGGATTGTATAACTTTGGATCATCTCTTTTAGCAATTTTCCCAGCAACCTTCCTATTGTTCTCAATAGAAACAACAATCTTGAATGCTTGTTGTAGAGTATCAGGTCTATGAGACAAAATCTCATAATGGGTTTTGCTTTCAAAAGCACTCAAATAAAATTTAATCAGAAAAGAATCAACAGGTCTGACATCTCTAAGTATTCTATTTAATACTTTATTAAATCTTTTATTAAACTTGGCAACTGATTCATTCTTATTTTTCTTTATACTTGTTAGTTAATGGGATGCAAATGAAGGATCATTGAGATCTCCAAATTCTTCCAAGAATAATGTTACAAACTCATCCCAACTGCTGATACATCCATCTGGAAGGTTCCTATACTATTCCCCTGCATCTTCTATCAAAGATTGAACAAACAACTTCATGAATACATCCTCATGAGGAAACTCAAATTCTTCAATGATATTTTTTTGCATTAACTGCATGTTGTTCTATTGAATCAGTTCCATTTCCTGAGAATTTGGGGATTGCTGATTTTAAATCACTAGTGATCTGATTTGGATAACCAACAATGCTAGTGAAATCCAACTGTCTATATCTTTCAATGATCATAGGCCGTCTACCGACATGATGGTTGCCTTGATTGTTCATACTTCCTCTATTGAATCCACCATTGTTGCCATAATTACCATTGTTCCCATTGTTTCCACCACCTTTAATATTGCCATTGTTTCCATTATTACCTCCATTGTCATTGTTGTGTTCCTATCTCCACCATTTCCATTTCTATAATTGCCTTTTTTACCTCTATTATGTCAATAATTTTGATTGTTGTCATACCCATTACTTCCTATATGGTTACCCCTATTTGTCTTATTCCAGTTCCCATCATTTCCCCCATTTTCGTTCCTTCTTCCATCCTCCTAACTTTCTTCACTTTGATCCATATGCACATCCCTCCATCTTCTAGTTCCATTTAATAACGAGTTATCATAAGTTACAAAGGCTCCTCTATTCTTCTCATATGAGGGGGACTATATTTAGGAATTGCTGGCCTATTTCCTTCACCTTTACTTTTGATGACTCAATGATGAACAATAAGTACCAAACCGGTACTAAGAGGGGGGGGTGAATCAGTATAATCACAAAACTTTTCCCAAACCGGTTTGACTCCAAACACTACAAATGTCTGACAGATAGTAACACTGGTCTAAAATAGAGTGCAACCGATAAAGCTAAGAATGACTATGACAAACATTAACTAGTTAATCACTTAGCTTTCCACTTAACTTAATACTACACTTTCATTTCACCCTTATGCATGAATAGGTAATCTATCATCAGAAATATAATAACAACTAGCTTAGTATGATTTACCTTGAGACACAAATCACTTAAATCATCACATGAAAAATACTAAACATGACACACAGATTTTTCACGTGGAAACCCAACTGGGAAAAACCACGGTGGGGATGAATACCCACAAGTTACTTTTAAACTCTTTAGAAGTCCACTCTGTTAGGAGCCTAGTCTAGTTAAAGACTGTTACAACAGGTTCTGCTAGGAACCGATCCTATTAGAGATCACCCGGTTAAGGGATGGCTAAATACCCGATTAAGGGTTAAACACTGTTAGAGGTTACCTTGTTAGAGGATTTCAAGAACTCAATAAGTTTGAGTCACGCTGTTAAAGGATTTACAACAAGTTGGTTAAAGCTACCTAGTTAAGGGATTTTCCAATTGTTGAAGTGGTTAAAGATCAACAGGTATTACAATGATCTGATAATAGCTCTCAATGCCTAATGCAGATCTGCTTAAGTTCCTTCCTTCTACACACACACTATGCAAGAATAAATCCTCTTATCTCATTTGGTCTGGCAAGAATCACGTATCTCTGCACTTAGATACACACACACAATTTTCCATCCACCTTAGTATGAAACACAACATCGACCTTATAGGAAATAGGTAGGTCGGTAGCATAAACCCTAAACCCTAAATATTTAGGTTAAGCAATCTAGGCAATTCAATCCTGGCCATTGAACACTTTGCATTTGAATACAGCGGTCTTGAATAGATCTCAAGATATTCTCCATCATTTGTTCTTCACCATTTCATGGAGACAATAACCCATCACGCGTTCTCCACCATTTACAGGAACTTCGCACATTCCCGAGGTAGATAGGATCAATCTCCTTCATGCAAGATCCTTCACGCGTACAAGGCTGATGTGGCAACATGATTTGATCTTGATTACAATGCTAGCTCATCACACAATGTCATTGGTTGAATCACACAGGCTTGGAACACTTCAACTGAAAACCCTTAAGCTAAGACTACCAACTGGTAGTCATACCATATTAAGCCTTACTAGAAAACATTCCATATGCTGGTTCATATTCCATCATACCGATTCACTTGGACAAACATACTGCTTCACCTATTGCTCATATACTGGTTTATACCACTATATAGGTTCTCTTTGCCAGCTGCTTAGCTTCAATATACCTGTACACTCCTTTGCACATATACCAGTTCACCACATTATACCAGTTCACTTTCCAGCATGTTGTTGGTTCACTCTCCTGTATATTGACATCAATGACAACATAATATCATCATGTCAACATACTCTGCACAAATACCAACAATCTCCCCCTTTGGAATTGATGGCAATATACAAAGATATTACCTAGCATCACATCTGTAGTTGCAGATATCTTCTCCACTTCATATCTTCTCCCTCTTTGACAACAATGCCAAAGTGGAGGCACAAGTTTTCCTATTCCACTATGCTACTCCCCCTTAGGAATAGCATCCTTCAACACATTAATCCTGAAAAAATATTGGACACTGCAATACTTGACTGATGTGGAAAACATAATTTAGTTCACCTCTTGAAGGGGCGGCACCCCTAATTAACCTCTCAAATAGGTAAATATAGCCTTTGGTAGAGGCTTGGTGAATATGTCTGCTAACTGCTCCTTATTGGAAACATGTTCCAACACAACCTCCTTGTTTTGAACCTTCTGCCTCAAGAAATGATACTTGAGGTCAAAGTGCTTGGTTCTAGCATGCAAAATAGGATTCTTGGAAATGTTAATTGCACTTGTATTGTCACAAAATATGCTTACTGGTTCAAATACAGGAACTTTGAAGCCATTTAATACATGCTTCATCCAAATGGTTTGGGTGTAGTTCATAAAAGCTGCAACATACTCTGCTTCTGTTGTAGACTAAGAGATACAACTCTGCTTTTAACTCATCCATGAGACCAATCTACCACTAAGGAAGAATGCACCACCGATTGTGCTCTTCTGGTCATCTACATTACCAACCTAATCAGCATCTGTGAGCACTTTCAGGTTGAAATCATTATTGTATGGATACCATAACCCATAGTCAATTGTTCCCTTCAGATATCTAAGAATCCGCTTGACTGCTACCAAGTGGGATTCTCTTGGGCTTTGCTAAAACTGAGCTGTAATACCCACTGCATGTGCAATGTCCGGTCTGCTATGCACTATATAATGTAACTTACCAATCATTGATCGGTAATCCTTCTCATTTACCAATGCCGAGTCATCATCTTTTGATAATTTACAACCGGTCACCATTGGTGTACCAACCGGTTTACTGTCTTCCATGCCAAAGGTCTTCAACACCTCTTTGACATACTTGGACTAAGTAATAAAGATTCCTTCTTTTATTTGCTGAATCTACAGTCCAATGAAGAACTTAATTTCCTCTATGAGTGACATCTCAAACTCCTTTTTCATCTCATCTGCAAAATCATGACTCATCTTCTCATCTCCTCCAAAGATGATGTCATCAACAAATACTTCACAGATTAGAATCTGATCTCCTTCTGATTTCAAATAGATATTGCTATCTTCACTTGTTCTTTCAAATCCAATCTTCACAAGATGGGAGTGCAAGTGTTCATACCATGCTCTAGGTGCCTGCTTTAGTCCATACAAGGCTTTATGTAGCCTACACACCATGTCACTATCTTTTGATAGGGCAAATCCATCTGGTTGTTCTATGTACACCTCCTTTTCAAGTATTCCATTTAGGAATGAAGATTTTACATCCATTTGATATACCTTGAATCCTTTAAAAGATACATATGCAAGAAGCATACACACACCTTCCAATCTTGCTACTGGAGCAAAGGTTTCTCCATAGTCTTCTCCTTCTTCTTGGGCATATCCTTTACACACTAGTTTGGCTTTGTTCCTTACCACTGTGCCATCCTCATTTAGCTTGTTTCTGAAAACCAATTTGGTTCCAATGACATTTTTATGCTCCGGTCTAGGTACCAAAGACCATGTACCATTCTTCTCTATATGATCAAGTTCCTCCTCCATTGCCTTGATCTAATCTTCATCTTTATGTGCCTCTTTGAATGATTTATGCTCAAATTCAAAGACCATACATGAGCTTTCTCTGACCTTTCTTCTTGTAAGAATTCTTGCATCTTTGTCTCCTATTATCTTCTTTGGATCATGATTGAGTTTGACATACTTAGGTATGTTCTTAATAGATTCTTCTTGCTTTTATTCTTTATCCTCATCTTCATCAGCATTAGCATCCACCGGTGTAGGAACACAATTACTGTTACTGGGCTGATTTGCAATTGGTTCCCAGAAGCTTACTACCAGTTCATCTCCTACTTGCTCACTGTCGGTTTCCTCAGGTTTCCCAGAGTTTTCATCAACCCTAACATTGATGCTTTCAACAATTCTCTGAGTCCTATTGTTGAAACATTTGAGAGCTTTACTCTTGGTGGAATATCCTAGGAATATTCCTTCATCACATTTTGCATCAAACTTGCTCTGATGTTCACTCCTCTTGATATAACATTTTCTACCAAACATTCTAAAGTAGCTTACCACTAGTGTCTTACCGGTCCAGTACTCATAAGGAGTCTTATCCTTTCCCTTTTTGATGAGTACCTGGTTCATTGTGTAGACTGTAGTGCTCACTACTTCTCTCCAAAAGGTGAGAGAAACTTTTCCTTGGATCAACATCGTTCTAGCCGTTTCAACCATAGTCTGGTTGTTTATCTCTACTAAGACATTCTGTTGTGGAGTCCGGGGGGCAGACAGTTGCCTCTTGATGCCATTCTCTTCACAGTATTTGTTGAATTCACTGGAAGTGAATTCCCCTCCTTGATCAATTATAAGGCATTTGATTCTTCTACCACTTTCCTTTTCTACTAGTGCTCTGAAAGCTTTGAACTTTCCAAAGGCTTCAGACTTGTCCTTCAATAATGTGACCCACATCATTCTTGAGCAATCATCTGTAAGAATCATAAAATACCTATCTCCCTACACACTCCTAGTTTTCATAGGACCACACAAATTAGTATGCACAAGATCAAGTAAGTTGTCAGCTGTGAAAGATTTACCTTTGAAGGTTGAGGAAGACATTTTCCCTAGTTGACATTCTCTGCACAAAGGATTTTCCGGTTTGCTCAGCATTAGTAGTCCTCTAACTGCCTTGATCTTACTGGCCTTCACAATGTTATCAAAGTTTACATGGTAGAGTCTCCTATGTCATATCTAGCTATCTTCAAACTTGGCCATAAGACATGTACTTATATTTGCATTTAGCTGAAATAAGTTACCTTTGGTCTGCATACCAGTGGCCATCAAATCACCATTCTTTCCTTTGATTTTTCACACTCCATTTTTGAATCGCAGAGTCCACTATCATTCAGTTGGGAAACACTCAATAGATTGTGTCTGAGACCTTCCACCCAATACACATTGTCAGCAGTGCTCTTTCCATTCAGAGAGATGGACCCTCTTCCTCTGACCATACATGGTGCATCATTACCAAAGCGAACCACACCACCATCATATTCTTCCAAAGATAGAAACTTGCTCCCGTCTCTAGTCATATGATGAGAACAACCACTATCAATAATACACTCATTTGAATTATCAAAGAGGGAGACAAGAGCCTTCTTGTCTAACACATCTTCCTTTACTACAACAAACACAATATCTTCATTCTCTTCATCTTCCGATTCCTCATCTGTGACACCTTCATCAACTACAAAAAAACTATTTCTCTGGTTTCCTCCTTTGAATTTCTTGAACCTTTCTGGTTTGTCCTTGTTGTCACCATTAGGATAGTTTATAGCAATATGTCCTATCCAATTACAAGAAAAGCATTTCAAAGGGAGCTTACCTCTATATTTACTGGTTCCTTTAAGAAGTTTCCTAGCAAGAAGAGCTTCAAATTCCATTAGGATCTCCTCATCATCCATTTCTCTGCTCTGTCTTGGTTCACCACTGGTGCTTGCTTCTTTTCCTTTTCTGGATGGTACAACAGAAGCTCTAAAAGTTGATTTAGTCTTTTGAACACTGCTATCAAAACTTTTTAGCTCATAGGCTGTTAACTTTGCAATGATGGAGTCAAGTGATACCTTAGTCTTGTCTATTGATCTCAACTCCTAAATAGCAGCAACCCTTATTGCATAGACCGGTAATAAGGATCATAGAACTTTGCTTACCATAGTGGAATCTTCCATTTTACCACTTGCACTCTTGATATCTCCAACAACAATTTTGATTCTTATTCTATACTGTTGAATGGTCTCACCTTCAACCATCTGCATGTCTTCAAACTTCCCTCTAAGGCTTTCTTCCTTAGCTTGTTTTACATGCTCATCACCACCATAGATATTCTCAAGAGTGTCCCATACTTCTTTGGGATTATCTTTATCCTGGACATCATTAAACTCAATGTCAGATAAGCTGCTGATTAGGGCTTCCATGACTTGCCCATTCTCCTGTATTTCTCTCTTTTGATCATCAGTGAGAGTACCAGTAGGAATAACAAAAGCATTCTCAACATAGCTCCAGTGTTGAGCACCCATGCTTCTGATGTAAATCTTCATTCTGTCCTTTCATATTTTGAAGTTATCTCTGTTGAACTTTGGACCTTTCCGCTCCATCATTACAATAGGATCTTTCCCTCAAGCAGTTAAGCTTACAACACAGAGGACCTGGAGGATGCTCTGATACCAATTGATGACTCAATGATGAACAATAAGTACCAAACCGGTACTGAGAGGGGAGGGTGAATCAGTATAATCACAAAACCTTTCCCAAATAGGTTTGACTGCAAACACTGCAAATTTCTAACAGACAGTAACACCTGTCTTAAACAGAGTGCAACTGGTAAAGCTAAGAATGACTATGACAAGCATTAACTGGTTAATCACTTAGCTTTCCACTTAACTTAATACTAGACTTCCATTTCACCCTCATGCATGAATAGGTAATCTAATATAATAACAGCTAGCTCAGCATGATTTACCTTCAGACACAAATCACTTAAATCATCACATGAAAAATACTAAACATGACACATAGATTTTTCATGTGGAAACCCAACTAGGAAAAACCATAGTGGGGATGAATACCCACAAGCTTCTTTTGAACTCTTTAGAAGTCCACTCTGTTAGGAGCCTAGTCCGGTTAAAGACTATTACAATAGGTTCTGCTAGGAACCGATCCTGTTAGAGATCACCTAGTTAAGGGATGGCTAAATACCCGGTTAAGGGTTAAACCCTGTTAGAGGTTACCTTGTTAGAGGATTTCAAGAACTCAATGAGTTTGAGTCACCTTGTTAAAGGATTTACAACAAGCTAGTTAAAGCTACCTGGTTAACGGATTTTCCAATTGTTGAAGTGGTTAAAGATCAACAAGTATTACAATGATCTGATAATAGCTCTCAATGCCTAATGCAGATCTACTTAAGTTCCTTCCTTCTGCACACACACTGTGCAGGAATCAATCCTCTTATCTCATCTGGTCTAGAAAGAATCGCATATCTCTACACTTAGATACACACACACAATTTTCCAACCACCTCAGTATGAAACACAACATCAACCTTATAGGAAACAGGTAGGTCGGTAGCATAAACCCTAAACCCTAAACATTTAGGTTAAGCAATTTAGGCGGTTCAATCTTGGCCATTGAAAACTTTGCATTTGAATACATCGGTCTTGAATAGATCTCAAGATATTCTCCATCATTTGTTCTTCACTATTTCATGGAGGCGATAACGCATCACACGTTCTCCACCATTTACAGGAACTTCGCACATTCTCGAGGTAGATAGGATCAATCTCCTTCATGCAAGATCCTTCACATGCACAAGGCTGACATGGCAACATGATTTGATCTTGATTACAATGCTAGATCATCACACAATGTCATTAGTTGAATCACACAGGCTTGGAACACTTCAACTGGAAACCCTTAAGCTAAGACAACCAACTGGTAGTCATACCATATTAAGCCTTACTAGAAAAGATTCCATATGTCGGTTCACACTCCATCATACCGGTTCACTTTGACAAACATACTGCTTCACCTATTGCTCATATACCGGTTTATACCACTATACCAGTTCTCTTTGCCAACTGCTTAGCTTCAATATACCTGTACACTCCTTTGCACATATACCGGTTCACCACATTATACCGGTTCACTTTTCAGCATGTTGTCAGTTCACTCTCTTGTATATTGACATCAATGACAACATAATATCATCATGTCAACATACTCTGCAAAAATGCCAACAACTTTTTTCTTCAATTTCTTCTAACCTAGTGATGCAGAGCATCATGATAATCCAACCAAGAACCTCAAATCATTCGTGAAGTTCAATCATCAACACAAATCTTCCAACATGTTAGAGGCATTGTCATATAATTCCCAACAAAATCATCAATCAAATAATCATTATCAAATCTTCTCATAGATATCAATCCATCATGATTGTAGATCCATATATTATATATTAAATATGAATCATTTAAACCCTTCATCTATTCATTTCTTGCAAATGAAAATCAATAATTTTCCCAAACTTTGAAATTGACTCTATTCTGGTCATGAAATTACAGTCAAGAACAGTCATTAATAACTCTTAAAATTAATCACCAAGACAGTCTCTCTGGTCTGATTCTAGAAATTCTAGTTATAAAACTTTCCTCCAAGTTATAGAAAGATCCAATAGTTAAATCCAAAGTTATGATGATTTTTCAAAAAATAGTCACCGTGAATCAGGGTTTTGGGTAGTTCCAAACGGTTTTCACCAAAATTCTCATAAATTTCTAATAAATGCATGAAATCAACTCAAACCAAAAGAAATTAAAATATTATTCAATATAATACACTATCATGATATAAATACACTTGTTTATAGGCTGTACATGGCTGCACAAGGCCTGGAAACAAGAGGAAAACTTTCAAGACCACAAAACAAGAGATTGAAAAAATGAAAATATGATACCAAAATGTTTCCAATGCTTTCCAATTCCTTCTCCAACTTTTACACACACTTATGAATGACCATTACAGAGGTTTTATATCCTTTTCATCTTCACATGGAAGTTACAACTACCCAACTTACTCTTATGACCATACAACTTCCCATTTTGGTCTTTTTACAACTATTGAAAAGTTGCATTTTACAACTTTTGACTCAAATGACTTTAAACCTTCAAAACATATTAGGATGGAATAATAACGTATTTTTGTCACAATTTTACCCCTTAAAGGTTATTTTATACAAATTTTACCAAATGACTAATTCAAGACCTTATTAGGACAACTTGGACAACTCATCACAATGGGCTCTTTTAGCCTTACATATTGATTCATATTGAATCAAAATGACATTACAAATGAAAATGTAATTGAATATACTTATGAATTGATTTTTATCCTCTTATAGACTCCTTTTGTTCCTTTGTGTTAGGTTCCTTTATATCCTATGTGACATTCTTCCAATGGATGCTTGCCATCTAATTCTTCGTAGACCTTGGCAATTTGATAGGAAAGCCATCCACAATGGGGAAAAGAACTCCTACTCTTTTTAGAAGAATGGAGATACATACAAAATTCAATCCATACATGATGAGAAAGAGGGCAACAAGTCAGCAAATTAGAATGTTTTAATTGTGAGTGAGAAAGAGTTCATAAGTACACTTGAAGAAGGTGAATGAGTGGGATTTGCACTCATAGTGAAACCCAAGGAAGAAAAGATAGAAAAGAAAGTTGAGATACCATATGAGGTGTAGCAGATCCTTGATAACTTCAAAGCAATAATTAGTGATGGTACACCTGCAACCTTACCACCTCCTAGAGCCATTAGCCATCAGATTGATTTCATACCTGGAGCCTCTTTACCCAATAAGGCAGCCTATAAGATGACCCCTGAACAAAATGAAGAAGTAGCAAGACAAATACAAGAACTCTTAGACCAAGGGCTGATTAGGAAAAGCATTAGTCCTTGTGCAATACCTACAGTGTTGGGACCTAAGAAGGGTGGAACATGGAGACTTTGCATAGATTTTAGAGCCATCAACAAGATCACCATCAGATACAGATTTCCCATACCCATGATAGAGGATTTGATGGATTTCTTGGGGGGTGCATACTATTTCAGTAAGATTAACTTGAAGAGTGGTTACCATCAGATAAGAATCAAAGAGGGTGATGAATGGAAGACAACTTTCAAAACGAATGAGGGTCTCTATGAGTGGCTTGCCATGCCATTTGGACTCTCTAATGCTCCCAGCACATTCATGAGACTCATGAATGAAGTTTTACATGATTTCATTGGCAAGTTTGTTGTTGTGTATTTAGATGATATTCTTATTTTCAATAAAACTAAGGAAGAGCATTTGAAGCATTTAGCTATTGTTTTGAAAAAGTTATCTGATGAACAGTTAACCATTAATCTAGAAAAGTGTGATTTCTTGAAGCAAGAATTGGTCTATCTTGGTTTTGTTGTATCAGGAGGCAACTGAAAAATGGATCAATCTAAAGTTGTAGCAATAACCAGTTGGCCAACTCCCAAAATAGCTAGTGATGTTAGAAGCTTTCATGGTTTAGCACAATTTTACAATAATTTCATCAGGGGATTCAGTGAGATTTGTGCCCCTATGTTAGACACAATCAAAGGGGGTGTAAAGGTAAATTTTTAGTGGAAAAATATAGCCAATAAAGGGTTTGAATTATTGAAAACTAAAGTAGCTTCTCAACCAGTGCTCATTTTACCTAGTTTTGATAAACTTTTTACTATTGAATGTGTTGCTAGCAATATTGATGTAGGAGTTGTTTTAAGTTAGGACAATAGACCAATTGCATTCTTTAGTGAAAAGTTAAATGATGCCAAGAAAAAGTACTCTTCCTATGATTTATAACTTTATGCATTAGTACACACACTTAGGAAATGGAGACATTATCTTCTTCCTAAAGAGTTTGTTGTATACACAGATAATCAGGCATTAAGTTTCTTGAACTCACAGGATAAACTGAATCATAGGCATGTTAAATGGGTAGAGTACTTGCAAGCTTACACTTTTACTCTTAAGCATAAGAAGGGTTAGTTGAATAAAGTAGAAGATGCTTTGCGTAGGAGGTTGTTAACTGTTCATGAGATTCAAGTACAAAGCATTGGTATTGATAGTTTTTAAGATATGTATCCTACTAATGATGATTTTGTTGAAGCTTATAAAGTTTGTCAAGATTTTGAGAATCATTTCCATGGTGCATATGCTGATTTCACTTTGCAGGATGGTTTGTTATTCAGGGGTGGACAATTATGTGTTTCAAAAGGTTCTATGAGAGAGAACCTCATCCACGAGACACACAATGGGTGCTTAAGTGGGCATTTTGGTCTCAACAAGACCTTAGAGTTGGTTCAAAGATTTTTCTATTGGCCCAAGATGCAAAGAGACATTAGGAGGTATGTTGAGCAGTATTTGGTATGTCAAAAAACAAAAGGTAATTCCTCCAATGCTGATTTATATCAGTCTCTTCCCATTCCACATAGGCCTTGGGATTGCATTAGTATGGATTTTGTGGTAGGATTACCTATAACTCAAGCAAGATTTGATAGCATCTTTGTAGTAGTTGACAATTTTAGCAAGATGGCTCATTTTATTCCTTGTCAGACAACACATGATGCAAGTCATATTGCTTACTTGTTTTTCAAAGAAGTTGATAGAATACATGGTTTTCCTACTAGCATTGTTTCAGATAGAGATGTGAAATTTCTAGGTTATTTCTGGAAAACATTGTGGAAGAGACTGGGTACTAATCTCTCTTTTGGTTTAGTTTATCATCCAAAATTGATGGCCAAACTGAGGTTGTGAGCAAATCTCTTAGAAACTTGCTTAGGTGTTTGACAAAGGAATATGGACAGAGTTGGGATCAGCTCATTCATCAAGTAGAATATGGCTACAATGATAGTGTCAATCGGTTTACAAGTAAAAGCCCTTTTGAAGTTGTTTATGGTATGCATCCAAGGGGTATAATGGAGTTGAGAGATATAACTAACTTTTAGCCTAAGAGTGGAACAAAAGATGACATAGCTCAATACATGAAGGAGGTTCATGAGCAAGAGAGAAAGGCTTTTCAGTATACCTCCCAAAAAGTCAAGGCAAGAGTGGATGCTACAAAGAGAGACATTTAGTTTTTTGTAGGAGATTATGTGATGGTTCATTTGAATAAGGAAAGGCTGCAAAAAGGATTTCCAAGAAAACTTCAGTTGAGGAGAATAGGCCCTTGCAAAATCTTGGCTAAGTATGGGTCTAATGCTTACAAAGTTGATTTGCCTACTGATATTTCTTTGTCTCCCATTTTTAATGTTGCAGATTTGATTGCTTTCAAGGGGGCAGCCACCTGAGGAGATTCAAAGAGTTTCAGATGTTACACAGTCCCTTTCTGATCTTTCTTTACCTTCTCTCTCTATTCCTCAAGTAGAACATGTTCTAGACTCCAGGGTTCTCAAAAAGACAAGGAATCACACCTATATGGAGCAACTAGTAAAATGGAAGGATAAGCCTATCTAAAAGGCCACATGGATACCTAAAGATGACTTTTAGAAAATTGGCATACCTTCTTCTTTTCTGCCTCAAGGAGTCACATGAATTCTTTGTCTTTGGGGGAGTATGGTGCAGGAGCACCTAGTTGAGTAAAAACTCTCTTTTTTGAGTCTTTCATGCTTTCATGTTGGTAATGTCTTGTATTAGGTTTATGATGTTGTTTTAGGTTGTTGTGTATCTTTTCAAGTGGTTTTGATCTCATTTTGTGCTCAAGAGGTCAAGTTTTCTCTTTAAGGATTTGAGTTGACAATTTTGGGTTTCTAGGCAAAAAGGGCAAAAATGTGGAAAATTACCTAAAAGGTCTAGAAATGATTTCCAAAGCATTGCAACATGTTTTATAAGTGTTTTTAAGAATGTCTTAGGTGTTTAGATAATTTGATAAGGTTAGGTTGTCAAAAATATCTTTTGGAGCAAAAAATGTTGTCATTTGGGCTTGTAAAAGTTGTCATTTTTGGACTTTTCTAGTACAATGAAGTTGTAGAAGCCTCATGTCCATACTAGGCTTGATAAACAACTTGAAACACTATAAAAGACCTCCCTTTTCCTTGTAAAAGGTTGGTGATTGTATAGACTAAGGTTTGCTAATGTGAAACAGATGAAATTCTGGCTTTTAATGTGTTTTCCTCTCTTTTAGAGTAGCAGTCCGTACTGTAACACATCTGGTCTGTACTATACCTTTTGGGAAGTGTTCATATTGGTTTCCTAATTCTCTCCAAGTGATCATTGTAATGGTTTTCCATTTGCAAGTCAGTTAAATAAAAATTCTTTCATTTTGGTGTGTTCACTGCCCTGTCAAGGGTTTGGGGTTTCAAAATGCAGCAACTTGACTAATCTATATCTGGGCTCCCACCAAATGGATTTGGTCAAGTTGGAATGCATGTACATAGTGTGTATATGTTCATTTTGTGCTAGAGATATTCTTGGAAAGGTGAATTTGAGCACTTATTAGGCAAGTTGTCTAACTTGGCTAATATTCTTCCTTAATGCACAATATTTGGATTCTAAGCACCAAGTGTTGAAATGAACATGGATAGAGGTCTACACCTATCCTAGAAGAACTTTGAAGGGATTGGATCTCCAATTTTGTGGTAGGATTACCTAGAAATCAAGCAGGATTTGCTAGCATCTTTGTAGTAGTTGACAAATTTAGCAAGATGGCTCATTTTATTCCTTGTAAGACAACACATGATGCAAGTCATATTGCTTACTTGTTTTTCAAAGAAGTTGTTAGAATACATGGTTTTCCTACTAGCATTGTTTCAGATAGAGATGTGAAATTTCTTGGTCATTTTTGGAAAACATTGTGGAAGAGACTGGGTACTGATCTCTCTTTTGGTTCAGCTTATCATCCACAAACTGATGGCCAAACTGAGGTTGCGAACAGGTCTCTTGGAAACTTGCTTAGGTGTTTGACAAAGGAATATGGATAGAGTTGGGATCAGCTCATTCATCTAGCAGAATATGCCTACAATGATAGTGTCAACCAGTCTATAGGTAAAAGCCCTTTTGAAGTTATTTATGGTATGCATCCAAGGGGTATAATGGAGTTGAGAGATATAACTAACTTTCAGCCTAAGAGTGGAACAACAAATGACATGGCTCAATCCATGAAGGAGGTTCATGAGCAAGTGAGAAAGGCTCTTAAGGATACCTCCCAAAAAGTCAAGGCAAGAGTGGATGCTACAAAGAGAGATGTTCAGTTTTCTGTAGGAGATTATGTGATGGTTCATTTGAACAAGGCAAGGCTGCAAAAAGGAGTTCCAAGCAAACTTCAGATGAGGAGAATAGGCCCTTGCAAAATCTTGGCTAAGTATGGGTCTAATGCTTACAAAGTTGATTTGCTTACTGATATTTCTTTGTCTCCCATTTTTAATGTTGCAAATTTGATTGTTTTCAAGGGGCAGCCACCTGAGGAGATTCAAAGAGTTTTAGATGTTACACAATCCCTTTCTGATCTTTCTTTACCTTCTCTCTCTATTCCTCAACCTAAACAGGTTCTAGACTCCAGGGTTCTCAAGAAGACAAGGAATCACACCTATATGGAGCGCCTAGTCAAATGGAAGGATAAGACTATCTCAGAGGCCACATGGATACCTAAAGCTGACTTTTAGAAAGCTAACATACCTTCTTCTTTGCTGCCTCAAGGAGTCATGCAACTTCTTTTCCTTTTGGGGAGTATGTTGCAGGAGCACCTAGTTGAGTAAAAACTCTCATTTTTGAGTCTTTCATGCTTTCATGTTGGTAATGTCTTGTATTAGGTTTATGATGTTGTTTTAGGTTGTTATGTGTCTTTTCAAGTGGTTTTGATCTCATTTTGTGCTCAAGAGGTCAAGTTTTGTCTTTCAGGATTTGAGTTGACAATTTTGGGTTTCTAGGCCAAAAAGGGCAAAAATGTGGAAAATTGCCTAAAAGGTCTAGAAATGATTTCCAAAGCATTGAAACATGTTTGATAAGTGTTTTTAAGCATGTCTTAGGTGTTTAGATAAGTTGATAAGGTTAGCTCTGATACCACCATGATAGGGAGCTTGCTATAAAAGTGCTCAAAGGGGTTAATTGGGTCTTATGGTTCAATTGGTTTCTAAAAGACTTGTTTGTCACTATCATATATGTTTGTAAAATCAATTTGAGGTCATGATCCTAAGCACTTCATGCATAACTTCCCAAAAAAACTCCCTTTTTGAGTGAGCTCATTCCCTTAATCATCCACTATTGTTTATGTCCAACCATTTCATTCTTTCCAACACATCCTCTATCCTTTGGGCATTAGTCTAACTATTCTCTGACATCATAAGCTCCTCCAAATGGTTTAGGAAACTAGGTAGAGGTTTTGTTCAAAATCTTATATTTTCGTATCATATTTTCATTGTTTCAATCTCTTGTTTTGTGGTCTTGAAAGTTTTCTTCTTGTTTCCAGGCCTTGTGCGGCCATGTACAGATTGTAAACAAGTGCATTTATATCATTATAGTGTATTATATTGAATAATATTTCCATTTCTTTTGGTTTGAGTTGATTTTATGCATTTTTGAGAAAGTTATGAGAGTTTTGGTGAAAACCGTTTGGAACTACCCAAAACCTTGATTCATGGCGACCAGTTTTGGAAAAATCATCATAACTTTGGATTTAACTAATGGATCTTTATATAACTTGGAGGAACATTTTATAACTATCATTTCTAGAATCAAACCAGAGAGATTGTCTTGGTGATTAATATTTTAAGAGTTATTAATGACTGTTCATGACTATAATTTCATGACCAGAATAGAGTCAATTTCATAGTTTGGGAAAATTCTTGATTTTCATTTGCAAGAAATGAATAGATGAAGGGTTTAAATGATTCATATTTAATACATAATATATGGATCTACAATCATGATGGATTGATATCTATGGAGAAGATTTGATAATGATTATTTGATTGATGATTTTGTTGGGAATTATATGACAATGCCTTTAACATGTTGGAAGATTTGTGTTGATGATTGAACTTCATGAATGATTTGAGGTTCTTGGTTAGATTATCATGATATAAATACACTTGTTTAAAGGCTATACATGACCACACAAGGCCTGGAAACAAGAGGAAAACTTTCAAGACCACAAAACAAGAGATTGAAACAATGAAAATATGATACCAAAATGTTTCCAATGCTTTCCAATTCCTTCTCCAAATTTTACACACACTTATGAAAGACCATTATAGAGGTTTTATATCCTTTTCATCTTCACATGGAAGTTACAACTACCCAAATTCCTCTTATGGCCATACAACTTCCCATTTTGGTCTTTTTACAACTTTTGAAAAGTTGCATTTTACAACTTTTACAACTTTTGACTCAAATGACTTTAAACCTTCAAAAGAACCTTCAAAACATATTAGGATAGAATAATAATGTATTTTTGTCACAATTTTACCTCTTAAAGGTTATTTTATACAAATTTTACCAAATAACTAATTCAAGACCCTATTAGGTCAACTTGGACAACTCATCACAATGGGCTCTTTTAGCCTTACATATTGATTCATAGTGACTAAAACTAACATTACAAATGAAAATGTAATTGAATATACTTATGAATTGATTTTTATCCTCTTATAGACTCCTTTTGTACCTTTGTGTTAGGTTCTCTTGCCCCACCTAGGGCTTTGAATTGTATCTCTGTTTATTCCTAGGTTTTGCAACACCCAATCTGGTTGTCTCTTAAGAGCTTTTGCCATCTTGGATTCATCTCCATTTAAATCGGCCATTTTAAGTATGATTTCATCCAGTTTCTTGTCCTCCTCATTCAAAATCTCATCATGACTATGTCTATTATCTTTTGTACTTATTTTATAGAAAGGATTTTCCTCCCTATTTTCAAATTTGTCAACAGATGAAGAATCTTCCTCCCTACTAGGAAATCTCTTGTATCCTTCAAATGACATGTTTGATTTCTTCTCTCTGTTCCTTTTCTTGGGACGCAATTGAACAAAATCTTCTTGTCCCTTGTGCAGAAACCTCCTCCCGTGCATAAATCTTATTGACAAATTCCTAGGGGTTTCTCTTATTTTCTCAACATACCAATTATTATTCATGTATTAAAATGTAGAGTCGCCACCTCCTAGGAGGAAATATTACCAACTTAACTAATCTTCTAGGATCTCTCCTCTAGTAGAGTCTGAAATAAACTACCAAAGATTCTAAAAAATTTGAGTGATCTCTCCCCAGCAGATTCACAAATCTGCTGGTGCCCAAAACCACAGATTAGAAAACTTAAGGATTTGCCAAGCCCTCAACTAATCCAACTAGGCTTGGCCAATGAATAGGGATGATCAAAGACCAAATCCCTCTGCACTTAAGGCTCCACTAAACCTAGGTGGGTATACCTTTATCTCTCAAGCACTAAGAGGTTATTTAAAGTGGATTTAAAGTTATACTAAGACAACCTTCTGCAAGAATGGCAATAGTTTCCTACTACTGTACCTTATTATGTACTTTTATTTGAATGCTTATTGAAGGTTGATAAAAGAAAATGAATTAAAGTGTTATTATGAAAAATGATTGCTCTTAAGACTTGCAAAAATCACCTATAGATCAATTCATATAGGATTCAAAAGAATGTTTCTCTGATAAGGACCTTATGCATAACAATCCCAACCCATAGAAGATAAATAACAGACTAGTGCCTCTATCCAAGGATATAGATGTTACTTTGTGGACAACCAATTCAATCAACTCAAGAGACAATATTAACTATCACTATGAAGGTTTCAGTATGTGTTACATAAATAATGAAAAAACAATTCCATATTTAGTGCAACATCATGTGATGGCACATCACAGCAAGCCCAAAAGGGTAGGTTTATCAAGAGGACATAATTAATTCATCAACATAGAAAGAATACAATATTTTGGATAGAAAACAATGAACCTTGTATATTAATCTTTGAATTGGTATTGCATACAAAAGCTACACTTGAAGATACTCCATTACAATCAATTTACATCAACAGATACTTCTTCTTTCCATAGACTTCTCTAGTACATAATACTATAGCCCTCACCAGCCATCTGAAAAATATCCCCCCTTTTTCATCGGTTTTGGTATCCTGTTATATACATAACTGAAGGGATGCGAACAAGCTTCAAACCGATGCGTCTATTCCTAATGACTACCTAATTTGCAACTGAAGACATGCAATTATAACATGACAAACAACTAAGCTCACGGACTGAGATCTCAGGCATTCCCATAGTTTCTTTTGCTTGTATACTTCTCAGTGCCATTGTCTTCCCGATAAACAAATCCTGCATGACAAAAAGAAAATCAAGTATTCATTAAGTCAAGCATAAAAACTTACCTTCGGTTGTATCGGCATAAGTATTCCCGATGAGGTCTCTTTCTTCGCAACCGCCTTAACTTCCTCATCGGGTATCAAAATAACTCATTTCACTCTATTATGATGCCAGAAGTTACCTTGATAGGATCGCCCACACTTTACTATCCTTTTCGGGCTACTTCGGTCCATCGGTGTAAGTTTTTTGGTTCTATCCCAAAATTTAACATTTCTCCGATGAACCTCATGTCGATGAAACAACTTCTTTTGGTGAGTCTATTTTGAGATTCATTGCAGGTAGGGTTTGTTCAATAAACCCAATAGTGTCAGACCCACCATTTCACTTTAACCGCCTGCTTCGACTACCACATGGCACCCCTTGATTGGGTCCGAGGTCCATGTCCTGACACCTCAGTATGGCCTGGACTCACCTTCGAAATGAGGCTTTTTCTGAACCACTTCCTTCTAGCAGGCCCTACCACTCAGTTGCCATGTGTCAACATTTGGTTTGCCAGCAGATCCACCTACCCACCACCTGAACCTGCCACCGAACTTGGGTCCCCTTTGTCTCCAAGTTGTGGGGATTAACTGTCGAGCAATTTCACATAGCGGTATAGTGATGGCCCTTGGATCTTCCTCCTGACCGTTCAATCTTCTCTGATCTTGTCGCACCACGGGTCAACCTCTGATTTTCTCTGAGTCCACCTCGATGCCACCTATTTACCACCTCAACAATCACTATGTCATGGGGGATATGGGTCGTGCAAGTTTCTATCATAGTATAGCAATCGTCGTTAGATCTTCCCCAATCTCCGTTGATCCATCCGAACCTACATACTCATTAATTATCATTTTCAGCACATGCTTCATCACCAAGCCACGGGGATAAACCAACGTGCATCTCTGCCTTGCAGTATAGCAACAACCATCGGATCTTCTTGATCTATCATCTGATCCACCCAACATCCTCGATCATTAACTTACCTTTTTACTATAAAATTTAGGTGCTTTGAGATGCATGTGCATGCGGGGGGCCCACAGGCGCTGAGCTAGCACTTTGTCAAAAGCCATTTGTCTTTCAACAGTTATAATGCGAGTCACCTGGGGTTTAAATATGAAAAGATCCTATCCCACAAACAATGTGGGATAAAGGCTTTCCCTCTTCTGGTGTAGCACACTTGAGATTCTCCAAAGCCTTTTCCATCATTTGATATGCATAGGTTTGGGGGTCTTGGTGAAACTAGTTAATCTTTGGACAACACCTTTTTCTTCAAGATGCTCCTACATATAAAACACCCACAGTAAATGCTTGAATGATAAGAAAAAGAGCATATATATATATAGCACAAAGTATTTTGTAAAAATATGTGCTAACTAATCTAGCTGCATCTAAAATGGTTCTGTTCTTTCTTTCAACTACTCCATTTTGCTGAGGAGTCCTAGGTGCAAATAGTTGTCTCTTGATTCCGTTTGTCTCACAATAATTATTAAATTCATGAGAAGTGAACTCACCACCACGATCCAATCTTAGACATTTGATTTTCAATCTAGCTTCTATTTCAACCTTCACTTTAAAGATCTTGAATTTATCAAAAGCTTTAGAATTCTCCCTCAGAAAAGTCACCCACATCATTCTAGAATAGTCATCAATAATCAACATGAAATACCTATCACCTTGAAAGCTTCAAGTACTTGTTGGACCATATAAGTCAATGTGAATCAAATCAAGTACATAATTAGATTTATCATGTATGCTTTTAAAAGAAATTCTAACTTGCTTACCCAATTGACATTCCTTACATACCGGATTATGAGGCTTCATAATCTTAGGCATATCTCTAATTGCCTTAGTTGAACTGATATTAACAATACAATCAAAATTAACATGACACAAACTCTTATGCCATAGCCAACTCTCATCAATATGAGCAATCAAACAAGTCTTATTACTAGCGTTCAAGTGAAAGATATTACTTCCTGTCTGAATACCGGTTGCAATCTCCAAACCAATTTTGTTAATGATTTTTCATTTTGTATCCTTAAACTAAATTTGAAAACCCTTTTCAAATAATTGACCAACACTCAAAAGATTATGCCTTAAACCTTCTACATAATAGACATTATGAGTGTTATACTTGTCATCCAAGGAAATAATACCTCTACCTTTGATCATACATGCCTTGGCATCTCCAAATCTGACTTGACCACCATTTTATTCTTGCAGGGACAAAAATTTCCTTTTATCTCCAATCATATGATGTGCGTATCCACTATCAATTACCCATTCATCCTTATCTCCAACTTTTTCTGCTAGGGTCTTCTCTTCATTTTTGATAGTCAGTTTTGGTTCATCTTCCTTCAAAGCATAGAACACCCATTCCTTTCCATTTCCAAATCCACTAGTTGAGTCTTTTGATGGTTCATCTCTAGAGTCATCAGTTACTCCTTCCTCATCTGCTATGTAGCAGTGTTTGTTTTTCTTGAATTTATATCTGTTTGGGTTAGGCTTGAAAGTTTTCTTAACTCTTTCCTCAAACCTTTCATTCATTTCAAGACATCTAGATGCAAAATGACCAATCTTATTACATGCAAAACATTTAAAAGGTTCTTTTCCTTCATACTTAGTTCCAATTGGACCTTTAGGTACTCTTCTAGCAAATAAGGCTTCAATTTGTTTAAGCTCTTCATTGTCTTTCCTCACGTCTTCCAATTCTTTTGCATATAGGGCTTTCCAATCACTTTTGCTGGTAGATTTTGATGATGATGCATGAAAAGTAGGTTGAAACTTCATAGCTCTAGAAGATCCAAATTCTTCAAGCTCAAAAGAAGATAATTTCCCAATCAGAATGTCTCTGTTGACTGAAGTGTTTGCCATTGTTCTTAACTCATTAATTGTAGTTGCCTTCATCTTGTAAGCTGGTGGAAGGTCTCTCAAGACTTTGGAAACTTTTTCATCTTCAATTAAAAATCATCCACAACATTGAATTCCCATAACAATCTCATTTACTCTTTCCATAAACACAACAATTCTTTCATTTTCTTCCATTTTCAAGTTTTCATACCTTAGCTGGTAACCATCAAGTTTAGCAATTTTGATAGTAGGGTCACCTGTTAGTTCTGATACTTGATGTAAAGTATAGATGCCAATAGCTAATAAGATGAGAGGGGGGGGTGAATCATACAAACTTAAACTCCCATAAATCAACAGATTCAACCTTGATAACTTATACTTCAGCAACTTAACCAAAAACTATTAAACATGCAAACTTAAGAACACATAATCATAACAACACTCATAACACTAGATTTAACGTGGAAACCCAAAATAGGGAAAAACCACTATGGGATTTCAGACCCACTAAGAAATATACTCTTCTAGAGTATGCTCGGTTAAAAGAAAATCCTGTTAAAGATTACAAACACATTGCTAGATGTGACCCGATTAAGGGATTTCCCTCAGATTTGTTAGGATCTTAACTTTGTTAGAAGTGACCTTGTTAAAGGATTTCAAACACTCACTTAGAATGTTACCTTGCTAGAGGGTTTACATATAAGACTGTTAAGTCCACTCGGTTAAGATATTTTCTATCACTTACAAAATAACAGTAATAAAATCTATCTACAACTTCACATCTAAAATGCTAAAGTAGATTCTTATTTGCTCAAAACAATCTTGTCATAGGACTTATCTTGTCCCTCTGCTGGGCTCTCTACTCTGTTATTCAAACAAGTCTTCAAGCTTTTGTGCTCGGTAATCACTATGTAGCATCCATGTGCATACACTTGCCCATATACATTGTTTATCAACAATTCCTTATTTATAAACAATTGCTAACCGCTAAATCTCCTTGATCACATTACCCATGATCAATCTTAGCCATCAGATTTTCAAACTTGACTAGGTTCAATGTATCCTTTCTATTTGAAAATGTTTTACCTTACCTCGGGACTTGCATTCCCTTCTTGGAACTTGCATAAGGTTATCGTGCTTCAATCTACGATGTAGATCTTTCTGTCGATTTTCCTTTGCCATAGATCCTTAACAAACTTCATACACGACATACCAATTATTTATACATTTCCAGCTAATCATTGTCCTTCATTAAATAATGCTTTTCTCCATCCCATACGCACTGTCATAACTCGGTTGTAACTCGATAAATACTAAACTTTACTCAGAAGACATTCTGCCTTCATTAACTGATATCAATAACCTTAAGGTTTACCGACTAGGTTCCTTGCTCGGTAACATAGTATAGTATTAACCTTACAATCAACAACATATGTAGGATATCAAAACAATCTAAACATCATGATCTCATCATTGTCTAACTTGGTAATAGTTGCCCATTGAATAACTTATTCCTCCCTTTATTCATCACATTCTTTTTGTGTCATCTTAATTCTCTTCTAATCAATCTTCTCAAGATATGGCAACATCATACTGAATCAGATAATCAATTTCTTGACATCAATGACAAAATAATGTTATAAAGATAGTTATCATCCTTCTTCAGTTATATCAATAATCTTCAACAACCTTCTCAATATCCTTATTGAATATCAACAATCTTTCTTACTGTAATGCCAACATCACCTTCATTCAGAGTTTGCAATTTGTCCCATATAACCTTAGCCAATGATTTGTCAGTCAATCCCATGATCTGTTATCAATAAGTGCACACAAGAGGGCTTCTCTAGCTCTACAATCATTTTCAATGTTCTTGTCCAGGTTTGGAGGAGCAGGATTGCCAGATGTTGGATCATAAGGTGTGTATTCTTTCTTAGTGATCTGCCAAATATCCTTGCCAAGACATTTAAGTTGAGTCTCCATTCAAATTTTCCATAGCCCATAGTTTGTTCCATCAAGCTTAGGGATTTCTCTTCTGAAAATAGTTGCTAGTGGATTAGGAGTGTTAGCGGCCATATGATCTACCTCAAGCAGTTAAGTTTCTGCAAAAGAGGACCAAGGATTTGATACCAATTGTTAACAGATTATAACTTTTAATCCACAATATAACCTTAAACAAATTAAGTACCAGTAAAGACAGATGCTGCTAGGAATAGATACTGGTAAGCAAAATAACTTAACAATTAACTAGATAATCAATGCAAAGCAAACACACCACATACCACCATGATTTGTACGTAGAAAACCCGGAAAGGGAAAAAGCATGGTGGGAAGCCTACCCATAGTTAGATGATACTTCTACAGAAAGTATGTGTTACAATGAGGGGCCTATACTTGCAGGAAGGCACACTGTCTAGAGCGTACTGCTCATTACAAAAGGGTCTCATTTACTATAGAGAGGATGCAACCTTCTCAAGATAAATGGACAGCAATCCAATAGAGTGAACTGCTGGAAATAGCATCTACTATGTCTGATTACAGTCCTGGTTAAGCTCAATGTTAGAGGACTAAATCCTCTTCCGAATCCAATCCAATCACCAATAATCAATCAACTCCTCTGCTTGAATGATATTACAATATTTGCACATTACATTCCTTGACCATGACCTTTCAAATAACCATGATACTTTACAAAGAGTTTCTACCTCTTATTTATACAAACCATAAGGCCTAAACCAATTAGGTCAGCCACCTAAAGATATTACAATTATATAATTCCTTTTTACAATGATATGCCATGTTGGCTTAAGATAAAAACAATAATACCAAATCCATAAAACATATTGAATAATCCAAGTAACATGTAGAGTACATGCTCGCATGATAGCGGTCCATAACCTAGATAGGTACCAAACCTATTCTGGGTCCATCACACCAAAGCAATGTCTTCAAGAAATTGAAGCACGATCAACGAACATCTTCAGCATCCTGAAATCCTCAAAGAAGTTGCACCAACACTAATTGTGCATCCTGTCATGATTCTTCAATGAAAGCTCTGTCGGTAAAGCCATAAACCAATGCCGGTAATGGTTTACCAGAGTGTATGATAACATCCAATTACCAAGCCAATACCAATTGACCAAAATATTCTCATGGAGCATATAACTCATGAAATCCAATATACTTTACTGATCCAAAGATGCCGGAAGTGTCCAACAAATAATCTCTTATGCTGGTAACACTAGATTTTATACTGGTAACCATCCATATCAGTCAGTGTAAGTTTGTCAACCGGTAATAGCTAGTGTTGACATCAATGATAAAACATCAATACCACACATAATCAATTCACCCATAATGCCAATAGTTGGCTCATTTTGGTCTATTGAGCATGTCATAGAGGAGGATAGAACTCCCATTATAAGAGACCCAAATACTCTTGTTAGGCCACATGTTATGGTTAGGAGTAAAGATCCAAAGGAGAAGTCATAGGATATTTCCATGGTTGAGAGTCAACAAATTAGGAGGTACAAGACCTTAGATGATAAATAAAGATCTCCTATAGAAATTGTGGAGATTAAGGATGCTCTTGATTTACTAGAGATTGCTAAATTTGAGTCCTCGCCTATAGGTATGATAGTTCTTTCTACACCTGCCAATAGGAGTATGGATCATTTGAAGATTACTACTGACAACATAGGGACATAAGTGCACTGGCTTTCAAGAAATTTTTTTGAGATGATGAGTTTTTGAAAGAAAGGATATTAGAGATTTTGTTGTAAGAACAAGATACAATGCATACTCGAAGAAGGTTGTAGAAGAAAGAAAGTAGGTAGACCCATCTAAATGGCTAGAGGTTGCAAATAATGTCTTATCACAATTTGATTTTAAAGTATACAACATTATTCCTAACTAGGTGAGAAAAATGGTGGTAGATGGTGGCATGTTGTTATTATCAAATTGGGACATAATAGCTACCCTTTCATATGACATCATAAAGAAGTAGAAAAATGAGGTCTACTCTATTGAGGAATAAGCTGAGGAGGAATTTTTTAGATCAAGGTTTAGACCTAGTTTTTAGACTCTTGCAATTTGTGCCCTTACACCAATTTCAAACAAGACCAATATTGTAAATAGTAGAAAGGACTTGAAAAGAAACCTTATAATGAAAAGAGTATGAGAGACTCCTGCTCCTAAGGCTACAAATTTGGTTGTTGAAACTATAGTTTTTAGTTGAGGAAATATGAAGAAGCTATAAAATGATCATAATGACTACAACATAAATATATGGAGGTGTTGGTAAAGTTGAGAGCATATGATGAGAAATAATTAGCATCCACTAGTGCCCCTATCCTAATAGTTACAAGACCCTTAGCTTCTGGTGAATCATTTCTCCTTTTTGAGTTGAAGGATTAGGTGCAAGAAGTAAAAGAAGATAAAATGCAATGAGAAAAATAGTTTTAGACTTGGTTAACCATGGTTAACTAGAGTAAATGGAAAGGTGGATGAAGCATACAAATCCTATGAAAATATTAGTTATGCCTTAGCCAAACATAATTAGGATTCATTTTGTCTCAAATAAATCTGAAATATATGGTTTCCAAGGACTATAATGATCAAGAAAACGGTTATGAAAGTATGATCCTTAGAAGCTTGCAAAACTGTAGAAAATTGTTGAGATGATGGGAGCTTTAGAGGAGGTTGTTGCATACATGTTGAAGTTTGATAGGTAGTTAATGAGAAGTTGGAAATAATTGATAAAATGGAAAGAAAAGTGATGCTAGGTGTCAAAGATGATAAGGGCCAAGCAAAAACCCTAGAAGAGTGGAAGTTTGAGTTCAAAAATGTTTGGCCAAAGGTGATATCCATTTTTTGCATAGACAATGAAATAAATATGGGATTAATGACCTCTTCATTATATGAGATATTTTCTTTGAAGATTCTATGTGATGGTTTAGTAAGGAACCAAGGGCAATTATAAATTCCAAATGTGCTATCGATAATGATAAGGATGCCAAAATTAAATAGTTCCAATGACTCAACATGCGAAGACACATGGAGAATGGGAAGTGAGATATAAAGAATATGACATATTTGCATTTTAATTGTTCATAAAATTTCAACAAGATCAAATCCGCATTAGTAAATGACCTAGGTTTTAGTAAATTTGAAAAAATTCAACAATTTTAGCCTATGAAAATGGATCAAGCATCAGGATTGGAGCACTATATTTACAATCACATGATCTTAAATTATTTTTAAATGATAGGAAATAAATTTGTTAATGCACATAAGTTCCCAAATTCATTTTGTAACTCAAAAGTCAAAATATCTTAAACAGTTATTATTAGGTCCTAGGCCAACATATTTTTCTTTTCTTTTTTTATGAAAGGGAATTTGTAATGTTATACAAGAGATCCTAAGTGTCAGATATATTGTAATATAAGATGATTAAGGGTAAGTGCATAAAGATGGTGGTCAAAAAGGGGGTATAATTGGACACTTTTTTTTTTTTTCTGAAATCAGGTGAACCTGAACTTGGAGGCAAAATTTGAAAGTCATCCACTCAAGATATGAAGATAATCAAAGAACAAATATTGTAGTACTTTGAATCTAGTTTCCAAACTACTACATTTTTTCAAAATTGGATAATATCAAGGGGTTCAAATCCTTTGCGCATGGAAAATAGACCCTAATTTTTTTCTGAAAAATACAACATAGTGTCTAACGTGTGCATCAAAAAAGTCATAGTTAGATTTAGTATTTTGACAAATCCTTTGGCAGAAAGATAGTTAAGAGTGAGCACTAGAAGTTGTGTATTTTTTTGTAACATTTTGTTGAGTATTTTTTTTTAATGATTTTTCCAATTGAGCACATCCTAAAAATTAGGTACCTGTTCGTGCGCGAAGCATAACTTGCACTAAAAAAATAAAAAAATACAATTTTTTTTAAATTGTAAGGAATCAAGTTCACTACAATAATATATAAAATTTTTTAAATTTGGATAAGTAGATCAAAAGTTATTAAAAAAATGGTACACATATGTCTGTGAGAACTATGAAGACGATGGTAGAAGAAATTCACTAATAATATGTTATTGTTGTTCAAATTTTTTAAAAATTATATGGTTAGAAAGCTCAGAAGGTGGGTGAAAATATGGTGGCAATTTAAGAAATACCCACCTGATGAAGTGTAAACCCAATGATGAAAAAGTCAAGAAACCAAGTTGATAAAATAAAACATGTCAAAAAGAAGGGAAATGGAGGGAAATCAAACTTCCAACTCGTAGCTTTGTCATCTAGGCCTATTTCCAAGCCTAAACAGTCAAAAGCGTGTATGGGGTACCTATGGTATAAGAAGTGTGTATGCGTCGTCTTTACTATAAACAATGCATACAAGGTATTAAAGCTAAAACAACGCGTACACGCTACTTTTGTTTAAAATTTGAGAGTGGGTATAATATGTATAATATGATATTGTATATATAATATGTGTATATACATATAATATATATGTTATATACTTACACATATGTGTGTATGTATGTGTATTGTCTCCCTCTTTCCCCCTCTCAAGTGTGTACAAGGTACCTCTCTTTCTCTCCCTCTCTCTCTCTCTCCCTCCCTCTACCTCTCTCTCCCTCTCCCTTCCTCCATACCCTATCCCTCTCTCTCTCTTATTCTCTCCCTCCACACTCTTTCTCTCTCCCTACCCCCTTTATCTCCCTTACTTTATATTGTTGTATTGCAATTAGGCCTGTCATGTAGTGGTCACCATTTGGATGAATAGTAGACCTAATAATCCCAAGGTCCACAGTTTGAGCTTGAGAGGATATGCTTTTCTTGATAGACTTATCATTTGACTCAATGTACAAAACCCATTGTGCATCATCCCTCCACCACACTCCTCCTGTGGTGGGATTTGGGCAATCTTTGGTAATGCACATTTTTTCTGCCTAATTTGCTCCCCTGTAATTCTTATAATACGAAGTGGTTTCCAAACTCATGGTTTGGGTAGCAATTTATAGCCATACCAAGGAAATCAATTCCATTGCATTTAACTATCTTATTAGCTTATCTAGTAAGATTGATTTGATAGAATACAATTTAATTGATTTCTCTCTCTCTCTCTCTCTCTCCCTTCCTCCATGCCCCATCCCTCTCTCTCTTCTTCTCTCTCTCTCTACCCCTTTATCCCCCTTAATTTATATTATTGTATTGTAATTGTTGGCATTATGTGAACCGGTATGAGGACATGATGACATTGTATGTTATCATTGATGTCAATATGCTGAAGAAGAGAGAATCGATATGTTACCAAGAACCGGTATATGTGAGAACTGGTATAAAATTGTGAACTCATATATGTGCCAAAGTGAAGCGGTGTGTTCATTCAAGGTGAACTAGCATGTGGTTATGGGAACTAGTACATGGAAGCTTTGTATGACTACCGGTTGGTAGTCTCAACTTCAGGGTTTTTTATTGAAGTAATTCAAGCCTATGTGACTTAACTGGTGACTTTGTGTGCTGAGTTAGCATTATAATGAAGAACAGATCATGTTGCCACCTCAACCTTGTGTGTGTGAAGGATCTTGCATGAAGGAGATTGTTCCTATCTACCTTGAGAATGTGCAAAGTCTGTAAACAGTGATAACACGTGATGGGTTATCAGCTGCCATGAAATCAATGGAAAACAAATGATAGAGAACGTCCTGAGATTGGTTCAAGACTATTGCATTTAATGCAATGTGCTCAACAGTCGGGATTGAACCATTTTGAACTGCTTAACCTAATAGGTTTAGGGTTTAGGGTTTATGCTACTGACCTATTTGTTTCCTATAAGGTCGATGTTGTGTTTCTTTCTAAAAATGTTGGCAAAAGTTGTGTGTGTGTATCCAAGAGAAGAGATACATGATTCTTGCCAGACCAGAGGAGAGAAGTGATACCTACAGAGTGTAAGTGCAGAAGGTGAAGAGGAGCTAAAATGGATCGACATTGGCATTGAGTGTTGTTACCAGATCATTGTAATACATGTTGATCTTTAACCACTTCAATAGTTGGGAAATCCCTTAACAGGGTAGCTTTAACCGGCTTACTGTAAATCCTTTAACAGGGTGACTCAAACCATTGAGTTCTTGAAATCCTCTAACAAGGTAACCTTTAATAGTGTTTAACCCTTAACTGGGTATTCTAGCCATCCCTTAACTGGGTGATCCCTAACAGGATCGGTTCCTAACAAAACCTATTGTATCAGTCTTTAGTCGGACAAGGCTCCTAACAGAGTGGACTTCTAAAGAGTTCAAAAATAGCTTATGGGTATTCATCCCCACCGTGGTTTTTCCCAGTTGGGTTTCCACGTGAAAAATCTATGTCATGTGTGGTGTTATTCATGTGATGGTTTAAGTGATTTGTGTCTGAAGGTAAATCATGTTGATCTAGCTGTTTATATATCTTTGATGATAGATTACATGTTCATGCACTAGGGTGAAATGGAAATGAAGTATTAGATTGTATGAAAAGATAAGTGTCAACCAGTTTATGCTTATCTCAGTTATTCTGGGTTTTGCCAGTTGCACTATATTTAAGACCGGTGTTACTGTTTGTCTTCCAAAGCACAGTGCCTACTGACAAACCAGTTTAGGATTGTGTCTTTGTCTGTATTGATTCACCCCCCCCTCTCAGTACTAGTTTGGTACTATTTGTTCATCATTAAGTTATCAATTGGTATCAGAGTCTCCTCCAAGTCCTTTGTGTTATAAGCTTAACCACTTGAGGAAAAGATCCCAGTCTAATGATGAAGAGGGAAGGTCCAAAGTTCAACAGAGATAATTTCAGTATATGGAAAGACGGAATGAAGATATACATCAGAAGCATGGGTGCTCAACATTGGAGCTATGTTGAGAATGCTTATGTTGCCCCTACTGGTACTCTCACTGATGACCAAAAGAGAGAGATGCAAGAGAATGAGCAAGTCATGGAAGCCCTAATTAGTAGTTTATCTGACATTGAGTTTATTGATGTCCAAGATAAAGTAAATCCGAAAGAAGTATGGGATACTCTTAAAAATATCTATGACGGTAATGAGCATGTAAAACAAGCTAAGGAAGAAAGCCTTAGAGGGAATTTTGAAGACATGCAGATGGTTGAAGGTGAGACCATTCAACAGTATGGAATAAGAATCAAAACTGTTGTTGGAGATATCAAGAGTGCACGTGGTAAAATGGAATATTCCATCGTGGTAAGAAAAATCCTGAGATCCTTATTACCGGTCTATGCAATAAGGGTTGCTTCTATTTAGGAGTTGAGATCAATAGACAAGACTAAGGTATCCCTAGACTCCATCATTGCAAAGTTGACAGCCTATGAGATAAATAGTTTTAATGGCAGTGTTCAAAAGACTGAATTAGCTTTTAAAGCTTCTGTTGTACCATCCAACAAAGGAAAAGAAGCTAGCACTAGTGGTGAACCAAGATAGAGCAGAGAGATGGATGATGAGGAGATTTTGATGGAATTTGAAGCTCTTCTTGCTAGGAAACTTCCTAAAGGAACCAGTAAATATAGAGGTAATCTCCCTTTGAAATGCTTTTCTTGTAACCAGATAGGACATATTGTTGTAAACTGTCCTAATGGTGACAACAAGGACAAACCGGAAAGGTTCAAGAAATTCAAAGGAGGAAATTGGAGAAATTGTTTTGTGGTAGTTGATGAAGGTGTCACAGATGAGGAGTCAGAAGATGAAGAAAATGAAGATATTATGTTTGTTTTTATCCAGGAAGATGTGTCAGACAAGAAGGCTCTTGTCTCCTGCTTTGATAATACCAATGAGTGGATTATTGATAGTGGTTGTTCTCACCATATGACTGGTGACCGAAGCAAGTTTCTATCCTTGGAAGAGTATGATGGTGGTGTGGTTCACTTTGGTAATGATGCACCATGTATGGTCAAAGGCAGAGGGTCCATCTCTATAAATGGAAAGAGTAGTGCTGAAAATGTGTATTGGGTTTATGGTCTAAGACACATTCTTCTAAGTGTTGCCCAACTAAATGATAGTGGTCTCACTCTGGAATTCAAGAATGGAGTGTAAGGAATCAAAGGAAAGAATGATGAATTGGTGGCCACTCGCATGTAGACCAAAGGTAACCTATTTCAGCTGAATGCAAATATAAGTACATGTCTTATGGATAAATTTGATGATAGCTAGATATGGCATAGGAGACTCTGCCATGTAAACTTTGATAGCATTGTGAAGGCTAGTAAGATCAAGGTAGTTAGAGGGTTGGCGGTGCTGAACAAACCGAAAAATACCTTGTGCAGAGAGTGTCAACTAGGGAAAATGTCTTCCTCAACCTTTAAAGGTAAACCTTTCACTACTGACAATTTGCTTGATCTTGTGCGTACTGATTTGTGTGGTCCTATGAAAACTAGGAGTGTGTAGGGTGATGGGTACTTCATGATTCTCACTGATGACTGCTCAAGAATGATGTGGGTCACATTCTTGAAAGATAAGTCTGGAGCTTTTGTAAAGTTCAAAGATTTCAGAGCATTAGTGGAGAAGGAAAGCGGTAAAAGGATCAAGTGTCTGAGAATTGATCATGGAGGGGAATTCACTTCCAGTGAATTCAACAAGTACTGTGAAGAACATGGCATCAAGAGGCAATTGTCTACCCCCTGGACTCCACAATAGAATGGCCTAGCAAAGAGGAAAAATCAGATTGTGGTTGAAGCAACAAGAACAATGTTGATTCAAGGAAAGGTAGCTCACACTGTTTGGAGAGAAGCAGTGAGCACTGCAATCTACACAATGAACCAGGTACCCATCAAGAAAGGTAAGGATAAAACTCCTTATGAGTATTGGACTGGTAAGACACCTATGGTTAGCTACTTTAGAGTGTTTGGTAGCAAATGTTACATCAAGAGGAGCAAACACTAGAGCAAATTTCATGTGAAATGGGATGAGGGAATATTCCTAGGGTATTCCACCAAGAGAAAAGCTCTCAAGTGTTTCAGTAATAGGACTCAGAGAATTATGGAAAGTGTCAATGTAAGAGTTGATGAAACCTCTGAGAAAACTGAGGAAACTGACAGTGAGCAAGTGGTAAATGAACTAGTTGTAACTTTCTGGGAACTGGTTGCCAGTAAACCAAGTACCAGTAATAGTGTTCCTACACTGGCAGAAGTAGATGCTGATACTGATGGAGATGAAGATGAAGAAGAAAAGCAAGAGGAATCTATCAAGACCATTCCTTGGTATGTCAAGATGAATCATGATCCTAAGCAGATCATAGGAGATAAGGATGCATGAATCCTTACGAGAAGAAAGGTCAAAGAAAACTCATGTATGATCTTTGAATTTGAGCCTACATCATTCAAAGAGGCACATAAAGATGAAGACTGGTTCAAGGCAATGGAAGAGGAACTTGATGAGATAGAGAGAAATGGTACATGGTCTTTGGCACCCAGACCAGAGCATAAAAATGTCATTGGTACCAAATGGGTTTTTAGAAATAAGCTGAATGAGGATGGCATAGTGATTAGAAATAAAGCCAGACTGGTGTGCAAAGGATATGCCCAAGAAGAAGGAGAAGACTATGGAGAAACCTTTACTCTTGTAGCCAGATTGGAAGGAGTTTGTATGCTTCTTGCATATGCATCTTTTAAAGGATTCAAATTATATCAAATGGATGTAAAATCTGCATTCCTAAATGGTGTACTTGAAGAGGAGGTGTGTATAAAGCAACCAGATGGGTTTTCCCTATCTGAAGGAAGTGACATGGTGTGTAGGCTACATAAAGCCTTATATGGTCTAAAGCAGGCACCTAGAGAATGGTATGAACACCTACACTCCCATCTTGTGAAGATTGGATTTGAGAGAACAAGCAAAGATAGCAATATCTACTTGAAGTCTGAAGGAGATTAGATCTTGATCTATGAGGTATTTGTTGATGACATTATCTTTGGTGGAGATGACAAGATGAGTCATGAGTTTGCAGATGAGATGAAGAAAGAGTTTGAGATGTCACTCATAGGGGAGATTAAGTTCTTCATTGGGCTGCACATTCAGTAGATGAAAGATGGAATCTTTATCACTCAGTCCAAGTATGTCAAAGAGGTGTTGAAGACCTTTGGCATGGAAGATAGAAAATTGGTTGGTACACCGATGGTGACCGGTTGTAAACTATCCAAAGAGGATGATTCAGCATTGGTTGATGAGAAGGAATACCGATCAACAATTGGTAAGTTGCATTATGTAGTGCATAACAGACCAGATATTGCACATGCAGTTGGGATTACTGCAAGGTTCTAGAAAAGTCCAAGAGAATCCCACTTGGTTGCAGTCAAGAGGATTCTTAGGTATCTGAAGGGAACTATTGATTATGGATTGTGGTATCCATAAGCAAGGATTTCAACTTGAAAGTATTCATAGATGTTGATTGGGTAGGTAATGTGGAAGACCAGAAGAGCACAACCGGTGGTGCATTCTTTCTTGGTGGTAGACTGGTCTCATGGATGAGTAAGAAGCAGAGTTGTATCTCTTAGTCTACAATGGAAGCAAAGTATATTGCAGCTTTCATGAACTGCACTCAGACAATTTGGATGAAGCATGTAGTAAATGGCTTCAAAGTTCCTATATCTAAACCGGTAAGTATATTTTGTGACAATACTAGTGCAATTAACATCTCCAAGAATCCAGTTTTACATTCTAGAACCAAGCACTTTGAGCTCAAGTATCATTTCTTGAGGGAAAAGGTTCAGAGCAAAGAGATTGCACTGGAACATGTTTCCAGTAAGGAGCAGTTAGTAGACATATTCACCAAGCCTCTCCCAAAGGCTACATTTATGTACTTAAGAGGTGAATTAGGGGTGCTTCCCCTTTAGGAGGTAAACTAAAGGTGTATGCTCCACATCAGTCAAGTATTGCATAGTCAAATTTTTCTTCAGGATTGATGTGTTGAAGGATGCTACTCCTTAAGGGGAGCAACATAATGGAACAGGGAAGCTTGTGCCTCCACTTTGGCATTGTTGTCAAAGGGGGAGAAGAAGTGAA
The DNA here is from genome assembly GCF_030272615.1 of Cryptomeria japonica. Classification (NCBI taxonomy): domain Eukaryota; kingdom Viridiplantae; phylum Streptophyta; class Pinopsida; order Cupressales; family Cupressaceae; genus Cryptomeria; species Cryptomeria japonica. The sequence goes on from NC_081407.1 coordinate 315,146,513, forward strand.
GCGGAGAAGATAAATGCAGAAATTGGGGGAGAAGATGTGAAGTGGAGAGATATCTTTGTATATTGCCATCAATGCCAAAGGGGGAGATTGTTGGCATTATATGAACCGGTATGAGGACATGATGACATTGTATGTTGTCATTGATGTCAATATGCTGAAGAAGAGAGAACCGATATGTTACCAAGAACCGGTATATGTGCCAAAGTGAAGCGGTGTGTTTGTTCAAGGTGAACCGCATGTGGTTATGGGTACTAGTACATGGAAGCTGTGTATGACTACCGGTTGGTAGTCTCAACTTCAGGGTTTTTGGTTGAAGTAATTCAAGCCTGTGTGACTCAACTAGTGACTTTGTGTGATGAGTTAGCATTATAACGAAGAAAAGATCATGTTACCATGTCAACCTTGTACGCATGAAGGATCTTGCATGAAGGAGACTGTTCCTATCTACCTCGAGAATGTGCGAAGTTTATAAACAGTGATAACGCATGATGGGTTATCAGCCGCCATGAAATTGGTGGAAAATGAACGATGGAGAATGTATTGAGATTGGTTCAAGACTATTGCATTTAATGCAATGTGCTCAACGGTCAGGATTGAACCATTTCAAATTGCTTAACCTAACAGGTTTAGGGTTTAGAGTTTATGCTACCGACCTATCTATTTATAAGGTCTATGTTGTGTTTCTTTCTGAAGTTGTTGGTAAAAGTTGTGTGTGTGTATCTAAGAGAAGAGATACATGATTCTTGCCAGACTAGAGGAGAGAAGTGATACCTGCAGAGTGTAAGTGCAGAAGGTGAAGAGGAGCTAAAGCGGATCTGCATTGGCATTGAGTGTTGTTACCAGATCATTGTAATACCTGTTGATCTCTAACCACTTCAACAATTGGGAAATCCCTTAACATGGTAGCTTTAATTGGCTTACTGTAAATCCTTTAACAGGGTGACTCAAACCATTGAGTTCTTGAAATCCTCTAACAAGGTAACCTTTAATAGGGTTTAACCCTTAACTAGGTATTCTAGCCATCCCTTAACCGGGTGATCCCTAACAAGATCAGTTTCTAATAGAACCTATTGTATCAATATTTAATAGAACAAGGCTCCTAATAGAGTGGACTTCTAAAGAGTTCAAAAACAACTTGTGGGTATTCATCCCCACCATGGTTTTTCCTAGTTGGGTTTCCACATGAAAAATCTGTGTCATGTGTGGTATTATTCATGTGATGGTTTAAGTGATTTGTGTCTGAAGGTAAATCATGTTGATCTAGCTATTTATATATCTTTGATGATAGATTACCTGTTCATGCACTAGGGTGAAATAGAAATGGAGTATTAGATTGTATGAAAAGATAAGTGTCAACCGATTTATGCTTGTCTTATTTATTTTGGGTTTTGCCGGTTGTACTCTCTTTAAGACCGGTGTTACTATTTGTCTGCCAAAGCACAGTGTCTACTAACATACCAGTTTAGGATTGTGTTTTTGTCTGTATTGATTCACCGCCCCCCTCTCAGTACCGGTTTGGTACTATCCATTCATCATTAAGTTATCAGTAATTAGGTCTACCATGTAGTGATCACCATTTGGATGAACAATAGACGTAATAATCTCAAGGTCCATAGTTTGAACTTGAGAGGCCCTATGTTTTCCTTGATAGACTTAGCATTTGAATTAGTGTACAAAACCCATTGTGAATCATCCCTCCACAACACTCCTCTTGTGGTGGGATTTGGGAAATCATCCCTCCCTCTCCCTCTCCCCTCCTCTGTCTCTGTCTCTCTCTTTGTCTCTCTCTATCTCTCTCTGTCTCTCTCTCTCTCTCCTTGTATCTCTCCCTCTTTCTCTCTCTCTCTATTGCCCTGCCATAATATTTTTAAGGCTTAGGAGCACATACATGGTATTTATGAGTTCTAAGCACGTACAGGGTGCCAAAAAATACCATTGGCCTTGCAAACATTTTAGGGACTAATAGGGTGTACGCGATTATTAATAGACCATGTACGTGGTACTTATACATAGTTTTAGTTTCTCAAGAGTCTCAACGACCTCAAAATAAGTTTTTGAGGTCGTTGAAGGCCCCATTGCAACTGTGTCTACACTTTTGTCATTGTTTTATACATAGAAGTGATTTTTTTGTTTTTGCATGATTTCAAATGATTGAATTGTTGTTCTTATTAGTTTTGTCAATATTATTGTGATTTTTTAATAATTTTGATTCAAAAAAATAATGATAAGATGCATATTTATGGTTTGATTGTTTACAAACTTTTGTTTACATATATATGTAATATGATTCTATTTAGGACAACCGATATCAACCATGAGAAAGAACAAGTGAGGAACGATGGAACAATGAGAGGCTGAAAAGGAAAGACAAAGGAAACATATGAAGAAATTATGTGACATAAGAACAATGAGACAAGAAGGTATGTCATCCTCAACATCTCAATTTGATTTACCAAATGAACATAATGCACCTAATGCAATTGAAGATGAGACCACATTGAATAATCAATTAAATGATGAGTATACACCTAGTCTATTTGATGAATTGAATGTACACAATGCACCGATGTTAACACCTACTAGAATCATTCGTAGGAAACCAAAGTATCTAATTGACATTGATGAGAATATACTGAAGCCAATGCCCGATAAAATGAATGAACGAACTTGTAGGAAAATGGTTAAAACATTATGGCAAAACTTTTTTGAAAAGTTAAATCAAACAACAAGATGTCAATTAATTGTTCAAATGATTAAAATTTTTAGAGACAATGAAAATTATAGGCCTAAGATCATCCAAAAGTAATAACAAAAGAAATATTGTGAGAAATCTATTTGTTGCATATCAAGCTATTTGTTCAAAATCACGCACTAAAGATTCTAATGTTACTTGACGTGTCATTACATCAACCATAATGAGAAAGAAAATTAAAAAAAGACCGTTTGATAAGAAAAACAAGTCATTAAACGTTAGTAGAACAACATTAAGTAAAGCATTATAGAGGAAGGAAAAAATAGAGGAACCTAACAATAATTCTCTTTGGGCATTCTCGGGTAGACTACCACGCAAAGACAAGGTTGTTGTTGATGCACTAAGAACATTAATTATTTTTTTTTGGCATGAAAACACATGAGTTTCACCCAACCAAAGAGATGTTGTTAGAAGGTGAATAGGGTCTACAAATCATGAGCCACATGCAAAAAACTATTTGGATATGACTCAAACAAAATTTTATGACAGATTCCTTGAAAAGTTTCCTCAAATAAGAATTTCTCAAAGATTTTTTGAAATGGCAAAACCTTTTTATATTCAGATTAATCATGTACGCACCATGTGTTGTTGTAGGATGCATATTGATGTTACTACTTATCAAATTACCATTAGTTTCATATCCAAAGTCATACTATATTCTAGCCGGTTAGTATTACCAAATCATGCAGTCGGTACACACAGAGAAGTCGGTATGAACAGTCTAGTCAGTTACTGAAGAAAGCAGTCACAGAACATAGTATTCACTGAGCTATTTACCAAATAAAGGTTCATGGCTACCAAGTGGTAAAGTTAACTCACAGAGTTGATATTCATCGAGTGAAATGTTTTACTAGATACATTGAACCTAGACATGCACATGAAAACGTGTTACAAAATCGAGGCACATCTAACCATTTTTGCATTGGAAATTGCACTATGAGATTGTGTATGATTACAAGGCCAATCTAACCTATGAGATATTTTGTTTAGTTATTCATTCAAAGAATCTTTTTGTCAGATCGAAGCAATGAATCAGATCACTGCTGTAAGAGATCTATATGTACATCATGATTCTAGGGTTAGAAATATGACATGATATGATGTGATAAGAGATGCAATGAGATATCAGTGTGTATGCATGAAGGAAGACTGTTATAGAGACACAGAGAGGTCACTGAGAAGGTTATCAGTGAACAGTCAAAGAACAGAGTAAATAGAAGGGTTTACCAAGTTTCATTATGGGTTACCGAGGTATGCTACAAGCTAGGTAATCTTATTCAGAGCACATAGAATCTACTTTAACATTTTAGATGTAAAGTTGCAGATATTTGTAATGATTATATTGTAATGTTTTGAAGTTGTAAGAGAAACCTTTAACAGGGTAAAAGACTCTAACCAAGTCTATAAATCGTAAATCCTTTAACTAGGTGCTACACTTATATAGTGTTGTAAAAATCCTTTAGTAAGGTAGATCTAACTGATCTTAATACTCCTAACAGGGTAAGCTATCATAAATAGCTAAATGTAGCTCTAACTGAGCATTCTTTATTATTGCAGTAGTGAAGTTGTGGGTGCCATCCCCACTGTAGTTTTTCTCTCTAACCAAGAGTTTCTGCATGACCAAAATATATGTGTTATGGAGTGAATCATGTATGATTGTTATCTATTGATTATAGTTTTATTTTATGTTACTGAACTATTCTATTTATGCATAACAGTAAGGTTATTACAAAAGAAATTTTTTGGAGTACTTATTCACCCCTCCCCTCTCAGTACATTAGCTTTCTATATTGGGCCTAACAATTGGTATCAGAGCTTGAATCTTGAAAAAGGGTTTAACCACCTAAAGAGAAAGATCTCAGCAATGGAAGGCTACAAACAATCTCAAAGGATTGTGCATCTTCAAGAAGAGCTGGATAATACAAATCAAGTGATTGCAGACATGCAGAGGCAAATGCAAAAATCTCTTAAAGTAAGGAGAAGATTATCTGATGACTTGTAGGATTCTCAAGAGCTAGTGGAACAAATCAAGACATCATCTGAGAATAGTATATCTGAAGAAACTAAAGAAATGATTGGAATGTTGAAAGAAAAGAACAAAGCATTGGCTGATCAACTAAAAGCAATGAAAAGAGAACATGAACATTTTGGTACACGAAAGACTGAAAATCTAGATGCATTAAGGAGAGCTAAGGATAAAGCAAGAGATCTACAAAGAGAGAAACAACAACTTGAAGCTCTAGTATCTGATAAGGATGATGAAATCATAAGGTTAACTGGTATTCAACAAAATATGATAGATCAACTAGGTTATGCTCATCATGAAGCAATTCTGAAGAATGATGAAAATCAATCATTGAAACTTGAAGTATCAAGGTTGACTGGTGAACTTGAAACATAAAAGAAATCCAAAGAATCATTGGAGAAAAGTTATGAAGCATCAAAGATGTTGGATGAGCAACTGAATACAAGAAGACTCTATAAAGATGGAGGACTCGGTTACAAAGGAAAAGACTCTACCGAGAAAGGAATTAATACTACCGAGAGAGGAGAATCATCAAAATAAGCTGGAAAAAGAAATAACATCAAAAGGAAGAAGCCTATTTGCTACTACTGTGGAAATAAAGGTCATACTACCAACATATGCCAGATCAGAAAAGGTAAGCAACCGAATATCTCTAAGTCTAATGGATATTGTTATAATTGCAAAAAATATGGTCATATACCTAATCAATGTAGGACAAAGTCTGTTAACAACCATCAGAAGGCAAAATTCAAAGGGTTTTGTAAAAACTACAATAGATATGGACATAAAAATGAGAGATGCTGGTTTAAGCAAAAGAACTACATGAAGTATCCACACCGAGCAAATGTTGGAGGTTACCAAACTCATACAGATTCTTACTGACAATATGCAGTAGTACCATGGGATTACAATACAAGGATATGGTGCGAATGTTGTGGAAGATATGGACATATAAGTGCCAACTATTTTATAAGGTTTGGAATGAACAATCGGAGATCATGGAGAAATCTCGGTATGGCATGTTTTCATTGTCACAAAGCTAGACATTTAGCTGGAGATTGCAGAGATCAACCAAGAAGAGACACTGAGGAGATAAAAGAAAAATTCAAGATGGTTTGGAAAAAGAAAGAAATTATGTCTAATGAAGAAAGCACCTTACCTACCGAGTTAGGTGCACCTATTTCAAATTAATCAAGAAAAGGTATGAAGGGACTACATTCTTTAAAAGTTAAATCATAATAGTTCCTATTTTATTATGAACAAAATTCAAAATCTACATAGTTAAGATGCAATTAGTCAGTTTACATACTATACAGGAAACCTATCAAGTCGGTGTATACAGGAAACCTGTCAAGTCGGTTAACAAAGCAAAGTTGGATACTCGGTGAAAACAGAAAATGAAGTAAATCGGTAAAAGGTGAACCGAGTGCATTTAATATCATGACTTAACTTGCATAGAGCCCGATAAGGTATTTTTGAGTACTTAAAAGTGTTTTCACAGTTATTTTCATCCACCCAAGTTTTCGAGAAGCAAAGCAGAGTGAATCAAAGCGACCAAATTTCATTCAGAGCAAATTTTCAAGGTATTTACATCAATCCATTCACACTGTTTAGCTGGTTTCTGATCTAGTCAAATTGCTAGTGTCTATCGAGTGTGAAGAGTAAGTCACTTATAAACCCTAAGGATAACCTGTCAAATTTTTACTCGAGAACTACCATGGCGCCCAAGATCCAAGACCTTGTAGTTGTCCAAAATGTGGAGAAGCCATCTCTAAAGTATTCCCTAACTCCTAAAGTCGCCTCAGAACCAGATGATAAAACTGCATTTTCACTCATCCCGAATCGAGTCTTAATGGTAGAAGATGTTAGATTCTTTACCAAGTGTCGTGTTGAGGAACTCAGTCAAGTAGAGATCAGTGACACATATGATGAACTATGCACTGACGGCAAATTGGATAGTAAATTTGAACATATCAGAATCAAGGGATTAACTAAAGCCCTAGTCTATCCTCGTGTGTTCAAACCCCAATGGGTTAAGTTTGTATTGAGCAGAGTACATGACGATTTCATGTGGCTACAAGAGCAACCATTCAAGATCATGAAGGAAGTCATTCACCTGATCATCGGATATCCCATCTACGATCATGCTCGTGCATAGAAAATGATATCACAAAAGGAGCTAATCAGTCTAACCAGAGTAGAATCTAATTATCGAGGACTGAAATTGAATAATGTCACTGATGCTAAACTGAAATTTGAAATCAAAGTCATTGGTTACTGTTTCTTCCAATCTGCAAGGGAAAACAGTGTACCATGTGCTGCAGTAGACCTGGCCTACAAAATAGTAAAGAAGGGAATGAAAGTAGACTTGTGTGAAGTACTACTAAAGAACTTATTTGAGAACCTGAACATAATAAGGAAGCCAAAGAAGAACAACTCAAAAAACACACTCAAGTTCGGTTCACTACTTTTCTGTATGTTTTTCTATTTTGAAAAGTTCTTTCCCTCAGTCGGTAAAGTAGTATGGGAGCTACACTGACCTATCACCCATCGTATCAATGATTACATCAAGAAGTTAGGAGATAACTTTAATGATGTCATGGATGATTACTTTAGTGAATTCTAAGAGAAAATGCACAACAGGTACAGGACCCCACCATAGCTGGTTGAAAAATACAAGGACAATATTTGTTTTGAAGTTGACACTGATTACTGCTATATAAATGCTATTGAGCCAAGGATTCAGTCGTTGTAACCAATGGGTTATGAAATTGATTATGACATCACACAGCAACAAATTGATGCCTACCTATCATTGCCAAGGCATGAAACTGAACTAAGGTATGGAACCTATGAAGAGGTAAAGGAGAAAGTAAAAATGAGCATTGTAGTTCCTAAGGCTACAAGGAAAGCTACAAAGATGATAAAAGCTTTATTTGAGAAATTCGGAGAAGAATCCTCATCTACACCTGTCAAAGGAAATCTTTCCATTACCGAGGAAGAATCAAAAGCACAGGAGGCTGCAATAACATTGAGTACAGAGTTGCTAAAGGGAAAAGTTCTAAAAAGAAAGAAACAGGACATCACAAAGACCCTACTGACTCCACCAACAAAGAGAACCAACACTAGAGCATCAGTTGCATCACCGAGCAAGAAACAAAAGACTATTGCCATTCCTAAGGTAACAAAGACTTACAAGAAATCTACTCGGAGACTCATCTTGGCAAAAGAGTCAAGTGATACAGAGTCTGATGATGCTAACAAATTCCAGATTGTGAAGTGCAAAAAGGCAAACATTCACAGTGTTGAAAAATTTTATGCCAATCTTAAGGAATATGGTGGATTTGCAGGATTTAGATATGTTAAGTATGAGTCTAGGAACAATGATGAGAAATGACAGATTTAAGAAGCTGTCATATGTACATTACTGAAGTTTCTGTTAGCACCATTGGAACTAGCAAAGTCACTTCCAAGTGAACTCTACTCACATATTGATAACAGATGGAAATATGCAATGGATTCAGAGAGACAAATAAGAGAAAGAAGTCTTGTCCACTTATTTCTTGACATGTCTGTAGCTGAAATCAAGGAGCATTTGTCCACATACAATTCAAAATTTCTTGTGAAACAGAGAGCCTTAAAATTGATGAATGGGCTATATATTGATGTGGAGAATGAGACCAAGGCCAAGTGGCAGGAGATCTTCAAACAAAAGGATGTCAGTGAACAATCTCAAATTGAAATTGTTGATGTCATCGAGCAAGATCCAGATGTCACCAAGCAAGGTCCAAACCTGGTTGACACAATACAAATTGATGAAGATGTAATGGATGAAGCCGCACTGGAGCAAGAAATGATTGAAGACGCCACTTATGCAAAAATTGTGTCTAGTGAATCGGTCTTAGAACAAGTTTAGCCTTATCCGCCGGTGAAGCCAACAGTACCAACCGAAGCCCCTAAGGACACTGAACAAGTTATCAAAGGTAACAAATCTGAAGCTGTAGAAGATACAGGTAACAAGTCTGAAGCTGTAGCAGACACAACAAAAGATCAATCGTCTCAAGCACAGACAAGAACAACAAATATTACAGCAGAGATCCCTAGCATCAAGCCATCCAAAGACACTGCAACTACTACAAGAATAGTGCAAAGTGTTGCATCTACCGAGCAACCTACCAAGGGACAGCAAGCCTCACAAGCACTTGTCTTAGTGCCCCAGACAAAAGGAAAAGAGAAAAAGGTGAGAAAGCATGGTTTTAAATTTGACTTATCTAAACTGATCGTGTTGCCCAATGTCGACATCTCCAAATTAAAAGGCAAGCACTCACTGAATTCAATGAACTATGCAAAGCAAAGGATGAACAGGAGAAACAACTAGCAATACAAAAAAAGAACAAGGTACTTCAAAAGGTTAGGACACTGCTCACAAAAATGCTACCATCAACAACAGTGTCAACCGATGCAGCTATCCATATTCAGTTGGATGAACTCCTTAATCAGATTGAAACATCTGGAGTTGATGCATCCGAATACCTAAGCAAGCTCAAGGATAAAGAGCTCACAACAAAAATGATAGAGGAATTCCAAAAATCAATTGCTGTTGGCAAGGTAAAACTTGTAAAATTCATTGCTGAGTTGACCCCTCAACTCAAGCACATTCTTTATTTATTCCAGAAATTGTGTACATTTTCTTTATTTATTAAAGACATAAAAAATAAAACTGATGCAATTGAGAAAGAGATCACCGATCTCTCATCCAAGTTGACCACTAAGCCTAATTCAGTTCAAACTTTTTACAAAAAAGCTACAACAACTCATGGCTCAACAATTAGAACTGAGGAATGAAGAGCATAAATTTAGGATGGATATAATGACCCTTCAAACATTATTCCTTCCTCATCTCTCATCAGTCCAAAAGCAACTTAACCGAGCTACAAGCTTATCAACTACCCAAGAGGGAAGCACTCTTGACAGCTTGATATCACTCTTATTTGATATTCAAGCACAAAACTCATTAATGGAAAGTCTCAAGGACTCACTCTCAGTCACCCTCACTGATGCCCAGACCAAGTATAAGACTATTTTTGATCAGTTACCACCTCCGGATGCAAATTAAGTTTTTAATGTTTGTCAAAAAGGGGGAGTAATATTATGTTACTACACAGGGGAGGAAAGCCCATCAAAGGGGGAGTAATTCTACACTTGGAGAGTAGTACAATTTTGATAACACAATTTTGAGTATTGTATACAAGGGGAGTATACTGAGAAGAATATATAGAGCATTCAGAGCACACAAGTACAGTATAGAACCAAACCAAACATGCAAAATTCAGAGTTATGTATAGGATAATGATAAGGGGAGTATATCTGCATATACTATTGACTATTATACATATTGTCAAGTATAGTCATTTTGTCAAGTATATAGTTTTTTGAGTTATGACTTTGTAAGTAGTTTTTGTCAAACATCTCAACTAATGTCAAAAGGGGAGATTGTTACTACTTATCAAATTGCCATTAGTTTCATATCCAAAGTCATACTATATTCTAGTCGGCTAGTTTTACCAAATCATGCAGTCGGTACACACAGAGAAGTCGATATGAACAATCTAATCAGTTACTGAAGAAAGCAGTCACAGAACATAGTATTCACCGAGTTGTTTACTGAATAAAGGTTCATGGCTACCAAGTGGTAAAGTTAACTCACCGAGTTGATATTCACTGAGTGAAATGTTTTACTAGATACATTGAACCTAGACATGCACATGAAAACATGTTACAAGATCGAGGCACATCTAACCATTTTTGCATTGGAAATTGCACTATGAGATTGTGTATGATTACAAGGCCAATCTAACCTATGAGATATTTTGTTTAGTTATTCATTTGAAGAATCTTTTTGTAAGATCGAAGCAATGAATCAGATCATCACTATAAGAGATCTATATATACAACATGATTCTAGGGTTAGAAATATGACATGATATGATGTGATAAGAGATGCAATGAGATAGCACTATGTATGCATGAAGGAAGACTGTTACAGAGACACAGAGAGGTCACCGAGAAGGTTATCAATGAACAGTCGAAGAACAGAGTAAACAGAAGGATTTACCGAGTTTCATTATGGGTTATCGAGGTATGCTACAAGCTAGGTAATCTTATTCAAAGCACATAGAATCTGCTTTAACATTTTAGATGTAAAGTTGTAGATGTGTAGGGGAAAAAGTGAGACTAGGCTAACATGTCTTAATCCTACCTTTTGACACACATTGTGGAATACGAAAGAGCCTAGAGGTATCACACAATTGGCTACTTCTTTTTGTGGAAGAGAGAGCCATGGGCTACCTATTAGGATTTCTATTCCTTTGCTGCAAATGATAGATAGAATGATGCAAGTTCAACTATTAACCCTAAAGTGTAAGTATGAACTAGTAACTTTGAGCACAAGATTGTAGAATTGAGATTTAATGATGAACAATTGTAAGGATAAGAGGAGAAATGTAAATGTGTACCTTGAATGGATTTGATTCTGCAAGATCTGCCGCTGAAGCCGGAAGCCAGAAGCCTGAAATACTGAAGCTGCTACCTCGGAAACTGCTAAAATTCATTGAAATGGACAGGACCAGGGTGCCCAGCGCCCCTGTCCCAGGGACCAGGGCACCCAGCGCCCCTGTCCTGGCAGGACCAGGGTGCCCCATGCCCCTGTCCTAGCTTTCTGGGTTGGAATTTGGTGTGAAGTTCTGTCTCAGTCAGCTTCCGTCGGATCTGCAACTTGCAGAGTCGTCCGAATCCCGAAACCTGCACTTATATCTGAAAAGGTATGGTGGGCAGCTATATAGGGTTTTGCCTTAGTCAAACCCCCGCTTTGGTGATTTCCACCTCCATGAATAGCCAAGTTGTATAGTAAAAGTTGTGTGTGCAGACCTTGTGTGTGTGCAAGATCCTAAAATGCAAGTAAGCAAACTAGAGCAACCTAGAAAGTAAACCCTAATTGCTTGTAAATGATAATGTGAATGCTCCAAATCAAGATGCAAAGTGATCTAAAGTATGAATACAAGTGATATGATGAAGCTTATGCAAAGACATGAAAACAACATGAAATCATACCCAACCCTAAGGGAGGGGTACAAGCCAATCTTCAGTCGGTGATCCCTTATTGTTCTTCAATGCCTTCAAAGCCCTAAATGGATGAATGAAAATGATAGATGCTTGATGGATGGATGTTGAATGTTGTTGAAGTCTTCAAAGATCCACTCTTTCACTACATAGAAGGTCCTTGAAACCAAAACTCTCATCCTTTCAAATGAAGAAAGAGAGCTCTTATATATGAAACCCTAGGTCTTAATTTCAACTTTTGGCCGACCTAGAGATTGAATCTCCTGCCAATTTCTTGGGGTTAAGCTTTATTTTATGATTGGATCACGCTCCTAAAATTTCGAGAAAAATGTCCAGGACCATGTGCACTCCGGGCGCCATGGTCCCGACAACTTTTCACCAAATTTTCAGGGCCATCGGATATGATGATTTTAGAGAGAATCCCAAAGTTACAGGTGATTTCGAGATGTTTTGACCCCCAAAATCAAGCCCCCATGTTCAAAATAGGACCTAATTAGGGTTTTTTGATTAAATGATGTATTGGAAGAATAAAATGAAAGGGGCACACTTTAATGAAAAGGGCCCAACTTTATGATATGGGAGATGATAAAATAGAACCCTAGACCTAATTAATTTAATTAATTAAGTGCTAAAGGGGAAATGCAATGCAAAATGCAAAATGCGCCAAGGCGGGTGCTAAACTAGGTGTGAAATTGTACCACCCTAGCAAGTGCGTACAATTTACGATGCTACATTTAGCCCCCACTTTAGCGGTCATATGAACACTACGTGCATATGCAAGCTAAAGTATAGAAAAGTAAACATTATTTGAAAAAGGATATATCCATAAGTTGTCAGACGAAGCCCCTAGCGGCATCTGCAATACTCAGTTAGGAACCACAACCTACAAAATCACCTAATGCTTACTAAGGAAGGTGATGAAAATTCGAGGGTAGCTATATGCCCCCCCCTGTTTCGGCTTGCTAATTTTAGTGAGTTGAAATAGGGTATCATGTTTACCACTTCGAATTGTTAAAGAATATTGATGACAAATGCTCACAAGAAGATTTGATATGAGATCAGAAACTAATGGAGAATCATTTGGTAAGAAAGAGGACTAAATCTTGATTCCAGCACAACAAAGAGTGTGAGGATTTGAGAGTTCTCTAACACAAGATGAAGGATGTGAATGGAAACAAAATGCAAAGAGAAAAAAAGAAAGGAAAAAAAGCATGAATACACACATTGGTGATCCATGAGAAGAATAGTGAGAGAGAAAACATGGACTTCTCGCCCCTAGATCTTGTCTAGGTGATCCATGGGAAAAAGGACATGGAAAACTAGCCCCTAGAGTTTGTCTAGGTGATCCATGTAAGGGAGGAGAGTGAGAAAGTCTAGCCTTATGCCACTAGTTCCACTCAACCTCGTGCATGTGTGTGTAAGTGAGGTTAGAAGCACCTCATAGGAGTCTATGCCTGAGTATGCTACAACCTATATATGTATAGTACAAAAGCATGACATCTCGCTCTAAGAGTCTGTGCTCTGGTTCCGAGAATAATCACCTTGCATAAAAGAAAAATGGAGACATCTCGCTCTAAGAGTCTATGCTCTGGTTCTGAGAATGACCCATTGCTCAAAAAGTGTAATGTTTATGTCATAAGTAAAGTAGAACAAGGATACCTACCTTCATCACAAAAGAAGATACCCCAAAAATGCAACAATGTCATAGATCCAAGCAAGAGAGTTTTGCACTCTTTAAGCAAGGATAAGATAGTTGAAAAGGGATATCTTGTAGTATGTGTAAAGGAGATCCTTAGAGGAGAAGAGATCTTTGTACAAAAGACACCTATCCCCGAGAGGAATTGTCTTAGACAAATATAACATCTTCTAGAATAAGACAAAGAAGAGAATAAGAATGTAATATTTCCTTCTTTTGTGAGGTGAAAGTGATTCTTAATGAAGGATGACGCTCTTTTTAACCCAATTGGGAGAGTGAATTCATTATGGATGTATTTTACCAGGTGCAAAAGAGGTTGTAGTCAAGGACTTACACCTCTTGTAAGAGAGAATCCTTGAACAAACAACAACAAATGCATACAAGGAATAACATCAAGTAATAAAGTTCACACCATCCACGAAATAGGAAAAAGTGGACCCTTAGATAAAAATAAGGAAAGATCATTTCCTCCCAAGGATAAGGACAATGAGAAGGACTTACACAATCTTCTAGGGAGAGATTTAGACATAAGCAAAATGTACTACATACTCACATGAGTTCATGCAAGCAAGACATTAGTGTGTGTAAAACGCTCCTCACAAGAAGTGGGTAGGATAAGAAAGAGAATACACATCTTCTCCCATATCTAGGAAAAGAGGATTCTAAAGAAAAGATGATCAATATTTCCACACTATTACCCCATAGGAACAAGAGATAACATAGAAAAATTAGGCTATTATGTTGCTTCAAAAATATGATTGCACTTGAAATTGTACCATCATGAATGACAATGAGCCCCCAGTAAATGAGCTACCAATGTGACTTAATGATGAGCAACATAATAGCCATTAATGTTATTTAAAGACATGATATACTAAATGAGGTATTTGAATATGACATGCTAAATGCTCAACTATAAGTGAGATCAAAAACATGTATAAAATGATAAAAATTGAAGAAGAAAAGTCACAAGAAATCTTAGAAGAGGGATGAGTGTAATTTATTAGAGCCTTATCCCTGGAGGAAAGGACTTTATAATGAATAGGAGATAAAGATTCATAAGTGGATTTAGAAATTTGAGGGGAGTCATAAAGAGATTTGTTCATCGCCAAGATTTCCTTATGAGGGGAATGAGAGTTGATAGAAGTAGAAGATGATTTAGTTGAAGTGAGATCATCATCACTACTAAATATAGCATTTACATTGAGAGATGGTCTTTTAGATGCTTTGGTGGGCTTAGAAAGATTATATCCAAGTCCAAATGAATATTCACGCATGTTATGTTCTAAAGGAACTTTAATTCCTTGTTCATTTGTGCCACAACCATTTCCACTATAGCCACTCTTAGCCAAAATATGGAAACCACGACCATAACGATTAGCCATTTCAGAAAGAAAAGGTGGTTTTTCATAAGACAAAGAGTCAAATTCTTTAGAATTAGAGGTGTGAGGAGAAGAAGTTTGAGAAGCGGCCACAAAATTATTGCTCATAGGTTCAGGTAAGACTGATTGATCTCTAGTTTCTTCCGTCTTTTTAACTTTAAGCTCTCTAGGAGGAACCCTATACTCACCTACAAAGGTGGGATTGAGATCAAGAGATCCCCAATCATCTTCTGTGAGAACCTTCTCAGGATCAAAAGCCTTTTCATGTGTAGATTCAAGTTGAGAAGAATCTTCTTCAGGAACTTCAAACTCATCCAAAGAATTTTGATTATCAGAGGGTGATGATTCATCCATAAGTATCTTGTTTAACGAGTCATCACTAGAAGAGGAAGGCTTAGAAGAACTCCCTTTGGAAGTAGATGTTTGCAAACAAGCTTGAAAATTAGTATCACCTATCAAGGTATATGTCTTATTATTATAAATAAATTTAACTTGTCTATGCAATGTAGAGGGGACAGCTTGCATACTGTGAATCCAAGGTCTCCCTAATAACAAGTTGTATGTTAGATTTCCCGACATAACATGGATAGGAGTAGGCAAAGTAACAGGTCCCACTGTGAGGGGTAAGGTGATAATACCTAATGAAGACTTAGCCACATTATCAAAGCCTTGAATGGGATGAGAGTCAGGCTCAATAAGGGATGTATCCACATTCATCTTATGCAATAGATTAATGCTACACACATTAAGGCCAGAACCATTATCTACCAGTGTTTGTCTTATAGCAGTGTCATTTATGATAACCACAATCATCAAGGGATCATATTGATGTTGAATTTCACTAGTAGGCAACTCATCTTGAGTAAACACAATTTGAGCTTTAGGATTCATCACAGAGTTAACCAAAGACACTATATTACTAGATGTATTAGGTGGAGGAACATTCAAATCTTTCAAGGCATCTTGTAACATTCCATGATGAGCGGAAGAAGTTTGGATCAAATCCCAAAGGGATATCTTAGCAGGAGTAGTTTTAAGTTGTTCTATGAGATCATAGTCCTTACTAAGCATTTGTGAAATATGAGGAGCTTGAGGAAGAATAGGTTGGGAAGGGGGAAGTGAAGTTGGGATAATTGGAGGAGGATTAGGTTGCCTATTATTTCTTGTATTATAGGTATGAGCAACCGCATTATAACTCTCTCTAGTCAGTTTCTTAGCATACTCATAAGGGCTCTTAGTAGAATAACCTCCTTGCACAGTAATAATAGGTTTCTTAGGAGTGCAAAAGGAATCATTAGCATAACCACCTTGGACGACTAAGATAGGCTTATTTAAAGGTTGAGAATTTTGAGAAGGACAGGCGCCTTGGACAGTGAAGAGAGGTTTGTTAGGTGTTTCATTCACACGTATCAAATTAATTGAGGATGGTTTAGAGGAATGAAAAAAAGTGTTGGAAGAATTATTGATAGTCTTCTCTTGCACTAAAATCTTATCATGGATTAAATCAATTTTAGGAGAGAGACAAGGGGTAGGCATTGATGTTCCAGTAGGAAGAGTAATACTAGGAAAGATCATATCATCCTCTATCATCAAAGGATCTACATGGGGAATAAACTCTCTAGGAGAAGGATCAACATTACTCTCTAAAGTCTCACTTTTGAGATTGAGATCTTTGAAAGAGATGTTAACCATCTTGTTTTGAACTAGGGTTTCCTTATGAGTAGAACCAAGTTGAGGAGAGGGAGATGCTTTATTTTTAGAGGGAGAATGATTGAGATTCAAGGAAGGTGAGAAACTATCAAGGAAGTTTTCAATCTTGATTTCATCCCCTTTGGCTAGGGTTATCTCATGGGGAAGAGAATAATCTACACCTTCTTCCAATGGTTCATCCCAAATAGTGAGGTTGTTGAAAGGAATGTTTGAAGTATTGTCAATTTTGGGAGAGGAGATAACATTGTTTATTAATTCCTCATCCTTAGGAGGAAGAGCATCAATAGATGTGTTAAACTCATCCTCTTTCCTCAAAATATGTTCAATATGATCTTTAGGGGAGAGAGAATTAAGGAAATTGCTTTTTATTTCATCTTCTTTCTCTAAGGGATGCTTATGGGTAAGACAAACTTTAGGAGAAGGGTAAGCATTTATCATTAATTCATCATCTCTAGTGGGAATTTTGTTGGAAAAGGAAATGCCATCACTAGGAAATGTAGGGATAATGTCATCTTCTTGCACAAAAGGATCCTCATGAAGGGAGCATTTTTTAGGAGCCACAAGGTCATCAAGGGCATCATCCAACAAAGCATGATCATATCTATTAAAAGGTTTATCTTTTGATTCAAAAGGAGATATCTCTTCATAGAGGGGATCATTGAAAACAATCATGTTACTAGATTTAGTGGAAGAGTTTATAGGAATGTACCCTTGAGAGGAATCATTCGACTTATCTTTCTCATCACAACAAAATGGCATAGTAACAATGTTTATGAGTTTTTGGTAAAATGAAGGTTTGGTATCTTTAGGTTTCAAAAACTCATCTAAAGCTTCATCTAACTCATAATCATCACAAATATGAACATCTTGCAAATAAAAATCTGACATTTTGAAATAAAGATTGCATAAAACTTAAACACACAATGCAAAGAAACCAAAACACACTCTTTATTTTCCTTCCCTTTTTTTTTTTTTTTCTTTTATGAAACTTAAACGAAACACACTAAATCTAGATTTAGATCTAACAAATGTAATGCAAGAGAAAGCAATAATAAGATTCACATTGGGATCACCAAAATGTGTAGGGGAAAAAGTGAGACTAGGCTAACATGTCTTAATCCTACCTTTTGACACACATTGTGGAATACAAAAGAGCCTAGAGGTATCACACAATTGGCTACTTCTTTTTGTGGAAGAGAGAGCCACGGGCTACCTATTAGGATTTCTATTCCTTTGTTGCAAATGATAGATAGAATGATGCAAGTTCAACTATTAACCCTAAAGTGTAAGTATGAACTAGTAACTTTGAGCACAAGATTGTAGAATTGAGATTTAATGATGAACAATTGTAAGGATAAGAGGAGAAATGTAAATGTGTACCTTGAATGGATTTGATTCTGCAAGATCTGCCACTGAAGCCGGAAGCCTGAAATATTGAAGCTGCTACCTCTGAAAATGCTAAAATTCACTGAAATGGACAGGACCAGGGCGCCCAGCGCCCCTGTCCCAGGGACCAGGGCGCCCCTGTCCCAGGGACCAGGGCGCCCCTGTCCCAGGGACCAGGGTGCCCAGTGCCCCTGTCCTGGCAGGACCGGGGCGCCCCATGCCCCTGTCCTAGCTTTCTAGGTTGGAATTTGGTGTGAAGTTCTGTCTCAGTCCGCTTCCGTCGGATCTGCAACTTGCGGCATCGTCCGAATCCTGAAACCTGCACTTATATCTGAAAAGGTATGGTGGGCGACTATATAGGGTTTTTCCTTAGTCAAACCCCCGCTTTGGTGATTTCCACCTCCATGAATAGCCAAGTTGTATAGTAAAAGTTGTGTGTGCAGACCTTGTGTGTGTGCAAGATCCTAAAATGCAAGTAAGCAAACTAGAGCAACCTAGAAAGTAAACCCTAATTGCTTGTAAATGCTCCAAATCAAGATACAAAGTGATCTAAAGCATTAATACAAGTGATATGATGAAGCTTATGCAAAGACATGAAAACAACATGAAATCATACCCAACCCCAAGGGAGGGGTACAAGCCAATCTTCAGTCGGTGATCCCTTATTGTTCTTCAATGCTTCAAAGCCCTAAATGGATGAATGAAATTGATAGATGCTTGATGGATGGATGTTGAATTTTGTTGAAGTCTTCAAAGATCTGCTCTTTCACTACATAGAAGGTCCTTGAAACCAAAACTCTCATCCTTTC
The DNA here is from genome assembly GCF_030272615.1 of Cryptomeria japonica. Lineage (NCBI taxonomy): Eukaryota > Viridiplantae > Streptophyta > Pinopsida > Cupressales > Cupressaceae > Cryptomeria > Cryptomeria japonica. The sequence continues at coordinate 315,165,393 of NC_081407.1, forward strand.
AAATGAAGAAAGAGAGCTCTTATATATGAAACCCTCGGTCTTAATTTCAACTTTTGGCTGACCTAGAGATTGAATCTCCCACCAATTTCTTGGGGTTAAGCTTTATTTTATGATTGGATCGCGCTCCTAAAATATCGGGAAAAATGTCCGGGACCATGTGCACTCCGGGCGCCATGGTCCTCTCCGGGCGCCATGGTCCCGACAACTTTTCACCAAATTTTTAGGGCCATCGGATATGATGATTTTAGAGAGAATCCCGAAGTTACAGGTGATTTCGAGATGTTTTGTTCCCCAAAATCAAGCCCCCACGTTCAAAATAGGACCTAATTAGGTTTTTTGATTAAATGATGTATTGGAAGAATAAAATGAAAGGGGCACACTTTAAATGAAAAGGGCCCAACTTTATGATATGGGAGATGATAAAATAGAACCCTAGACCTAATTAATTTAATTAATTAAGTGCTAAAGGGGAAATGCAATGCAAAATGCAAAATGCGCCAAGGCGGGTGCTAAACTAGGTGTGAAATTGTACCACCCTAGCAAGTGCGTACAATTTACGACGCTACAGTAGATATTTGTAATGATTATATTGTAATGTTTTGAAGTTGTAAGAGAAACCTTTAACAGGGTAAAAGACTCTAACCAAGTCTATAAATTGTAAATCCTTTAACCAAGTGCTACACTTATATAGTGTTGTAAAAATCCTTTAGTAAGGTAGATCTAACTGATCTTAATACTCCTAACAGGGTAAGCTATCATAAATAGCTAAATGTAGCTCTAACTGAGCATTCTTTATTATTGCAGTAGTGAAGTTGTGGTGCCATCCCCACCACAGTTTTTCTCTCTAACCAAGAGTTTTTGCGTGACCAAAATATATCTGTTATGGAGTGAATCATGTATGATTGTTATCTGTTGATTATAGTTTTATTTTATGTTACTGCACTATTTTGTTTATGCATAACAGTAAGGGTATTACAAAAGAAAATTTCTGGATTACTGATTCACCCCTCCCCTCTCAGTACATTAGCTTTCTATATTGGGCCTAACAATTGAATTTTCCATGCACTATGATATTTTTCATCATATTTGTTCTACTCAGCATACTAACAATGTTTTGCAGGAATGCAATATACAAGCACCTCCTAAGTCAGTAAGAAAATTTATTTCAAGTGTGATCTGTAATTGACATGATGGTTGCATTTATTATAAGATGCCTTGTTTGGAAGGTTCTTATGCTATATGTGGTGGTTTGCAACATTTAACAGGATGTGTACATTTGGAGAGCACACATGAAATTGGTAGGAAACTAGTTTCTTCTAGAAAATACAAGACAATCACATATGGAATTAAAGATGGAAAAGATTTGAAGAGATGTGAGTTAGTGAAAAATGATATATGTGTAGTTGAATTTATGAAAATATTTCAAGAGAAGCTAGTTTATGAGTACATAATGCATACACATAGAGCTTGATGGTTAGATGAGCAATTCAAGTTATGTAAGGACACATTTCCTCTTGGCACCATTGTCTCTATTGTTGATTTTGTTGAAAACTATACACTACAACCTCAATTTGAAGTGCAATCTATGTATTATCATTCTACACAAGTTTCTATTTTTGTACGCATAACATTTATGCATGCAGATGATAGCACAAAGGAAGATGGAAAGGTTGTAAGAGAGTATCACTTCTACATAAGTGATGATCGTACTCATTCATCAAAGTTTGTAGAAGGATGCTTTAAAGTTTTCTATGATAATTTAAAGGAAAGAAACATACAATACAACCGACACTTAATATGGTCAGATAATTGCACCACACATTTCAAGAATGTAAGGATGTTTTATTGGTTGACAAGGATGCATATGACAAACGGTGTACAACATTTTTGGAATTTCACTGAGGCTGGACATGGTAAGGGACATCACAATGGTGCAGGAGCATATATAAAATGAGCCCTAGCTAGAGAAGAATTGAAGTACAAAGGTGTTGCTGAATTGATAGATGCTGAAACAATTGTACAATGGTGTAACTCTACGATGGGTTCAGGTAATCTAGGTACATCAATAGTTCATAGATATTTTTGGTTGATCACTGAATCTAATATTGAAAACTATCTAGATTGTTGTATGGTTGTAGGATCAAGTGACATGCACTCATTTATGAGTTCAATTGCAAGTTCACTAGTAATTTATACGAGACAAATGGTATATTTTTTCTCTTCATGCATGTATTGTTTGTGGGAAGAATGTGAATCACAAGAGTGGGTTGAAAAATGGTCTTGTAGACCATTGATTCTCATTGATACATATCAAATTCCCAAAGCACTACTTTTGAGCGAGATGGAGACATCAATGGATTTTGACCATGTATCCGACCTAGTGGATTCAAGTGATTTTTTGAGTTAATTTTTTTGCAAGTATTCTTTTTTATTCATTTTGTTGTACATTACACTTTATTTTTGGTGTTAATTATCACTTTATAAAATGTAGGTCATGTGTATGCAGTTGTTGTAGAAGAGAACAATGAAGAAGGAACAAATTACTATTTGTGTCATTGCGTTATGCCTAAAAGAAAATTGACAACCACAAGCATTGACAGAGAGGGTATTGAGTACCCAATAGGGTCTATTGTTGTGATTGGAACATGGCTTAGTAGATACCCTACCACAAATTCTGATGTTTGGTTGTTTGAGGACTTTCAAACACACAAACATATTCTTCATTTCTCTAACCTTGTTTTTGCAACAAATATTCATTTGATGAAGTATCGTGGTAGACCTCATAACAAGATTTTATGGAAATTTCGTGAATCTAACCATGAGGCAATACTTGACACAATATGGGTTAGAGCCAATCCTGAAGGCTCACTTGATTGATTCTATGGTTTAGAGTAGAGTGATTTTGAGAATTTTGTATATATCATCGACGAATTGTTCTATATTCATTTTTTATATATATAAATGTCCATGAGCTGATTTGTACATGTTTAGGGGCACAATTTTGTATATTTAAATGACAATGAGCTAATTTGTACATATTTAGATGCCAAATTTTGTATATTAAAATGGTGATGAGCTGAATCGCACATATTGTAATGTCAAATTTTGTATAAAATCCCATGAGATGATTTGTAAGACATTTTTTTGTATATTCAAATAGCTAAGAGTTGATTTGACCATATTTAGAGGCAAATTTTTGAATAATATGTGACTATGTTTTGTGACTATGTTTTGAGTTTATGTGATGTGATAAGGTAAATCATGACCATTATTGATATGGTCAACCATGAGTATTATTGATTCTTGTATAATCATGGAGAATTATTTGAGTCATTATTGGGTCATAAGAGTTATAGATTGAGTCTAGATACAATTTGAGCAAAAAATATCATTATTGTCAAAAAAGTTGTCAAGCAACTTCTACATCGCGCAGGTAGGGTATGGATCTCGATGTTCCAATGCTTTGGGATGCATGAGAGGAGAATGCCTAGCATAAACCTACCACCCAAACATGTCCGTGATGTCGGTTTGTGCACAAGATGAACGAAATCAATTCTAGCCTATCTTGCAACTTTGCATTACATGCAACTAACAATTTTTGCAATAGGTGAAAAAATGCTACCAAATGAAAATAGCTCTGAGTCATCATAAACTGAGATAGGCCATTATAGAGGAGTGTCACACGACCCCATAGGTTCAAACAGATCGATCATATGTGTCTTGGATTGGAAGAAACAGTTCGTCAAAGTTTGATAATTTTTTTGGACTTAGGGTACTTGAGAGATCGCGCTGATAGGGTATGACTCTCGATGTTCCGACGCTTTGGGATGCACAAGAGGAGCATGCCTAGTGTAAACCTTCCCACCTAGATGGGATCATGACATTGGTTTGTGCACATGATGAACATAATCAATTCTAGCCCATCTTGCAACTTTGACAACAACTGAGCAACTTTTATATCTCTTTATCCAAATGAAGCCAAACTTTAATAACTTTGACAACAATTGAGCAACTTTGACAATAATTGAGCAACTTTTACATCTTTGATCCAAATGACCCCAAACACAAGAACCAAAATTTGACCATTGCGAGCATGAGGGTGCTCTCACACCACACACATATTTTTGTTTATATTCATATTGTTGTTTTTTGTTGTTTATATTCATATTGTTGATTACATAGCCAAATATTCATTTAAATTTATAAAAGGGCAGACACCAAATACAGAGAATACACAATAATGAACTGAATACAAGGAGTTTTGTAGGGTTAATTCAATATTTTAGAAATTTTATCAAATCATATTACATGATTGCAATGTTTTATATCATAGATTTTTGTTGTTTATATTCATATTGTTTTTTATTAAGGAAAATCAGGTTTTAAGGGACCTAAAACTCGCTTACATTACGAAAAGATAAGCATTAAAGAAGCAAGAGAGAACAGAACAAAGACAGAAAAGATACAAAAGACCAATAGAAAAAACAACAACAAGGGAAAGGAACAACACAAAGCCAGCGAGAGACTAGCAAACAAAGACCAATATTACATATTAGATAAAAACTTTATAGACTCTTTCGCGTCCTTCACCAGCATCATCATAGCCTTAGCAGCTTCTCTCAAGTTTTTGTTCTCTTGCTTCAGATGAATGTCTTTAGTCTTTATCTCCAAATCATAGGTAGTCTGCCTAGTTCTTTGTCTGGATGGTTGGGGAGCAGAGCTGGAGGTCGGCATATCATCAATGACCACCATATCTTTGTTCTGTTGGTTCCTCTCCAGACAATCCACCAGGGCATTCATATTATGAGATGAAACCCTCAAGACCTCAAGACTGTGATTCATAAAATTCTTCAATGCCTTCTCAGTTTTAGCAACCCAATTGATGATGATTTCATTTTCAACCTCAACCTTATCTTTGACAATTCTGATCACATCTTCCAGATGCTTCAAATCTCCCTTAATCATATCTTTTTCCGACCAATCCTGCATTTCAATTTCATGCTCTGCCTCACTAGTTTCCACCTCCACATCCTTTTTCCCAATATTGGTATCCTTAATCAAATCCTGAATCTTATACTCCAAATCTCTCTATTTATTCTGAATACTGGTAATATTTTCAATTACCCATTTCTGGAAATTAAAAAATTCCAAAGTGCTATTTCTAGTAGTGTTCAAAATGGAGTCTGTCATTTCCCTACCCTGTTCAGAGCTCATAAATTTAGGGTTAGTTTCCTCCATGGTATTCTAGGCAACATTCCTACTATCTAAGACAATAGGGTTTGAATCAGGCTTTTCAACATAAACTTTTCTCTTCACTTCCTCCTCTTCTCCTACACCCTCTTTCTTCTCACTCTCCGCTTCATAATCAGCCACCTTCCCCTGTTTCTCCTCCATACTAGCTTCCACATTCGTGTCCTCTTTATCAACATCATCAACCCTCCCTTTTTTATGGAGAGGAGCATTAGACGAGTCATCTTTAGACTCAGAGCCATCACGACTATCTGAAATATGGGTATTCCCTAGCTTTTTTCTTCAAGTGTTCATAAATGAGTAGGATGAGACCTTGATGAGCTAAGAAATAGGATTTGGGTTTTTGGCATGGTCAGCCAAGCTTTCATTTAGGGAAGAAGCTAAATAGAAAGGCAAAGATATCTTAGCCCCATGGCGGAAATGGTTAAGAATAGCAAAATGATAATTATAAACCCTCATAAACCTACCATCAATAGTTAGATATTCCATCAAAACCCTTAACATCTTTTGCCAGAAGGACTTTACCTGATGAGGGAGGTAGTAAGAAAAATTGTCTTTCTTGGTGAGTCGAACCTTCTCATCATCAGTTTTAGGGAAATTTTTAATAGCTTCCGCTGCAAACTTTCGATCTCTATAAAACTTGGTGCCTTCCTTCTGCAATCCCATTACTTCCGCCACCAAATCCTCATCGAGCTTCCAAGTCTCCCCAAACGGAGTGACTTTGTTGTTTTTCCATCCCTTGGCAAATCCTTGAGACACCGACTTTTTGCTATCATGCAATTTTTCCATGTAGTCTATGAAACCATGTCTATGGAGCCTCCTCCAAACATTCTACTCACTTTTCCAATTGTCACAGCCCGAGGGCTCATTCTGGTTAAGGTTACCTCCCATGTTGAAATGCAAGTCGAGGTTTTTAATAGAACACAAATTGCTCACAAACTAAAAACCAAGACTTAAGCGTAGGCTCTTGAACAAAATGCTGGGTTAAAAAAATAGGGTACTTTCCTTGGATTTGAAGAGGTATTTAAAATTAGTAACAATGAACTGACACTTATTATGATTAGCCCCATCACACTAGTGATCATAATAACGATGCCTAAAAAAAATCATTGACTGACACTTCACATAACCCCAATCTCTATCTTTGATATCCAGACCCAGAGAAGTAATGATAGAATTAACTTGAACCATGGACACGATCAAATAATAATTGCGCTCAGACATCCTTCTTACAATAGGCTTCTCCATTATATTTAGCATCCTCCTCTAAATAAACCCCCTCATTAGCTAAAAGGTCAACAACTTTATTACCTTCCCTTAGAGTATGGGAAAGGAAAACACTATCATAGTCATTTAATAACTTTTTAGCACTTTCAATAATATTGAATATGTTCTAAGAGGGAGAGCTAGTACCTTTGATAGCCTGAATAATATTGAGGGAGTCCCCTTTCAGCCATATTTTTTTTTTGAATTTAAAACCCTAAGCAAGTTGGAGGCATTTCAACATAGCATGAGCTTCAACAACATGATTGTTTTGAACTCCAAAGGGAGATGCAATAGCAGCAATACAAACACCATGAGTATTTCTGATGACTCCTCCCCACCCTAACTTCCCAGGATTTCCTTTGGCTGGCCCATCAAAATTCACCTTGACCCAATCATGATAGGGAAATCTCCAAACAACATTTTTTCTCCTAATCTTAATGTCAGATTTGCAAACCTTGTGAATCAAATTCCATTTGGTGAGGATACCTTTCTCACTATCATTCATGTTAGAAAAACTCCATTTCTTGTTGTTTCTGTGAGGAATATTTATCTTTTCTTTTATAGCCCTGCAAATCTTTTCAAAAACCACTTGAGACATACACTTAGCCTCCCTAAAAATTTTGTTATTTCTCTCCTTCTAGATATACCAATAGGTCATAGGAAGGATCAAGGACCAAAGGTTCTTGATGAGAGGATATTTGGTGGGAAAGATCCATTGCCAAATAACTTCCTTGAGATTGTTATGCATAACCCATTCAACTTTCCATTGCGCCCAAAATTTACTCCAGACTTCCTAGGTAAAGGAGCAATGGATAAACAAATGATCCACTGATTCTTCCTCTTTCTGACATAGCTCACACCTGTTAGGAAACATGAAACCTCTATGAGCCAAGTTATCAATGGTAAGAATCCTGTTGTGAACTGCAAGCCAAAAAAATATGTTAACTTTAGGAATAAGAACTCTATTCCAGATTTTAGTCCATATTGGGTTGTTGATCTGAGTAAAAGTTTTTTTATAAGCAGAAGCAATAGTGAAGTTACCCCTAGGATTACTCTTCCAAAGAAAAACATCATCAAAATCTTTATTAACAAAAAAGGACAACAGATCCCGCTAAAGCAACGAAAACCCAACATAAATAGCATCAAGCCTCACCCATTTATTCTCCTTCCAATAATTACAAACCATAAGCCCATACCTTCTTTTGCATTCATCAATGAATTGACTGCAGTCCTGATGAAAGAGAGGTTCACCTTTAATCCAAACATCCTCCTAGAACTCGATTTTGTCACCTTTACCAAGAACCCATCCATCTCCAGCTTTGGCAAATTTTAGGGACTTGATTATACTATTCCATATGAAAGACCCAACAGGGATGTCTTCAAAGTAGAGAAGAGAATGAAGAGGTTGGTCCTAAATATAGTTATCAAACCACACCTGATTCCAATCTTTCTTAATGCCATAAGCCCTCCATATCTATTTGGCAAGCAGAGCTTTGTTAAAATTTTTAAGAACTTTAATACCTAAACCCCCCTTACACTTAGGCTTACACACCTTGTCCCAAGCAACCAAGGAAATCCTTTTTTTTCTTCAACCCCTGACCAAAGAAATCTTTTATGAATCCTCTCTAAAGCTTCAAAAAATTTAGCCAGAATACCAAATAGACTAAGAGCATAGACAAGAAGATTCTGAAGGGTTGCTTGAAGAAGGTGAAGCTTTCCTTCTTGAGATAACATAGATCCTTTCCAGCCAGCCAATTTCTAGTTGAGTTTATCAATTAACAAGTTCCAGAAGGATTTTGGGGGAACCAAACCCAAAGGGAGACCCAAATAAGTTGAGGGAAGCATTTCCACCTTGCACCCAATGATGTTAGAAATTCTCTGCTGCCTTATAATAGGTGTATTCATGAAATAGATAGAAGACTTCTCCCAATTAACTTGCTGACCTGTCACCAAAAAATATGAGCTAAGAGCCCCTTTGAAGGCAACAACCTCCCCAATAGAGGAGTATCCCATTAAAATTGTGTCATCAACAAACTACTGATGAGTACAAGACACATTAGTAGAGGAAGGTTGAAGACCTTTGATGATTTTATTCACTTTCATTTTTTGAATCAATCTACTCATACTCTCCACCAAGATAGTAAAGAGAATAGGAGAAATAGGATCTCCTTGCATGAACCCCCTAGAAGATTTAAAAAATCTAGACGGAGTCCCATTAATAAGTATAGAAAAAATTGGGGTGGAAATCAGTTCTTTGATTACTTTCATTACCTTCTCATCAAATCCAATGGCCTCCATAATTTTGAAAAGAACCTGCCATTCCACTCTATCATAGGCTTTTGCCAAATCCAATTTTATCAGAAAACCTTCTTTGTTAGTAGCATTAAGAGAATGAATATTCTCATGCACAAGAATAATAGAATCCTAAATCTGCCTACCAGAGACAAATCCTTTTTGCTCCTCAGAAATAATAAAGGGTAGGACAGCCAAAGTCTGGAAGTCATAACTTTAGAGATAATCTTATAAAAGGAGTTACAAAGACTTATTGGCTTAAATTTTCCCATGGGCTCTGCCCCAGCCACCTTAGGAATTAGGGCAATAAAAGTAGAATTGATTTCCTTAAGGATTCCTCTAGATCCAAAAAGTTCTTTAACAACATTGACTGTATCTTTCCCCACAATATGCCAATATTGCTAAAAGAAGAACATAGGAAAGCCATCTAGTCCTAGAACCTTATCCCCTTGAAAAGAGAATACAACTTTCTTAGTTTCCTCAGCAGAAGGGATAGCAGATAGAGCCTTACTTTGGTGAGGTTCAATAATCTTGGGAATGTTATCAACTAGGTCCTGTTGCTTAGCAATGTCAATATCCCTACTACTAGTAAGGAGTTGAGAGAAGAACCTAACAGCTTCATCCCCAATGTCATCATCTTTAAGAAGAATTTTGTCATCAGCAATTAATCTTGATATTCTATTAACAACTTTATGTTTCATGGAGGTCATGTGAAAGAATTTAGTGTTTCTATCCCTAGCTTCCAACCAAATAGCCCTGGATCTCTGTCTCTAGTAGATTTCCTCCCTAGATATAATATTGTGAAGTTTGACTAAAATATCATCTTCCTTAGCCTTGGGATACTTATTATAACCATATTTCTGAATAGAGTTTTGGATCTGTTTTAATTCCTCCTTCAACTTTTTTTTTGATTCTAAAATATCTCCAAAAACCTTCTTATTCCAGATCTTAATGTTATCTTTGATGTTTCTAAGTTTTTTAGCAACTTTGTCAATGGCTGATCCATCCACATCAATATTCCACCAATTGGCAATGGATTTTTCCAAAGAGGGGTGAGATATCCACATTTTCTCAAACTGGAAAGGAAAACAACATTTACTCTTAACAGACTCAACAACAAAAGAAATGGGATAATGATCTGAGCCAATTCTATTGATAACAGACAAAGAACATCTATGTGAAAGGATCCAATCATGAGTGATAAGGGATCTATCAAGCATTACCTGAATGAGGTCTTCTCCATCCCTTCAATTAGACCAAGTGTAAGAAGCTCCAGTAAGATCAGTATCAATCAAGGCATTGGCATTGATGAAATCCATCAAGTCAGTCATGCTATCTAGTTGGGCTTGGGTTTCTCCAAATTTGTCAATTCCTTGCAACAGGGTGTTGAAATCTCCCATCAATAGCCAGCTATCCTGAGAGAAAAACCTTCTTTTCTGCTAGATTTTATCCTAAAATTTACTCCTAGCAACTTTGGAATTAGGGGTGTAAATGTTAGTAACCACCCATTTCTTTCCTTCAGTGATACTTTTAACTTTCATTGATATAATATTACCATCTTCATCAATCAGATCTCCTAAAATAGTTTTCTTGTTCTAGAATATAGTCACCCCACCTGATGCCCCATTCGAGCTACTACCACAAACTCCTCCATGTTTAAAGAATTTTAATTTTTCAACTTTTTACTTACTCATTTTGGTTTACTGAACTAGGATGATATCTGGCTTATGATCTCTAATAAGATTCTGTAAGACATCCTGTTTATTGAGACCATTTAGGCCTCAAATGTTCTAGGAGATTACCTTCATTTGGAAACCTGGGAGTAGGATTCCTGAATAGTTCACTGCATTCCATCAACTATGTTTTGTTTACTCTCCTGGTCCCTATGCCACTTCATGGGTTTACGACCCTACGGAGATTTGGAAAGACCAATATTTGCCTTAGATTTGGTCCTAGTTTTAACCCTATTAGAGCATCTTGTCTTCTTTTCTTTTTTTTTTCCAATCCCTATTATCTCTTCCTCATGTTCATCTTTGTGATCAACTTGCTTATTATTCCATGGTTCTCCTCCTTTTTGGGATGAAGTGGGCATTTCAGCTCCATCATTCTTTACATAGGCAAATGATCAATTAACTTTATAAAAGGGAAATCATGAAATACAATGAATACACAACAAATAACCTAGTACACATTTATTTCATCGAATATCATTTATATATATATCAAAAAAAGGTGTGTCTGCCAGGTCAATACAAGTATTACAAAAATGTGGCATATGCGATGCCCAAATTGATATAGAATAAAAACGTAGAATATATCTACTTGTATTGGTCATTCTATGATCACAACTAACACTATATGATCCTAAACTTATGGTGGATCATCAAAATCAAGCCTCTTCAATGCAGTACACGACTTTGTATATGGCTACAAAATCACAATTCAAAAGACAAGTTAGAATTTTTTAGTAGAAAATAGTTCATAATTAACAACATAACTATGCAAATTTAACTATAATTTCTTTGTAATTGAAATGTAGATTACCTCATTGACTGATCTTGGATCTAATTGTTGGGATCCAAGAACACTGAGGGGGGGGGTGAATCAGTGTTCCGTTGATAAGATGATTTTACCCTTTTATAACATACACATATAAACCGGTAAATGAAGAAACATATAACTTGAAGCAAATAAACCATCCACACAAACGAACACCATAACACACATAATTTATACATGGAAAACCTCAAAGAGGAAAAACCACAATGGGATTTGTAACCCACAATATCAGTTCACTATCCATATCAAAGATATTACATAAAATGGGGGCCTGCACATGCAGGAAGGCGCACTACCTAGAGCACACTGCTCATCACAAAAGAGTCTCATTGACTACAAGCTTCTGCTGAAATAAAACAGTAATAATGAACTCACAAAATGCATCTACTATGCCAAAAAGAGTTCCAGTTATAGTTCTTCTCTATACACAGAGTGAATTCAATCTTGGACTCACCAATCCTCTAAGACTCCTTGCTCTCTGAATGATCTTGTCTCTTTCATTTTCAAAAGAAAAAATTTGGTTCTCCAAAGACAAAATTTGTCCATCAACAGATGTTATTAGTGAGGTTAATGCATCAAAAGAATTTGTAATATTAGCAACCTTATCATGTAACTCCTTTAATCTGCTACCTACATTTGTTGTAAGAGTTTCTATGTTACAACAGACCCTGTAGATATTTGTACACTATTTCAAACAATTCTCAATAAGAATCAATTTTCCTTCAATTTTTTTCTTCTCTGTTTCAATAATCTAATCAAAAGCGGCTCTCTTAGCCATAGTAAATCTCTCAAGTGTCCGTCGGTCTGAAATTTGCTGCAAAGATTGAAAGTTGTTAGATATATGCTTAGGTAATGCCTTAACCTTGCCGGAAGGGATTGCTTCATTTTCAATCTTACAATTAGGAATTAGTCTGTGCAAAATTGTGATTGAGTGATCTATTGTTCTTTTATTTGTCGATCCCTCCTTTATTAATTTCTGAGTAGCCATCATCATTAACTCAGTGGGACTCATCTCAGTGATTGATTTTTTCTCAACTTGAGAAGTGTCAATTGCCAAAACCTTTGTCAGGGAATCAATATTAACTGTCGGTATAGTCTCAGTTCCCTTTACCTTATCCTCCTTAGCACTGGTGGCTTCGCCACTTGGTGTAGTATCAATTACTATCAGTGGAGTATTATCCATAATATTGTTAGTACCCTGTACATTGCATTGTTCAAATGTTGTCTCTGCCAGTATTGATTGTACACTCTCATTTACTGCCGGTGGTGTCTGTATACTTATAGTTACTATTAGTTTATTCAAAATTGGAGCTGAACTACCCAAAATACCTTTCCCTTTAGATCTGTCTGGGATGGTGGAAGTTGTCTCCTTTACAAATTCTTCTTGGGAGGTGAGAAAACCAGGATTCTTTTGGAAGAATTTGGTTCAACCATCTCTGGTCTCACTTACTACCTCATCTACCCTGCCCATCATTAGGCTTGTCTGTCGGAGTTTGCTACTAAAAACTATTATGTTTGCAACATCAATGCATCATTTCATTTCCTCATTGTTTATTGAACCACACATACCCAAAAGTTCTACTTCCTTAATTTCTCTATCCCTCTTGACCGCATCAAGTCTCTAACATCTAATTTATTGTATAGTGATAGAGGAATTTCCTTCAAAATTTATACTAAGGCTTTCTTATATATATCTATGTGTAACAAAATTGCTTCTTCAATCTCATTTTTCTCATTATCCTCTAAATATTCATAATAAATGGATACATTCTTTAAAATTCCATCCATGGTTATTTCATCAATCAATTCAGCACAGGTCATTGTAGCCTTACCAAATTCAGTAGCATCATCACTCTTTTTCTTCTTGTTGGGGGTTGCCAGAGTGGATGTGACTAGTTTCCTCTTCTGAATAGGTTTCCTTGCCAGAGGTGAGGGTGTAGTAGGTTTTGTTACTTTTCTCACAAGCTTCCTCCTTGGCTCCACCTTCTTCTCCTCTACTGGAGGCTGGTCAACTTTCTTTCTTTGTACCCTTCTGAATGCTAGAGGTTCATTATTCTCTGGATTAGAGTCAGAAGTGATAGAAGAAATGAAAGTTTCAGACCTCTTTGCCTCAGGAGCACTAACTATTACCAGTTCCTTTGTTGGTTTAGATCTAGAACCCAATTCAATGTCTATCTTATGGATTACATTCTATACAAATACGGACATCTTATCAATTTTCTTCTCTCTTCTTTTCCTATTGAAGCCAATCTTGACTTCAAGAGCCTTTTCCTCAGTAGTACCAAAGTGTTTTGTTCTATCATCCAATGGAGCTTCAAGCAACATTTTTGCATAAAGTTCCAAAATGCTATCATCCACTTCATATCCAAGCTCAATGACCCATATGGTCCTATGTTCTACTGCCTCCATAAGAGTTTCATCAGTCTTCACCATAAAACATATATCAGTGGAGTACTTCTCCACAATGTGCTTTGATATTATTTCCCTCTGTCTCATATTTTCCTGAAATGTTTTGAAATAGCCCCAAAGCTTTTCATCCCTGCCGGTACCAAGATCGGTGATTGCTTTCCTGATTTGCATACCTACCAGTATGTCATGAGCCCAATGCTTCTTCCCTAGACCGGGTAGCTCATTTATGAAGTAAAGAATTAAACAAATAATGAGATTTACAAACCTAAAAGTTCCTTTCTTAAAACTCTTAATCTTTCCAAGATTCAACATTAGTTCACTTCTCAGCCATTCACATAAGTCATTGTAGATCAGGAAATTGAAAATCATCAAAACAAATAGCAATTAGGACAATCACAAAACCTAAAACTACAATGAAAGCAATCCTAATCCAATCAATGAAGACATAAAGACAAGATATTCAATTTGAATAAAATTGAAGCAAACCGACACAGATATCTCCTTCATGTGGCTCCATTGTTCTTCTTTCACCTTCAAATTTGATGTGGATCTCACCTACAAGTGCAAAATGTATGTGGAAAACAAGTTGTTGAGAGATGAAATTCATAGCATAAGGTTACTCAAAAATGTGATTGATTGATTTGATTCATTGAAGAAACTCATCCAATTTATAGACAAATTGGAGAGAGGACAAGATTAGCATGAAGAGATTTGAAAGGAAATTCAAATCAAGAATGACAACATTATGACAAATGACAATTTGCTATGCAAGGATTATGACAAATTATGACAAATTATGACAAGTTGCTATGCAAAATGCATGACAAATTATGACAAGATTGAAATAGAAATAGAAATTAGAAATTAGGAGAAATTAGCAAATTAGAAAATTGAAGAAAAAGATGAAATAGAAATTAGGTGAATTAATTAATAGGTTTTCATCCATTAATTAATTCATGAAAGATACCTAGGACTAATAAATAGATTTATTTAACCCATAAAGAAGAAGAAAAGGATTAAATGAACAAATCATAAAACCCTAGAAATAAGAGGACAAGGAATTAGCAAGACAACAAGAAATTAATGTAGGTTCGATCATGATTCTGATTGACAAAGGACCAATGTTGATAAATGATTGAGATTGGTTGACAAAAATCAATGACAAATTGACCAAGATTGACAAGGAGATCAAATTGATAGGCGCCAATTGATGAGGAACAATGACTAATCGATCCAAATTGACATGATTGAAAAGGACAAGGATCAATGATGAATCGATCGCAAAATGACAAGATCGACAAGGACAAGGATCGATGACAAATCAATCGCAAAATGACAAGGCTAACAAGGACAAAGATCGATGACAAATCAATTGCAAAATGATGAGATTGACAAGTTGATAACCGCAAATGATTAGGAACAAGCTAAAGATGATTGAAAGATTGACAAGAGGACAAAACCCTAATTCTATCATCGATTAGGATTGACGATGTCCAAAATGATGATAAATGAGCACGCACCATGATGCGACAGGATAAGATCGACCAGAATCATGACTGAAGATTGCTATCGACAAGACCTAATTTGAAAGCAATAAAAATGAGGAATGCAGAAGAAGGACTCGATGCTCGCAAATGATAAAGACCAAGTGCGCAACATAGAAGAAATGCTAATGCGATGCAAGAATCCTAAAATAAGGCAATGCACAAATGTTAAAGTATGACTCCACAAGTGTTGACCATTTTTAGATGTCTATAGTCATATTTTCCATTATTTCTTAACATTTGGTGTGCAACATGAATGCAGGAACTGACAACAGAGTTCAGTCGACTAGATTGAGTTACCTTATAACTGATGATAATGCTAACAAACTTCACATCTATGTCCTAGATTGTGCTAATACTCATTGATCTTCCATCATGGGTTGCATCGGTGAGCTTCTCAAACCTTGTGTTGGAAATTTTCTTGCCAGGTTCTTGTCCAACTTTGGGTAAGCCAGTGACTACTTGAATTGATTCCTTTGTGATCATGTAGGACTGATCTAGCCAAATGAACTTATTGTGAACCCTGCTAAGAACATATCTGATCACCTCATCTTTAAATTCTGGTATGTATAGGATACCGGTTAACCCTAGATCTTTGATGATCTTATATTCCATCTTGATTGTTCTAGAGCTTCCTAGTATCACATATTGATACATGCCCTTTATCTCTTATGTACCTAGATCCTCCAAGGTGTAGTGAATATATGCCCTTACATCTTCAACATACATCATGCTGTCGGGAACCCTAGAGAATGCGCACGCAGAGTCTTCATTCTTAGCTATTTGGGGAACTTCCTTGAAAATGGGTATCAGCATATCCTTAACTTCAACAATGGTGGGATTTGCAATGAAAGTAGGAGCAGATGATTTGGATGCCATTTCAAAGAAAGACCTGAAAATGATCATTGATGTGAAGATTTGATTGCTTCACAGATGATTGTTGGAAATCCTTTCAGAATGCCTTTGGTCACTCTTAATCACCTGAGATTGGCCTTTGCTTCATTCTAGATTGCTTGAATGCTAGGTGAGTGAAAATGAATTCACTATCCCCTTTTATTAGCGAGTAAACCCTAATCCTTCACTGTCATAAATGCTTCATGATGTACCCTACCGGATGTCGGTTTCACAGTCTTATGTTGGGTAAACCTTCATCAATGATTAAGACAACTCTCCAGATCTCTGGTAGATCTCCTCCAGAGAATATGCAAGATTTGCAATAGATTTTCCAACCCCTAAGGCATATGCCTCAGTTACCAGTAAAATTTCCTACCGGTTCAGAAATGCTTTGTTTTACCGATGGAGTTACCGGTGTAGATCCATCTCCACTTAGTTATTCAGACTTTCTAACCCATCTCTTGGTGTGATCTTGTTTTATTTCATCTACCTTCTTCTTTCCTTTCTCATTTTCTTTATCATTACTAACCGGTTGAGTCTTGCTTCTGCAGTACTTAACAATATGACCTATTTTGTTGCATGCATAGCATGTAACATTGTTCTTTTGAATTTCTTTAACATATCCAGTATCATTCCTTGACCTACATTGATTATCCAAATGACCAAACTTTCCACATGCATGAAATTTGACATTCATTCTACAATAATCTGATTTATGACCATATTTCTTGTAATTTGTGCATTGATCGGGAACAAAATTATAGTTTTGATTTTCTCTATTTCTACATCATTTAGCCATATGCCAAAATGTATTACAAACAAAGTATCTACCATTGAATTTATAAGCATTAGATTGCCTTACTAGTTTCCTCTGGTCTAATGAGTTCTGCATACAGGTTGTCTAATCTTCATTTGCAGTACCGAAGCTTTCACCTTGTACAAATCCAAGTCCTTTACAATCATTATTCTATTGGTATTTTGGTATGGTTTTGTCATTGATGTCAACACCTACTGAAAACAAGCACTTTGGAGATCCAACAACATTCACCGGCAAGCAAGTAACTATTGCACAGTTATTGGTATATGGTTCACCGACAGGATATAATGTTCACCGATACTTGGAATGATATGGAAGACACTTGTTAATGTTGAAGACATTGTGTGGACACTTTGTTTTGAAGAATTGATCATTGGTATATTCATATTTGCATATGTGCTTTTACTAGCAAATAGGTCTAGGGTTATCTAGGGTTACACCGGCAGGTTTATCTTTTCTAGATCAACATGGCACACTATGGAGATGATTTATTATTGATGTAAATGCATTAAGCCGACATGTTTAATCAGTTATTGCATCGGATATTATATTGTATGTAAAATTTTTATTATAATATCTTGTAGAGCTGACCTACTAAAATTGGTCTTAGGCTATGGTATAAATGTAAGATCTTATTTGTAAGATCAAGTGTGGAATGCGAAAAAGAATTGAGTGAAGGTATATGCGAGATTAAGAAGAGGTATACACGAAGACATCATTTTGTTGGGAAAAATGGTGTCTCAACCTTGCATTTATGTGAGGTTACTATTTATAGTAAGTTTTCATTTGAGCACGAAATGGTGTGAAACTCTCCCTAAAGCTTCTGGTTGGCTAGATAAGCATTCTGATAAAGTTGTGTCGCAAGGTCACAGCTAGTTTTGAAGATATTAAAGTTTTTGTCTTGGAGGGGTGCAATAAAATGTTTAAACTTAATTTTGGGGACTTAGAGGCTCCAAAACACCCTGAAAAGTTTCCGTAACCGGCAAAGCAGGTTTCGAGGTGATAGAGCACTTCGCGAGCTTTCCGGCGCTTCAAACGGTTCGTCAATCGGACACCCGGTTCTCAAGTTATGGCCTCCGGAAGTTTGTACTCCTGAAATAGGAAAAATAATTTGTATCGGATACATAAATGAGCTGTAAAAGGGAGCGACACGTGTTGATGTGTGCTTTAACATGTCATAGGGCATCTAGAAGGGAGATAAGGTCGGCTACACCTTATTGGGTGGTTTTAGCCCATGGTTTTGTAATACCGTTTGACAGTTTCCTGTATTGTATCTCCTATTTATGAGGTGTGTGAGATAGAGGTTGTGTGTAAGAGTCTTATGGCTATTGAGTTGCCTCTGAATCTCTGATTAATGGTACTCCTGCGAAGAGCTTGCTCTGCAAGTATGTTGTAATCTATTTTTGATTGCTGAATAAAATATTGAGCTGCTTTTGGAGGGTGGGGTTTTTCTCCCGAAAGGGTTTTCCCCACGTAAATCATTGTGTTGTGGTATGATTGCTATTATATCTATTTCTATTTTCTGTAACTGTTGTAACGATCTGAAAAAGTTTTGCATTACCCTCCTCTCAAGGTTAGTGTAGGAAGTTGTTTCCGCTACTTAACTTCCTTACACATTTGAAGGTGAAGCTAGGTTTTTGTATAAGCATATCAGCATTACACTGGTACTGAATCCAGCATATGAAGATGCTATTTTGTGCAGTACATTCTTATTGGATTTAACCATCCAACTGTAGTCAGTGTGACTCCCATTTTGTGATTGAGCAGTAAGCTCTAGGCTATTGGCCTTTCTGCATGTGCAGACCCCATTTATGTACACTTACTATCTGCAGTAGTATCATCTGATTGTGGGTAAGGTTTCCCACCATGGTTTTTCCCCTTATAGGGTTTCCATGTGCAAATATTGGTGTTATGTGTTGTGGATGACTTTATGTTTATGTTTCATGCATTAATCCTTACCAGTATAGAAATTTACAGTTAACACTATCTACCGACATACCTAACTGGTTTACCGATATTAAGCATCAAGTTGGTTAATTGGTTTTTGGTTTGAATTTGTTTGACAACTGATTCACCCCCCCCCCCCTCTCAGTTGTCTTTGGGACCTAACAATTGGTATCAGAGCCTAGTCCTCTTTTGCAGAAGTTTAACAACTTGAGGAGATCCAATGTCTACTAATTACTTCAGGAAGGATAGTCCTAAACTTGATGGAACCAACTATGGGATATGGAAGATCAGGATGGAGACACATCCGAATTGTATTTGTAAAGACATCTGGGAAGTTACAAAGAATGGTTATACTATTGTTGTAGTTGGTCAGACTGCTCCAACTACCTTAGCTAAAGATGAAGAGAATGATTACAAAGCAAGAGAAGCACTTTTGAGTGCATTATTAGATCAACAAATCATGGGATTATCAGATAGGTCTACTGCTAAAGCTATTTGGGATCATTTGGAAACACTAAATGAAGGTGATTCCACAGTCAAGATTGCAAAACTTGAAAGCTTCTGAGTCAGGTATGAACATCTAAAAATGGAAGAAGATGAAAGGATTTTTGCTTTTATGGAAAGAGTAAATGAAATTGTTTTGGGTATTAAATGTTGTGGAGGAACCCTGAGTGAGGATGAAATTGTTTCAAAAATCTTAAGAGGATTTCCACCGGCATATAAAATGAAGGTTACTACTATAAATGAGTTAAGAACAATGCCTAATACATCAGTAACTAGGGATACATTGATTGGAAAACTTTCAGCCTTTGAAATTGAGGAATTTGGTCCTGTTGCTACTATAAAAACTGATTTGGCCTTTAAAGCATCAACATCATCTGCTCCATTATTTGAGAAATCAGACTGGAAATCCTTTTATGCAAGAGAACTTGAAGAAACCAAGAAGGAGAATGAAGAGCTTGAAGAACTTGAAGCACTATTTGCAAGAAAAATGCCAAAAGGTCTAGTAGGAAGTAAGTATGAAGGTAAAGCACCCTTTAAATGTTTTAACTGCAATAAGATTGGTCATATGGCTTCGAGATTCCTTGATAGACATGCTAGAATAAGAGAAGAAGCTAGAAGGACATACAAGCCTAATCCAGAATATCAGAGATACAGACTTAAGAAGAACAAAGACAAATCTTGTTACATTGCTGATGAAGGTGTGACTGATGATTTTGATCCAACAGACAATGGATGGGTTTTCGTTGCTATAACAGAGGATCAACTAACACCTACTGCTCAACCAGTAGAACAAGCCCTAGCAGCCAAAGTTGAAGCAAAGGATGAATGGATCATTGACTTAGGATGCTCACATCACATGACTGGAGACAAAGGTAAATTCTTGAACTTTCAAGAATACAATGGAGGTTTAGTAAGATTTGGAGATGACAAAGCCTATTCAATCAAAGGTAAAGGTTTAATATCTCTTGATGGTAAGCATAACACTGACAATGTCTACTATGTTGAAGGATTAAAGCATAATCTTTTAAGTGTTGGTCAATTAGTTGAGAAAGGATTTCAGTTACAATTTAAAAATGGAAAATGCAAAATCATGAATAAAACTAGTTTGGAAATTGCAATCGGTAATCAGACTAGAGGTAATATCTTTCATTTGAATAATAGTGAAAAGGCATGCTTAATTGCACAAATAGATGAAAGTTGGTTATGACATAAGAGACTATGTCATGTAAACTTTGATTGTATGGTAAAAATCAGTACTTCTAAGGCAGTTAGAGATCTACCTAAAATTGTGAAAGAATACAATTTGTAAGGAATGTCAATTTGGAAAACAAGTTAGAGCTAGTTTCAAAAGTATTCCAGAAAAATCCAATAATGCTCTTGATTTAATTCACACTAGTTTATGTGGTCCAGCTAGAACTAAAAGCTTACAAGGTGATAGATATTTCATAATAATTATTGATGATTATTCTAGAATGTGTTGGGTTACTTTTCTCAAAGAAAAGTCAGAAGCACTTGGGAAGTTCAAACTGTTCAAAGCAATGGTTGAGAATGAAACTGGTAAGAAATCAAATGTCTAAGATCTGATCAAGGAGGAGAATTCACATCTAAGGACTTTAATACATTATGTGAAGTGAATGGAATCAGAAGATAGTTATCAGCACCTCAGACACCATAGCATAATGAAGTTGTTGAAAGGAAAAATAGAACTATCTTGGATGCAGCAAGAAGTATGTTATCAGAAGCAAATTTACCACATGTGTATTGGAGAGAGGCAGTTAGCACTACTGTCTATACATTCAACAAAGTTCACATCAAAGGTGAAACCGGTAAGACCCCTCATGAACTATGGTTTGGTAATACTCCTACTCTTAAGTATTTCAGAATTTTTGGAAATAAATGTTATATTAGAAGAGATGAGTATATTGGCAAATTTGATCCTAGAAGTAATGAAGGAATATTTCTTGGTTATTCATTTAAGAGCAAGGCATATAGATGCTTTAATAACAGATTGCAGAAAATTGTTGAGAGTACAAATGTAAAGATTGATGAACAATTCAGAGGAACTTCAAGGTATATAGACTCTAAACCGGCAACAGAAATTGTGACAAATGAACCTACACTGAATCCACCGGTACAGAATGAAGATCCAGTTACCTCGGTATCATCAGAGGATTCCACAGTAATTGAAGAACAACAAAAAACTAAGACACCCCGGTATGTAAGATTGAATCATTCTGAAGATCAGATAATTAGAAACAAATTTAAAGGAGTTATGACAAGAGGAAGATTGGAAAATGAAGAGGTATGTCTTATTTCTCAAATTGAACCATCATCTATCAATGAGGCATGTGAAGATAAATTTTGGATTAAAGCTATGGAAGAAGAATTAGGACAAATTGAGAAAAACAATACTTGGACATTAGTTCCCCGACCTAAAGATAAAAATGTAATTGGAACCAAATGGGCATTTAGAAACAAACTTAATGAAGATGGTAAGGTTGTCAGAAATAAAGAAAGACTGGTGTATAAGGGATATTCTTAGAAAGAAGGAGTTGATTACAATGAAACCTTTGCACTGGTAGCCAAAATTGAGGTAGCCAGATTATTCTTGGCTTTTGTAGCTCATAAGGACTACAAAGTTTATCAAATGGATATTAAATGTGCATTTTTGAATGGAGATCTTGAAGAGGAAGTATATATTGAAAAAACTGATGGATTTTCCTTGACAGATAACAATGATATGGTTTGCAGGTTAAGAAAAGCTCTGTATGGATTAAAACAAGCCCCAAGAGCTTGGTATGCAAGGTTGGATAAGTATCTTTTAAAGATTGGTTTTACTAAAGGAAATGTAGATAGCAATTTATATTACAAAATAACTGATGATGACATCTTGATTATTGAAGTATTTGTTGATGATATACTCTTTGGAGGAGAAGATGGATTATGTAAGGAATTTTCTATTAAAATGCACCAAGAATTTGAAATGTCTATGATTGGAGAAAAAAAATTCTTTTTAGGATTGCAGATTTCACAGACTGATAAAGGTATATTTTTGAATCAATCCAAGTACTTGAAAGAATTACTAAAGAAATTTGGGATGGAAAACTCTAAACTGGGAAGCACACCTATGACTACAAATGACAAATTATCTTAAAGGGATGAATCTGCACCTGTTAATCCAACTAGATACAAATCTATGATAGGAGGTTTACTGTATTTGACACAAACTAGGCCTGATATTATGAATGCAGTATGTATTGTTTCTAGATTTCAAAGTAATCCTAGGGAAAATCATGAATTAGCAGTAAAAAGGATTTTCCAGTACTTACAAGGCACAACAAATCTTGGATTATGGTATCCTAGAGATGAAAATTTTGACCTATGTGCATACACAGATGCAAATTGGGCAAGAGATGTGGATGATAGAAAAAGCACCACTGGAGGACCATTCTTTCTTGGAAAGAGATTAGTTTCTTGGCTGAGTAAGAAATAGAGTTGTACATCTTTATCAATAGCAGAATTAGAATATGTTGTAGCAGCAACTAACTATACATAGGTACTATGGCTTAAGCAAATGTTGAAGGACATAAAGGTAAAATGCAAGGAACCCATTACTATATATTGTGATAACACTGCAGCAATTGATATATCTAAGAATCCGGTATTACATTCTAAAACAAAATATGTTTCTATCAAACTAAATTTTCTAAGGGAAAAAGTTGAAGAAAAAGAGATAAAACTAGTTTATGTGAATACTAAAGAATAGCTTGCAGATATTTTCACAAAACCTTTGCCTAAGGAGACTTTTGAATATCTTAGAGATCAACTTCGAGTCATACCACCACTAGTAGAGACTTAGACAGTTGATGATTTTCATCAACCGACAGAATTAAAAGACAAATATTTTACTCTGGTCTTTGATGAGGAAGCTACTTCTCAAGGGGAGTAGTTGGTATTTTGTATGAACTTGATTTTTGTAAACTTTGGCATTTGATGTCAAAGGGGGAGAGATATCTATGGAAAAACACATTATCTTTTGAGGAGAGATTGGTATTGAAAATAAATCTTTGGATAAACACATGTTGCTCCTAGGGGGAGATTGTTGGTTTTTGGTATTTGTCATTTCTGTTTTGGCACTTTGATGGCTTTTCCATCTTGTGTTGCCATCAATGCCAAAGGGGGATATTGTTGGTATTTTGGTATGGTTTTGTCATTGATGTCAACACCTACTGAAAACAAGCACTTTGGAGATCCAACAACATTCACCGGCAAGCAAGTAACTATTGCACAGTTACTGGTATATGGTTCACCGGCAGGATATAATGTTCACCGGTACCTAGACTGATATGGAAGACACTTGTTAATGTCAAATACATCATGTGGACACTTTGTTTTGAATAATTGATCATTGGTATATTCATATTTGCATATTTGCTTTTACCAGCAAATAGGTCCAGAGTTATCTAGGGTTACATCGATAGGTTTATCTTTTCCAGATCAGCATGGCACTCTATGGAGATGATTTACTATTGATGTAAATGCATTAAGCCAACATGTTTAATCGATTATTGCATCGGATATTATATTGTATGTAAAATGTTTATTGTAATATCTTGTAGAGCCGACCTACTAAAATTGGTCTTAGGTTATGGTATAAATGTAAGATCTTATTTGTAAGATCAAGTGTGGAATGCAAAAAATAATTGAGTGAAGGTATATGCGAGATTAAGCAGAGGTATACACGAAGACATCATTTGAAGGTGAAGCTAGGTTTTTGTATAAGCATATCAGCATTACACCGGTACTGAATCTAGCATATGAAGATGCTATTTTGTGCAATACATTCTTATTGGATTTAACCATCCAACTGTAGTTAGTGTGACTCTCATTTTGTGATTGAGCAGTGAGCTCTAGGCTATTGGCCTTTCTGCATGTGCAGACCCCATTTATGTACACTTACTATCTGCAGTAGTATCATCTAATTGTGGGTAAGGTTTCCCACCATGGTTTTTCCCCTTACAGGGTTTCCACGTACAAATATTGGTGTTATGTGTTGTGGATGACTTTATGTTTGTGTTTCATGCATTAATCCTTACCGATATAGAAATTTACTATTAACACTGTCTATCGACATACCTAACTAGTTTACCGGTATTAAGCATCAAGTTGGTTAATTGGTTTTTTGGTTTGAATTTGTTTGACAACTGATTCACCCCCCCCTCTCAGTTGTCTTCGGGACCTAACACATTCTACCTTTGTCTTTTCAATAAGTCATCCAACTATGTAGTACTAATCTTGAATTTTTCTTTATCTCACTTGCAGTAGTTAGATCATCTCTTAGAGTAGTTATTTGTCTTTCAAGCTCTTATTCATTATTCTGCGAGTGTACCAAATCAGTTCTCAATAGATTATTCTCATGAGCCAATCTACCACATTCATCAAATTTGTTCTTCAGAGATATACCAAGATTTTATTCCTTCTTCTTTTTGTCCTCAATATCTTTTGATAGCCTCATAGTTAGGTCTTTCATTTCATTCTTCATGAGCATGTTTCCTTGACTTAATTTCTGACATTGTTCCTTAAGTGCATTTTTCTCTTCATCATCCTAGTTTTGCAAAAGTTCCTTTCTCTTAGCTTGAGTTGATGATAACCTTTCTTACAGGACAAGAGTGAATTCATTAGAAAAATTCAATTCATCTTGCAATTTTAAATTCTTCATCCTTTCAGCATCATAATCCTTAAGAGCCATCTCAAATTGCTTCTCCATAGCCATGTTCAATGATTCTGGTTTCAGGATCTTCCTCAAGCTGTTAAACTTCTTCTGAGGAACTAGGCTCTGATACCAATTGTTGGGATCCAAGAACACTGAGAGGGGGGGGGGGGGTGAATCAGTGTTCTGCTAGTAAGATATGATTTTACCCTTTTATAACATACGCATATAAACCGGTAAATGAAGAAACATATAACTTGAAGCAAATAAACCATCCACATAAATGAACACCATAACACACAAAATTTATACATGGAAAACCTCAAAGAGGAAAAACCACGGTGGGATTTGTGACCCATAATATCAGTTCACTGGCCATATCAAATATATTACATAAAATGGGGGCCTGCACACGCAGGAAGGTACACTGCCTAGAGCACACTGCTCATCACAAAAGAGTCTCACTGACTACAAGCTTCTGGTGAAATAAAACAGTAATAATGAACTCACAAAATGCATCTACTATGCCAAAAAGAGTTTTGGTTATAGTTCTTCTCTATATTGGTTCATAAACCCTGAACACTTCTACCGGTATCTCCTCTCCTCCAAGAATGCTTTCCAAACTATCTATAGGTCATTGCATGATATAACATTCACATAAAAATGATCTACATACATATACTTTGCATTACACAATCTCCTATATCCTTATTACAATCTATCACATCACTTTTTTTTAAATGACCTTAACAAACTGACCTATATACCCTTCACAAACAATATGCCTTATGTCATCTTACAATGCATTACAAAAGATATACAATGTCAGCCTTATACAATAATTACAAAATGATTTTACAAATAAAACTTCCTTTGGGTCCAAGACTGATGTCAGCTTAACTGAAGTGTTGGATGTCGGTGCCTGTGCCTATGCCGGTACTGGTGTAACCCTAGATACTCCAATGCTGGTGTCTGTCAGTGTATGCCGATGTATGCTTCCTTATGAATCTTGTTGCCAAGTTACCATATTTCCATGTTTCCATCAATGACAACATATGAATCCAATGAGTGTAAATTGCCAACGCCAATGTCTTTGATCTCCTCTCCTTGTTAGTCTTAGGAGTTTTCTTGAAGACAAACTTAAAAGGATCCACGTTATGGCCGAACCGCAAAGGGGGATATTGTAGATTAAATGTACAATTAATACAATGCACTACCACAAATACATAAAAAACACTTAAAAGCTATAATATAGAGAACAATGATGTAATAGTGCTTGAGATGCTTCTCCAATGGACTAAGGATGGATCACCATCAATGGAGAAACTGTCACTATTACCTATATAAAAAATGATCAAAGATTAAATACAATTAATATAATGATAAGTATTGTAGGTTAAAAACAATTAATGTAATATATCAAACAAAAGTGTATCGGATCCTGAGATGCTTCTCCAGTGCACGGAGGAGGGCTCTCCATTGATGAAGCAACTATTGATATTTCCTATATGAAAAAATTATAAGAATATAATTTATCACAAGTTAGGTGCATATAATCATGAAATCAAGAAAATAAAGTAGAGATACATACCTCTGTCCTCTCTCGATCCACGGGCGAATCAGGTGCATTCAACAAATCCACATAGCTCAATGGCCCCTGTACATGTAAAACAGACAAAAAACACTAATAAATCTACAAATCCCAACAAAGACAATTTTAAAATTTTCAAACAATTGTAAAATAAAAATGTGTTCAATTACCTTCTTCCCATGTTTTGGCATCTTTGAGGAATTCTTTTGACTAGGACAAGGCCTAGATGCGGAGGGGGTACCTTGAAAAAACAAAATTAACATGAGATATTATTACAAATAAAATATTAAACATAATTTTAAAAATCTAAAATGAAATGAATTACATATTCCATCAAAATAATACATAAAAAAGAGTGTACAAAATATGATACCGTATAGCCTTGTAGGCCAAAATCGATCGCTGAGAGCATGATGTCATGAATCTGGGACATTTGTGTTGGCACTATAGATATGTGTGGCATTGATGTTTTTTCATTTATGTCAACACTAGCTGTTACCGACAGACAAGTTACCAGTATAAGATCTAGTGTTACTGACAAAAGAGATTATCTGTTGGACACTTTCGACATGTTTGGATCAATAAAGTATATTGGATTTAATGAGTTATATGCTCCATGAGCATGTTTTGGTCAGTTGGTATTGGCTTGGTAATTGGATGTTATCATACACTCTGGTAAACCCTTAGTGACACTAGTTTATGGCTTTGCCGGCAGAGCTTTCATTGAGGAATCATGACAGGATGCACAATTGGTGTTGGTGCAGCTTCTTCGAGGATTTTAGGATGCTGAATATGTTCGTTGATCGTGCTTCAATTTCTTGAAGACATTGCTTTGGCATGGTGGACCTAGAATAGGTCCGATACCTATCTAGGTTATGGACTGGTATCATACTAGTGTGTACTCTACACTTGGATGATTAGAGATGTTTTATGGATTTGGTATTATTGTTTTGATCTTAAGCCAACATGGCATATCATTGTAAGAAGGAATTATATAATTGTAATATCTTTAGGTGGCCAACCTAATTGGTTTAGGCCTTAGGGTTTGCATAAATAAGAGGTAGAAACTCTTTGTAAAGTATCATGGTTATTTGAAAGGTCATGGTCAAGGAATATAATGTGCAAATACTGTAATATCATTCAGGCAGAGGAGTTGATCTATCATTGGTGATCAGATTGAATTCAGAAGAGGATTTAGTCCTCTGGCATTGAGCTTAACTGGGACTGTAATTAGGCATAGTAGATGTTATTTCTAGCATTTCACTCTATTATATTGTTGTCCATTTATCTTGAGAAGGTTGCAACCTCTCTATAGTTAGTGAGACTCTTTTGTAATGAGCAATACGCTCTAGGTAGTGTGCCTTCCTGCAACTGCAGGCCCCCCTCATTGTAACACACACTTTTTGTAGAAGTATCATCTAATTGTGGGTAGGCTTTCCACTATGGTTTTTCCCTTTCTGGGTTTTCCACGTACAAATTATGGTGTTATGTGGTATGGTTGCTTTGCATTAATTATCTGGTTAATTGTTAAGTTGTATTGTTTATTGGTATTTGTTTCTACCGACATCTATTTGTGCTTTACCGGTACTTTGATTTGTCTAAGGTTATATTGTGGATTAAAAGTTATAATATATTAACAATTGATTCACCCCCCCCCCCTCTCAGATGTTCACCAGTTATCCTAACAATTGGTATCAAAGCTTTGGTCCTCTTTTGTAGAAGCTTAACTGCTTGACGTAGATCCTATGGAAGCTAACACTTCTAATCCACTGACATCTATTTTTTATGATGGAACAAACTATAGGATATGGAAAATTCAAATGGAGACTCATCTTAGATGTCTTGGCAAGGATATTTGGGAGATCACTTAGAAAGGATACACACCTTATGATCCGACATCCGACAATCCTACTCCTGCAGACC
This sequence comes from Cryptomeria japonica, assembly GCF_030272615.1. NCBI lineage: Eukaryota > Viridiplantae > Streptophyta > Pinopsida > Cupressales > Cupressaceae > Cryptomeria > Cryptomeria japonica. Next base: position 315,194,099 of record NC_081407.1, read on the forward strand.
TGGACAAGAATATTGAAAATGATTGCAGAACTAGAGAAGTCCTCTTGTGTGCAATTACTGATCAACAGATCATGGGATTGACTGAAAAATCATCAACTAAGGTTATATGGGACAAATTGCAAACTCTGAATGAAGGTGACCCTACTGTCAAAATTTCTAAACTTGATGGTTACCAGGTAAGGTATGTAAACTTGAAAAATGAAAGAAAATGAAAGAATTGTTGTATTTATGGAAAGAGTAAATGAGATTGTTATGGGAATTCAATGTTGTGGAGGATTTTTAAGTGAAGATGAAATAGTTTCCAAAGTATTGAGAGCCCTTCCACCAGCTTACAAGATGAAGGCAACTGCAATTAATGAGTTAAGAACAATGGAAAACACTTCAGTCAACATAGACATTCTGATTGGGAAATTATCTGCTTTTGAGCTTAAAGAATTTGGATCTTCTAGATCTGTGAATTTTGAACCTACTTTTCATGCATCATCATTAACATCTACTGGCAAAAGTGATTGGAGAGCCCTATATGCAAAAGAAATGGAAGACACGAGGAAATAAGATGAAGAGCTTGAACAACTTGAAGCCTTATTTGCTAGAAGAGTACCTAAAGGTCCAACTGGAAGTAAGTATGAAGGAAATGTTAGGATTCCCAAAGATATTGAGAGGGGGGGTGAATCAGTATCTGACCGGTAATAATATTTTCTTAACTTATAACATGAAAAGCATATTAAAACTATGTACCAGTAAACCAAAAATAATGCAGCAAATAAGAATAACAACCACAACATGAAAAGTACACCATAACACAATGTTTTAATGAGGAAACCTAGTGTGGGAAAAACCTCGGTGGAATTTGTGACCCACAATATTCACTTACTAGCCAATAAGAGAATATTACTGCTACAATAGGGGCTTGCACATGCAGGAAGGCCAAGTGCCTAGAGCTCACTGCTCAATTACAAAAGAAGTCACACTGACTTACAAAAATGGATTATACTAATCCAATGTCTTGTACTACTTCAGATTAGCATCTGCTATGCCAGATTCTATACTAGTTTAAGCTCTGCTACATACATAAACCCTTTTCCAATAATTTGCATAATAGGTCTGCTACCTTCTACCTTTTGCATCATACCCTAACATATCTATAATGATCTCATCCATATATGAGTCATATTACAATCTGCCATGTCAGCTTACAAAATATTTTACAATTAATTACAAAATACATTAATACAAAATTATTGTCGGCCAGGGTGCTGGCAATCTTCCTTTTCGGTGTCGGTGTTTTGTATGCCGGTGTAGAGTTTGTCGGTGTCGGTGCTTGTGTCTGCCTACTGGTATCAAATGATTGCAAGGTTTCAATCAATGACAATACCTTCAATCACCTACAATATCTCATTGGAGTGTGCATTTGCCAACAACATCCCCCTTTGGCATTGATGGCAACACTCATGAGAAAAATTCAAGAATGTATCAAAAAATTGAAGTCCAAAAATCTTGCCAAAAACTGTACCCAAAATTGTACCAGATGTGTGTTACTACTTATCAAGTTGCCATTAGTTTTATATTTAAAGTCATACTATACATTCTAGTCGGTTAGCACTACCGAATCATGCAGTTGGTATATACACAAAGAAGTCAGTATGCACAGTCTAGTCGGTTACAGAAGAAAGAAGTTACAGATCGCAGTACACACCGAGTTGTCTACCGAGTATCTTTTTGAGACTACAGAGCAGTAAAGATGACACACCGAGTGAAACGTGTTACCGGATACATTGAACCTGGACATGCATATGAAAATGTGTTACAAGATCGAGACACATCTAACCGTTATTACATTAGAAATTGCACCAAAAGATTGTGTATGATTACAAGGACAATCTAACCAATGAAATATTTTGTATAGTTATTCATTCAAGGAATCTTGTTTGTAAGATCGAAGCAATGAATTGGATCACTATTTATACAACATGAGTTAAGAGCAAGGTATGTGCATTTTTGAATGAAGGAAGACTGTTACAGAGACACAGAGGTCACCGAGAAGGTTTTCAGAGAACAGTCAAAGAATAGAGTAAACATAAGGGTTTACCGAGTTACTATATGGGTTACCGAGGTATGCTATAAGCAAGGTAATCTTATTCTGAGCACATAGAATCTGCTATAACATTTCAAATGTAAAGTTGCAGATATTTGTAATGATTTTATTGTAATATTGTGAAGTTGAAAGAGAAACCTTTAACAGGGTAAAAGACTCTAACCAAGTCTATAAATTGTAAAGCCTCTAACTAGGTGCAACATTCAGAATAAATGTTGTAAAATCCTTTAGCAAGGTAGATCTAACAGATCTTGTTACTCCTAACAGGGTAAGCTATCAGAAATAGCTAAATGTAGCTCTAACCGAGCATTCTTTATTATTGCAGTAGTGAAGTTGTGGGTGCCATCCCCACCGCAGTTTTTCTCTCTAACCAAGAGTTTTTGCATAACCAAAATATATGTGTTATGGAGTGAATCATGTATGATTGTTATCTATTTGGTTTAGCTTTATTTTATGTTACAACACTATTCTATTTATGCATAACAGTAAGGTTATTATTCAAGAAAAGTTTTGGAGTACTGATTCACCCCTCCTCTCTCAGTACATTAGCTTTCCATATTGGGCCTAACAATTGGTATCAGAGCTTGAATCTTGGAAAAGGGTTTAACTACCTAAAGAGAAAGATCTTATCAATGGAAGGCTATAAACAATCTCAGAGGATTGTATACCTACAAGAAGAGTTGGATCATGCAAATCAAGTGATTGCAGACATGCAAAGGCAAATGCAAAAATCTTTGAAAGTAAGAAGAAGATTATTTGATGACTTGCAAGATTCTCAAGAGTTAGTGGAACAAATTGAGACATCATCTGAGAATAGTACATCTGAAGAAACTGAAGAAATGATTGGAGTATTGAAAGAAAAGAACAAAGCATTGGTTGATCAACTAAAAACAATGAAAAGAGAACATGAACATTTCAATACATAGATGACTGAAAATCTAGATGCATTGAGGACAGCTGAGGATAAAAGCAAGAGATCTACAAAGAGAGAAACAAAAACTTGGAGTCTTAGTATCTGATAAGAATGATGAAATCATAAGGTTAATTGGGATTCAAAAAAATATGACAGATCAACTAGGCTATGCACATCATGAAGCAATTCTAAAGAATGATGAGAATCAAGCATTGAAACTTGAAGTATCAAGGTTGACTAATGAACTTGAAACAGAGAAGAAATCCAAAGAAACATTGAAGAAGAGTTATGAAGCATCAAAGATGTTGGATGAGCAACTAAATACAAGAAGACCCAACAAAGATGCAGGACTCAGTTACAAAGGAAAAGACTCTACCGAGAAAGGAATTCATACTACCGAGAAAGGAGAATCATCAAAGCAAGTTGGAAATAGGAATAAAATCAAAAGGAAGAAGCCTATTTGCTTCTACTATGGAAATCAAGGTCATACCACCAACATATGCCAGATCAAAAAGGGTAAGCAACTGAATATCACTAAGTCAAATGAGTATTGTTACAAGTGCAATAAATATGGTCACACATCTAATCAATGTAGGACAAAGTCTGTTAACAACTATCAGAAGGCAAAATTCATAGGGTTTTGTAAAAAATGCAATAGATATGGACATAGTACCCAGAAGTGTTGGTTTAAGAAAAAGAACCACATATGGTCTGCACACCGAGCAAACACTAGAGGTTACCGAACCCACACAAATCCTTACCGACAATATGCGGCAGTACCATGGGATTACAATACAAGGATATGGTGCGAATGTTGTGGAAGATATGGAGATATAAGTGCCAACTGTTTAATAAGATTTGAAATGAACAACCGAAGATCATGGAGAAATCCTGGTATGGCATGTTTTCATTGTCACGAAGTTGGACATTTAGCTGGAGATTGCAGAGATCAACCTAGAGGAGACACTGAAGAGATAATAGAAAAATTCAAGATGATTTGGAAAAAGAAGAAAATCATGTCAGATGAAGAAAGCACCTTACCTACCAAGTTAGGTGCACCTATTCCAAATTAATCAGAAAAGGTATGAAGGGACTGCATTCTCTGAAGGTTAAAATCATAACAGTTCCTATTCTATTATGTACTAAATTCAAAATCTGCATTAGTAAGTTTGAAATTCTATCAAAAGTACTTTACAGAGAACCTGTCAAGTCGATAAACAAGGAAATTTGGTTACTCGGTTAAAATGAAAGAAAAGAGAGTAAATCGATTAAAGGTAAACTGAGTGCATTTAATGTTTTGACCTAACCCACATGAAGCTTGATAAGGTATTTTGTGTACTTAAAGGTATTTTCATGGTCATTTTCATTCACCAAAGTTTTCATGAGAGCAGAGCAGAGTGAATCAAGGCAATCAAAACTTCATTCAAAATGAATCCAAGGTATTTACATCAAATCTCATCACTGTTAAGCTATTTTTCCAATCTTGTCAAATTGCTATTATCTACTGAGTGTGAAACATCTGTTGTTTGTAAACCGTCAAACCCTAAGGATAGTTTGCTAAGTTTTATCTGGAATTTACAAATGGCACCTAAGATCCAAGATCCCGTAGTTGTCAAGAATGTGGAGAAGCCATCTCTGAAATACACTTTGACTCCTAAAGTGGCCTCTGAACCGGATGACAAAACTGCCTTTTCACTCATCCCAGATCGAGTCTTGTTAGTCGAAGATGTTAGATTCTTCACCAAATGTCATGTTGAAGAACTCGGCCATGTTGAGATTAGTGACACATATGATGAGCTATGTACCGATGGCAAAATGGATAGCAAGTATGAGCATATCAAAATCAAGGGATTAACTGAAGCCCTAGCCTATCCCCATGTGTTCAAACCCCAGTGGGTTAAGTTTGTTTTAAGTAGAGTTCATGTGATTTTATGTGGCTAGAGCAGCAACCATTCAAAATCACTAAGGAAATCATTCATGTGATCACCGAATATCCTATATATGATCATGCACAAGCATATAAAATGATATCACAGAAGGAGTTAATCAGTTCAATTGGAGTAGAATCTAATTACCGAGGACTGAAACTGAATAATGTCACTATTGCAGAACTTAAATTTGCAATTAGAGTAATTGGTTACTGTTTCTTCCAATCAACAAGGGAAAACAGTGTACCCTGTGCAATAGTTGACTTAGCCTACAAAATAGTGAAAAAGGGAATGAAAGTAGATTTATGTGAAGTGCTACTGAAGAACTTGTTTGAGAACCTGAACACAATAAGGAAGCCGAAGAAGAACAACTTGGAAAATACACTGAAGTTTGGTTCACTTCTTGTATGCATGTTTTTCTACTTTGAGAAGTTCTTTCCCTCAGTTGGTAAAGTAGTTTGGAAGCTACACCGATCAATCACCCATCAAATTAATTATTTTATCAAGAAGTTGGGAGATAATTTGAATGATATCATGGATGACTTCTTCAACAAATTTCAAGAAAAGATGCACAACAGGTATTGGATTCCACCACAGCTGGTAGAGAAATATAAGGATGATATATGCTTTGAGGTAGACACCGATTACTACTATGTGAATGTTGTAGAACCAAGGACTCAATCTTTGCCACCAATGGGTTATGCGATTGACTATGATATCACACAACAACAAATTGATGCATATCTTACACTACCGAGGCATGCTACTAAACTAAGATATGGAACTTATGAAGAAGTTAAGGAAAAGGTGAAAATGAGCATTGTAGTACCTAAAGCTACAAGAAAGGCTACAAAGATGATAAAGGTTTTATCTAAGAAATTCAGAGAAGAATCCTCCTCTACACTTGTTAAAGGCACTCTTGCCATTACCAAAGAGGAATTAGAAGCTCAAGAGGCAACAATAACATTGAGTACCGTGTTGCCTAAGGGAAAAGTTTTGAAAAGAAAGAAACTAGACACTACAAAGGCCCTACCAACTCCACCAACAAAGAGACCCAACACTAGAGCATCAGTTGAATCATTGAGTAAGAAACAAAAGAGTGTTACTGTTCCCAAGGTAACCAAGACCTACAAGAAATCTACTCAGAGACTCATTTTGGCAAAAGAGTCTAGTGATACAGAATCTGATGATGCAAACAAATTCCAGATTGTAAAAAGCAAGAAGGTAAATATTCATAGTGTTGAAAATTTTTGTGCCAATCTTAAAGAATATGGTGGATTTGCAAGATTTAGGTATGTCAAGTATGAGACTAGGAATAATGATGAGAAGTGACAAATTGAAGAAGCTATCATTTGTACACTTCTAAAGTTTCGGCTAGCTCCATTAGAACTTGTAAAGTCACTTCCAAATGAACTTTACATGCATATTGATAATAGGTGGAAATATGCAATGGACTCAGAGAAACAAATTAGAGAAAGAAGTCTAGTCCATCTATTTCCTAATATGTCTATGGAAAAAATAAAGGAGCATTTGACAACCTACAACTCTAAATTTCTTGTCAAATAGAGAGCCTTGAAATTGATGAATGGGCTATACATTGATGTAGAAAATGAGACAAAAGCCAAATGGCAAGAAATCTTGAAAATAAAGGATGTCGATGAACAATCTCAAATTGAAATTGTTGATGTCACCGAGCAAGATCTTGATGTCACCGAGAAAGGTCCTGATGCTACCAAGCAAGACCCGGCTGGCACTATTCAAATTGATGAGGATGTCATGGATGTAGAAGCACTTGAGCAGGAAATGATAGGAGGCACTACCTATGCAAAACTTGTATCTAGTGAAACTGTGATAGTACAAGTTCAGCCTTATCCATCGATCAAGCCACCTGTCTCTACCGAAGCTCCTAAAGATACAACACAAGGCACCAAAGGTCACAAGTTTGAAGCAGCAGAAGGTACAACTAAAGATCAGACCTCTCAAGCACTGAAAATGTTATAGCTGAGACCCCCAGTACTGAGAAACCCAAGGACACCACAACAGCTATAGGAACTGACCAAAGTGTTGCCTCTACTAAGCAACCTACTGAGGGTCAGCAAGCCTCACAAGCAATTGTCTTGGTACAACCTACCAAAGGTAAAGAGAAGAAAGTGAAAAAGCATAGTTTTAAAGTTGATTTAACTAAATCGATAGTGTTGCCCAATGTGGATATTTCAAAATGAAAGGGGCAAGAACTTATTGATTTTGGTGAACTATGAAAAGCAAAGGCCGAACAAGAAAAATAACTGGCCATTCAGAAGAAGAATAAAGTACTACAGAAGGTGAAAACACTACTAACAGAAATGCTACCATCAGCTATAGTGTCAACCGATGCAGCCATCCACATTCAACTGGATGAACTCCTTAATCAAATAGAAACATCTGGAGTTGATGCATCTGAGTACCTAAGCAAGCTAAAAGATAAAGAGCTTACTGCAAAAATGATAGAAGAGGTACAAAAAGCTCTAGCTATAGGAAAAGTCAAGCTTGTCAAATTCATTGCTGAGTTGTCCCCTCAACTCAAGCGTATTCTTTATTTATTTCAGAAACTTTGTACATTTTCCTTATTCATTAAAGATATCAAGAATAAAACTAATACAATTGAGAAAGAGATCACCAATCTCTCAACTAAGCTGACCACAGATCCTAATTCAATTCAGAACTTTTATACCAAGCTTCAACAACTCATGGCTCAATAGTTAGAACTCAGAAATGAAGAGCATAAGATGAGGATGGATATAATGACCCTCCAGAAATTATTCCTTCCTCATCTCTCATCAGTTCAAGAACAGATCAACAGAGCTACACGCCTATCAACTACACAAGAGGGAAGCACTCTTGATGGCTTAATATCACTATTGGCTGATATTCAAGCACAAAATTCTTTAATGGAAAGTGTAAAGGATGCACTCTCAGTCACACTTACCGATGCCCGAAAGAAATATAAATCTATTTTTGATCAGTTACCGCCCTTGGATGGAAATTAAGTTTTTGATGTTTGTCAAAAAAGGGGAGTAATACTACATAAGGGGAGTAATATACTATATTTAGGGAGTGATACAGTTTTGATAATACAATTTTGAGTATTGTATACAGGGGAGTATACCGAGTAGAGTATACAGAGTATGCAGAGCAAGCAGAGCACACAAGCACAAAATCGAGCATGCAAAATTAGAGTTATGTACAGAATAATGATAAGGGGAGTATATCTGAATATACTATTTCATTGACTATTGTATTTACTGTCAAGTATAGTCATTTTGCAAGTATATAGATTTGTGAGTTATGACTTTGAAAGTAGTTTTTGTCAAACATCTCAACTAATGTCAAAACGGGAGATTGTTACTACTTATCAAGTTGCCATTAGTTTTATATTCAAAGTCATACTATACATTCTAGTTGGTTAGCACTACTGAATCATGCAGTTGGTATATACACAGAGAAGTCGGTATGCACAGTCTAGTCGGTTACAGAAGAAACTAGTTACAGAACGTAGTACACACCGAGCTATCTACCGAGTATCTTTTTGAGACTACCGAGCAATAAAGATGACACACTGAGTTGACATACACCGAGTGAAATGTGTTACAAGATACATTGAACCTGGACATGCATATGAAAACATGTTACAATATCGAGACACATCTAACCGTTATTACATTGGAAATTGCACTAGAAGATTGTGTATGATTACAAGGACAATCTAACCAATGAAATATTTTGTATAGTTATTCATTCGAGGAATCTTGTTTGTAAGATCAAAGCAATGAATTGGATCACCGTTTTAAGAGATCTATTTATACAACATGAGTTAAGAGTAAGGTATGTGCATGTATGAATGAAAGAAGACTGTTACAGAGACACAGAGGTCACCGAGAAGGTTTTTAGAGAATAGTCAAAGAACAGAGTAAATAGAAAGGTTTACCGAGTTACTATATGGGTTACCGAGGTATGCTATAAGCAAGGTAATCTTATTCTGAGCACATAGAATCTGCTATAACATTTCAGATGTAAAGTTGCAGATATTTGTAATGATTTTATTGTAATATTGTGAAGTTGAAAGAGAAACCTTTAACAGGGTAAAAGACTCTAACCAAGTCTATAAATTGTAAAGCCTCTAACCAAGTGCAACATTCAAAATAAATATTGTAAAATCCTTTCGCAAGGTAGATCTAATAGATCTTGTTACTCCTAACAGGGTAAGCTATCAAAAATAGCTAAATGTAGCTCTAACCGAGCATTCTTTATTATTACAGTAGTGAAGTTGTGGGTGCCATGCCCACTACAGTTTTTTTCTCTAACCAAGAGTTTTTGTGTAACCAAAATATATGTGTTATGGAGTGAATCATGTATGATTGTTATCTATTTGTTTTAACTTTATTTTATGTTACAACACTATTCTGTTTATGCATAATAGTAAGGTTATTATTCAAGAAAAGTTTTGGAGTACTGATTCACCTCTCCCCTCTCAGTACATTATCTTTCCATATTGGGCCTAACAATGTGTGCTCCTCCTGAGCAGATGATCTCTATTTTTTTATTTTTCTCATCTCTACTACTTCCCCTTTGACATCAATGACAAAGGTTGTCATTCGCTGTCAGTGGAGTCCTACCTGGATTCTTGTAACCGGTGGGTTACAATCTGAAAAATATCTATCAAAACCAAATTTCAACCATTACTGAATGATTTGTTGTCTTTTAGTGCCTCTTGAGTTCTCTGCACTGTACCGGTGAGTATGTGCATTTTCTCTTCCGATGTCTTAAGTCTGGGAACCAGAGCCTCAGAAATTTCTTTTCTCAAAGAAATGAGGTAGTCTAGTTTGGGACTAAGTCTACATTTCAAGTCCTTTGCTTTATCCTTTATTCTTTCTTTGTCCTTCTCTAATTGCTTGATTTTATCTTCTTGCTCTGTAATCTTCTTCTCTATCTCCAAAATGAATCTGATGTACCTATCAGATTGTCAACAATATTATTAATCTTATCTTGTGCTTTGCTGATTTCCTTGTCTAGATCTTCTATTAAAATATTTATTTTACAAGAATCTCTATATAGTTTCTTGAAGTCAAGAATTATCTCTCCAAGTTTTTGTAATAATGTTTACATTTTATCCTTATTCTTCTTCACAATTTCCTGAAATAATTTCTCTTTTTCTTTAATCATTCTTTCCTTGAATGTGTCCTCATTTATTTGATCAATAGTCAATATGTTGCCGGTGATGAACTTAGACAATGTGTCTAGTTGACCTGAAGAATATTTGTTATCTACAATACACTTTGGTTCTATCAATTTAAGAATGGGAATTGTGTCATCAATAGTCTTATAGGCTTGTGCATTGCACTCTGTGATCTTCTTTATTGAATCCAATAGACCTCTGTTACATTCGTAGGTCTGAATTCTACCATACAAGTACCAGATATTTGTCCAACTGTCTTCACAATAGCCATACTACTAGTTGTTTTAATCACCTTTCTTGGTTCGACCTCTAGCAGGTTAGTCTGTGTTTGTATTTCTAAAAACAAAGGTTTAGGCTTTTCAGTTTTGGCCGGTGGCACTGTCTCTGTTTGAACTTTTGTCTCAAGCTGTACCTATTCTAGTTTTTCCATCTATAACTCAAAAGGTTTCTTTGTGCTCTCAACAGATGGTTTCTCAATCTGTGTCTCTGTATGCACTTCCAGTTTCTCTATTTGTACCTTTGTACTATCCATTTCCAGTTCTCCTGACTGTTTATTAGTTGTATCTACCGATTTCTCTAATGGTTTACCAGTGGTATCCTCTATCGGTTGCTCTGTCTGAGTAGGTTTTTCTGTGTTTACATTTACAGTTTCATTTACCTCAACCTCAACATCTATAGCTGGTGACTCAGTAGTCACATTTGTCTTCTTGTCCTCAGTGGTTTCTCTATCAACCACAACATTTACTTCTTGAGTATCTATATTCACAGTGTACAAAACTTCAAACTTAGGATTTGTATCCTCTAATGGAGTCTCCATACTCTTAGTAGCTAGTTGACTGTCTGTAGTATCTACTGGTGGAGTATCCGAAGGAGGTGGGGTTAAGTTATCAGTTATTTTTAGGCTTGGAGGTCCACCTACCTTACCTTTCCCCTTATCTTTGTCCTTTTGATATACTTTAATAGTCTTTGGTTTGAGTAATTCTTCCTATTTTTCTTTTTCCATAAATAATATATCCCATGCATTTGTTGTTTCCTCAGAGACTTAATTTACTCTACCTGCCATTAGTGCTACGTGTCGGTGAGAAGTGGAGAATATTGTCTAGTTTTCTTCACTGATTAGTTTGTCTATTTCATCAGGTGAGTTGACGGGATGTACTGCAAGTAATTTTTCAATTTTAATTTTCTTGTCTAGCTCAATGATGGCTAACCGTCTAGCTTCTAATCTCCTATACAAATCATTTGGTATTTTATCAACAACTTCCATAAAAAATTTCTTATATATATCCAAGTGTAAGATTACATTGTTTTCTATGCTTTCCTTGTCATCTACAGATAGTGTGTTGTATATTTTGCTGATGTTTTTCAATTTTTGATCTTTAGTTATTTCGCTCAAGAGTTTATCCAGTGGAGCAATATCTTGTTTAACCTTTCTTTTCTTCTTAGGTGTCAACTTCTTTTTCACTGGAGGCATCACTGCCTGATGTTTTTGTCTTGTTTTCCTGGGTGTAGGTGAGGGTACCAATGAGGGTTTTCTTTTCCTTTCTACCCTTTTAAATACCACTGGCATATCACTCTTAGAGGAGGTTCCAACTAGTGAAAGATGAGCATCTAGTTGAAGTCCTTCCAACTCACTTTCCTTTATACCAGTTTGCTTCAAAACATCTTCCTTAATTGCTTTTGCCTGCCGGGTTCCTTTTCTTACTATTTCTTCGACCTTCTTAACCCTTTTTCTAGACTGAATTCCACTCTTAATTGTTTCAGCATTTCTGAAAACTTTCTCAATGGGTTCCTTTGGTGCTTCAAGGAGGGATTTTGCATAAGTTTCAATACTATTATCATCTGTTTCATATCCCATTTCAGTTACCCAGATAGTTCTAGGGACAACTACCTCCATCTAGATTTCATCCTTTTTTATTACAAAACAAATTTCTTTCTAATACTTGTCCACAATAGCTTGTGACAGTCTTATTCTGGTTTTCATTCAAGCCTTTAATGCTTGAAAGTATTCATTTAAGTTTTTCTCCCTAATATCTCCCATATTGTTTAATAGATCCAATAGTTGCTTTTCTACTGGTATGTCAAAGCCAAAATCTCTCACACCAATACCGAGTACTTGTTTAGTTATGTACAACATTAGACAAACAAGCAAATTTCCAAATCTGAATGTTCCTTTCTTATCTCCTTTAATCTTCCCCAGATTGTCTATCAATTCATCTTTGAGCCATTCACATACATCTATTCTTGCATTATCATTAACCATGTCATAAGCACTTTTAATACATAGGCTAGAAACTGAGTTCAACCTATTTGCATGTGTAGCTTTGTAGCCTAAGATCATACTGATAAATCTCACATTTATGTCCTTTACATCATTTACCCTTAGAGACCTTTTTTCTAATGTTGTGTTGGTTAGGTTTATCATTGTGTCATTTGAGACCTTCTTTGTTCTATCAGATCTGCTACCAGTGGAAGGTAACCCTGTTACTGCCTTAACGACTTCCTTTGTGATTTTATGAATTGTATCTAGCCAGAAGAATTCACCATGAACTCTTCTTAGCACAATCCTTATAATATCCTTGGGAAAATCTGAGACACTAAGGATTTCAGTAAAACCTAGGGTTTCCACTAATGTTTCGGCTTGATATTTCTAGATTCATCACAAATCATAGTGCTATACATGTTTTTGATCTCATCATCACCTAATTTCTCTATATGACAATGTATATACATCCTAGGGTCTTTAGCATATACTACTCCCTTAGGAATTTGAGAAAATGCACCTATGCTATCATCTTTCTTCGCTATTTCAGGAACTAGTTTGAAAACGGGTCTAGGGAACTTAATTACTTCAATCATAGTAGGGTTTGCAATAAATTCAGGAGTGGATGAAGAAGCCATAGTTATAAATACCTCAATCTACCTTTAGGATGAATGCTTTGATGAACTGCTTCACTTTTTTGCTAAGGATGCCTTCGCTCGAGAATTTTTGCGCTCTCGAAGGTTTGAATGCTCAGTGAATGAAAAAGGAGCCAAAACACTTGCTTTATAATGTTATTTTCTCCAACTACCACATTTAATGCTCATCGGTTAAGTCACAACTTAACTCATTTGCCGGTATAGAATTAATTTCAACTTCTCACCATCAATCGAGGGAATAATAGCATGTTTTTCATTTTGTTGCTAAACCCCCAAAGGATTTTCCTTCAGTTAGATGAAGAGTCTCCTGCCGGTGGAGTGATACTCTGTTCTACCGGTGGAGGGGTATTCCCTTCAAAATTTTGATTTGACTTTCTGATTCATTGTTTTGAGAATTCTTTCTTTACCTCTTCAACCTTTTCTTTACCTTTCAAACTAGGACCTTTGTTATTTTCTGGTGGGGACTTGCTTCTACAAAATTTTGCAATATGTCCAAATTTGTTATAGGCATAACAAGTCACATTGTTTTTCTGAATAGCTTTCCCATATCCTATGCCAGTATGTGTTCTGCATTGATTAGATAAGTGTCCAAATCTTCCACAAACATAACATCTTACATTCATTCTGCAATTTTTTGAGTTATGACCAACTTTGTTGCATTTAGAACATTGACCGGTGGGTGCAATAGTGTTCTGATAATTTCTAGATCTACATTGATTTTCTCTATGACCATACTTGTTACAGTTAAAGCATTTCCCATTGAATTTGTAAGCATTAGGTTGTCTTACTAGTTTTCTATGATCATGAATGTTTGCAGTATCGGAGCTTTCACCAGTTTCAAAGCCAAGGCCATTTGTATCACCATTAGGTTTCTGATTCTTCAGCATGTCAACAAGTTCTTCTAAACTTTTCTTGAATTTCTCCTTGTGTTGATTTGAGCAGTTAGGTCATTCTCCAAGATTCCTTTCCATCTTATGAGTTCAATTCTGTCATTTTGTGTGTGCATTAAATCTGTCTTCAACATATCATTTTCATGACTAAGTCTTGTGTTTTCATTTCCAGCATCATTTAGTCTTCTAACCAAGTCTTCTTCATTCTTCTTTCTGTCTTCAATTTCTTTACAAAATATCATAGTCAATTCTTGCATCTCATTCTTTGTTGTACTAATTTCTTGTCTTAGCTTGTTTACCAAATTATTAAGAGTTTCCTTTTCATCTTCCTCTTTCTGCATCTTCTCACAAAGTTCTCTTCTTTTATTCCTTGCTATAGTGTAATTTTCTTGAAGTGCTTGAATGATATCTCGAGAAGCCTTCAGATCATCCTCAAGTTTGATATTCTTCACCTTTTATGCATCATAGTCTGAAAGAGCTGTTTCTAATTGCTTTCTCAAGTTTTCCATCTCTACCGATGATAAGATCTTCCTCAAGACATTAGGCTTCTGAAAATAGAGGACTAGGCTCTGATACCAATTGTTAGGATTCCCAAAGATACTGAGAGAGGTGGGGGGGTGAATCAATATCTGACTGGTAATAATATTTTCTTAACTTATAACATGAAAAGCATATTAAAACTGTGTACCAGTAAACCAAAAATAATGCAGTAAATAAGAATAACAACCACAACATGAAAAGCACACCATAACACAATGTTTTAACAAGGATATCCAGTGTGGAAAAAACCTTGGTGGGATTTGTGACCCACAATATTCACTTATTGGCCAATAAGAGAATATTACTGCTACAATAGGGGCCTGCACATGCAGGAAGGCCAAGTTCCTAGAGCTCACTGCTCAATTACAAAATAAGTCATGCTGACTTACAAAAATGGATTATACCAGATTCAACACTGGTTTAAACTCTGCTACATACATAAACCCTTATCCAATAATTCACATAATAGGTCCGCTACCTTCTATCTTTGGCATCATACCCTAACATATCTATAATGATCTACAATGATCTCATACATATATGAGTCATATTACAATCCACCATGTTGTCTTACAAAAGATTTTATAATTAATTACAAAATACATTAATACAAAATTATTGTCGGCCAGGGTGTCGGTAATCTTCCTTTTTGGTGCCAGTGTTCTGTATGCCAGTGTAGAGTCTGTCGGTGCCGGTGCTTGTGTCTGCCTATCGGTATCACATGATTGCAAGGTTGACATCAATGACAATACCTTAAATCACCTACAATATCTCATTGGAGTGTGCATTTGCCAACAGGAAAAGCACCTTTCAAATGTTTTGCATGTAATAAGATTGGTCATTTTGTATCTAGATGTCCTGAAAGGAATGCAAGGTTTGGGGAAAGAGTTAAGAAAAATTTCAAGCCTAACCCAAATAGATATAGATTAAAAAAAAGAACACACTGCTACATAGAAGATGAGGAAGGAGTAACTGATGACTCTGGAGATGAACTAGTAGAAGACTCAACTAGTAGATCTCCAAATGGAAAGGAATGAGTGTTCTATGATTTGAAGGAAGATGAACCAGAACCAACTATCAAAAATGAAGAGAAGGCCTTGGCAACAAAATTTGAAGATAAGGATGAATGGGTAATTGATAGTGGATGCTCACATCATATGACTAGAGATAAAATGAATTTTTTGTCCCTATAAGGATACAATGATGGTCAAGTTTGATTTGGAGATGACAAGGCATGTATGATCAAAGGTAGAGGTATTATTTCCTTGGATGAAAAGCATAACACTAATAATGTCTATTATGTAGAAGGTTTAAGGAATAATCTTTTGAGTGTTGGTCAATTAGTTGATAAAGGTTTTAAACTTTAGTTTAAATATAGAAAATGAAAAATCATTAACAAAACTGGTTTGGAGATTGCAACCGGTATTGAGATAGGAAGTAATATCTTTCACTTGAACACTAGTAATAAGACATGTTTGATTTCTCATATTGATGAGAGCTGGCTATGGCATAAGCGGTTGTGTCATGTTAATTTTGATTGTATTGTTAAGATCAATTTAGCTATGTCAGTTAGAGATATACCTAAGATTATGAAACCTCATTATCCGGTATGTAAGGAATGTCAATTGGGTAAGCAAGTTAGAAGTTCTTTTAAAAGCATACATGATAATCTAGTGATGTACTTGATTTGATTCACACTGACTTATGTGGTCCAACAAGGACTAGAAGCTTTCAAGGTGATAGGTATTTCATGCTGATTATTGATGACTATTCTAGAATGATGTGGGTGACTTTTCCGAGGGAGAAGATTGAAGCTTTTGAGAAATTCAAGATCTTTAAAGCGAAGTTTGAAACAAAAACTAGATTGAAAATCAAATGTCTAAGATCAGATCATGGCGGTGAGTTCACTTCTCATGAATTTAATAGTTATTGTGAGACAAATGGAATCAAGAGACAACTATCTGCACCTAGGACTCCTCAACAAAATGGAGTAGTTGAAAGAAAGAACATAAGAATTTTAGATGCAGCTAGATCTATGATGATGGAAGCCAAAATGCCTCATATCTACTGGAGAGAAGTAGTAAGTACAACAGTCTCCACATTCAACAGAGTTCACATTAAAGGTGAAACCGATAATACCCCTTATGAACTATGGTTTGGACATACACCTGCTGTTAAGTATTTCAGAAATTTTTGGAAGTAAATGCTATATCAAAAGAGATGATTCAATTAGAAAGTTTGATCCTAGATGTGATGAAGGGACATTTCTTGGTTATTCAATTCAAAGAAAAGCATATAGATGTTATAACAAAGATTGCAGAAAATTGTGGAAAGTGCTAATGTAAAAGTGGATGAATAGTACAAAAATAATTCTATATCATATGACAGGGAACCAATAGTGGAAATGATCATAACTGAACCAACAATGTCTCAACTGATATAGGAAGCTGAAATAGTTACACCGACACAATCAGGAAATTCAACTATGACTGATGATCAAAGTAGTGAACCTAAAGTTCAAAAGACTCCAAGGTATGTAAGATTAAATCATTCTGAAGATCAAATTATTGGAGATAGGAACAAGGGAGTAATGACAAGAAGAAAACTAGCAAATGAATAGGTATGTCTTATTTCTCAAGTTGAACCGGCAACTGTTATTGAATCTTGTAAGGATAAACATTGGTTAAAATCTATGGAAGATGAATTAGATCAAATAGAAAAGAATGAAACTTGGTCTTTAGTTTCTCGGCCTAAAAATAAGAATGTTATTGGAACTAAATGGGTTTTTAAAAATAAACTGAATGAGGATGGTCAAGTTATAAGGAACAAGGATAGATTGGTTTGTAAAGGATATTTTCAAATGGAAGGAATTGATTATGGTGAGACATTTGCACCTATAGTTATAATTGGAGTTGTTAGACTATTTCTTGGCTATGCAGCTTATAAGAACTATAAGGTTTATCAAATGGATGTCAAATGTGCATTTTTGAATGGTGAGCTTGAGGAAGAAGTTTACTTTAAGAAACTTGATGTATTTACACTGATAGATGACAAAGACATGGTTTGCAGATTGAAGAAAGCTTTATATGGTTTGGAATAGGCTCCTAGAGCTTGGTATGCAAGGTTGGATAAATATCTTTTGAAGCTTGGTTTTACTAAAGGTAGTGCTGATAGTAATCTATATTATAAGATCACTGATAATGATATTCTGATTATTGAAGTTTTTGTTGATGATATCATTTTTGAAGGAGAAGATATATTGTGCATGGAATTTGCTAACAACATGAAAAATAAATTTGAAATGTCCATGATTGGTGAGATGAAATTTTTCTTAGGTTTGCAGATTACTCAAACTAACAAAGGCATTTTTATCTGTCAAACTAAGCATCCAAGGGAATTGTTGAAAAAGTTTGGTATGGAGAATTCCAAACTAGTAAGTACTTCTATGGCTACAAGTGAGAAATTATCTATCAAGGACACTTCTTCACCGGTAAATCCAACAATGTACAAATCTATGATTGGTGGTCTATTATATCTAACTCAGACTAGACTTGATATTATGAATGCAGTAAGTATTTTTTCAAGATATCAAAGTAATCCTAAAGAAAATCATGAATGTGCAGTAAAGAGGATATTGCAGTATTTGCAAGGAGCAATAGAATATGGTTTATGGTATTCCAGAAATGATGATCTCACTTTATGTGCATGTACTGACTCGGATTGGGCAGGTGATACTAATGACAAGAAAAACACTTATGGTGGATCTTTCTTTCTTGGAAAGAAATTAGTTTCATGGATAAGCAAAAAATAGTCATGCATTTATTTATCTACTGCAAAAGCTGAGTATGTTGTAGCAGCAACTAATTGCACTCAAGTCTTGTGGATGAAGCAAATGTTGAAGGATATTAGGGTAAATTGTAGTGAAATGGTAGTTATCTACTGTGATAACTTTGCAGCTATTGACATATCCAAGAATCTGGTATTTCACTCTAAGACTAAGCATATTTCAATAAAGTATAACTTTCTCAAGGACAAGGTAGAAGAAAAGGAAGTCGAATTGGTTTATGTGAACACTAAAGAATAGATTACAAACATATTCACTAAACCGTTGTCTAAGGAATCATTTGAATACTTGAGAGATAGGTTAGGGGTTTCTACCCCTTCGGTAGAGACTTGATTGATGAAGTTTGTCATCAGTCCCATATGCATTATCAGGAATATTATCCATTCCGGTACTGATGAGTGGTGCTACTACTTAGGGGGAGTAGTCATCTTTGAGATTCAGAGGTTTGTATCATTGGTTTGATATTTTTGTCAAGTTTCTGGCATTGATGTCAAATGGGGAGAGAGATTTGTTCAAATCCTTACATATATATCATTCAATGGGGGAGAGCTATTGATTATTGGTTTTCTTCCACAGGGGGAGACCTGTTTGGCATTTCTTGGTACTTAGATATTTTTCTCATCTAGTGTTGCCATCAATGCCAAAGGGGGAGATTGTTGGCACTATGGATATGTGTGGCATTGATGTTTTGTCATTGATGTCAAAACTAGCTATTATCGGCAAATAGGTTACCAGTATAGGATCTAGTGTTACCGATAGAAGAGATTATTTGTTGGACACTTATGACATGTTTGGATCAGTAAAGTATATTGGATTTCATGAGTTATATGCTCCATGAGCAGGGTTTTGGTCAGTTGGTATTGGCTTCATAATTGGATTTTATCATACACTTTGGTAAAACCTTACCGACACTGGTTTATGGCTTTGCTGACAGAGCTTTCATTGAGGAATCATGACAGGATGCACAATTGGTGTTGGTGCAGCTTCTTCAAGGATTTTAGGATGCTGAAGATGTTTGTTGATCCTGCTTCAATTTCTTGAAGACATTGCTTTGGCATGGTGGACCCAGAATGCATCCGATACCTATCTAGGTTATGGACCGGTATCATGCTAGTGTGTACTCTACACATTACCTAGATGATTCAAGATATTTTATGGATTTGGTATTATTGTTTTGATCTTAAGCTGAAATGGCATATCATTGTAAAAAGGAATTATATAGTTGTAATATCTTTAGGTGGCTGACCTAATTGGTTTAGGCCTTAGGGTTTGTATAAATAAGAGGTAGAAACTCTTTGTAAAGTATCATGGTTATTTGAAAGGTCATGGTCAAGGAATGTAATGTGAGAATATTGTAATATTATTCAGGCAGAGGAGTTGATCGATCATTGGTGATCGGATTGGATTCAGAAGAGGATTTAGTCCTCCAGCATTGAGCTTAACCGGGACTGTAACATGGATAGTAGATGTTATTTTCAAAATTTCACTCTATTGGATTGTTGTCCATTTATCTTGAGAAGGTTACAACCTCTTTGTAGTCAGTGAGACTCTTTTGTAATGAGTAGTACGCTCTAGGCAGTGTGCGTTCCTACAAGTGCAAGCCCCTCACTGTAACACATACTTTCTGTAGAAGTATCATTTGACTATGGGTAGGCTTCCCACCGTGGTTTTTACCTTTCTGAGTTTTCCAGGTATAAATCATGTTGTTATGTGGTATGGTTGCTTTGCATTAATTATCTGGTTAATTTTTAAGTTGTACTGTTTACCAGTATCTATTTCTACTGGCATCTGTTTGTGCTTTACTGGTACTCTGATTTGTCTAAGGTTAAATTTTGGATTAAAAGTTATAATCTGTTAACAACTGATTCATCCCCCCCTCTCAGTTGTTCATCGGTTATCCTAACAATTTGGTCCCCTATCAATAGCTACAAACCAAAAATTGGACCAAGCATTAAAGATAGTTAGTATATATTGTAATTTTTTTGAATTCAAAGTGTACTATTCTATTTTAACATGTTACAAAATTTATACCTCAGGCATCAAAGTTGCAGTGGTAGTAACTGTGGGAGGAGTATGGGATACCTCTGCTGCATCCTGAAATGCATATTATTTGTATCAATTTTTAAATCGATGTATAAATGAAAATTCATTTATGTAATTACAAATTTAAAGTGAATGATAAATAAAATGCTATGAATTCAAATCAAAACACTTGTGTCTATGGTTGATGGCCAAACAACATGTCCATCAACTCATCTATCAGTGCCATATCCTCAGCCATGTGGGTTTGACATATACTCCCACAAATCATGCACAAATGAGATGTGGATCCATCTGCAACAACCTCATCATCCATCCCTATGCATATCCCCGAGCAACTGACACACATATGCTGAATGGGCTCTCTGTCACCACCTCGAGAAACTAATGGCTCATCATCCAGTACAAGAGGGTGTGCTAATTGTGTCCCATGTTGGATGATGGCACCAGTCAATGTTGTGGCCGCCTGAAGAGTCTATAGCTCCATCAAATCTTTCATCTCTACTGGGACAACCTGATGCACCTTGGGTTTGGGTGCTAGGGGGTAGTGACTCTCTAGGGCTAATCACCTATGGGCTCCAGGTCTATCTAGGGAAGAGCTACTACCTCTACCATGGAACTCTCACATGTCAAAATAGTTTGGTAGCACATTGAGGACAAACTCACAATATACTTTTCTCAAAAAATACACTGGAACCTCATAATTATTATAAGGTAGATCATCAAAGACCATCCACCACCTCTGCCAAAAAAGATTCTTCATTTGCACATTGGTACACCAATGTATGGGAAACCTCTTTGCATTAAGAGGTAACGACTGACCAGTTTTAGGATCAACAAAAAGGGAACATATTTGTATTTTACTAATATTTTTGTTTTTCACTCCCTCGTACGATAATCCAGTAGCATAGTATTGATGACACATATCCCTAAAGTTTCTCCATTTTGTAATTTGTGTGGAAATGGTTGTGGCACCACTAGCTAATGTTTCTAGGCTAGTGGCGAGAGATTTATGATGCTCAAGCTCAAATGTTTTGAATTTATTAATCATTCTATTTATTTTAGACGTGTTTTGCGCTAACTGATTAATCAATTTCTCCTTTGTATCAGGTGTACGGTCAAAAGGAGGAGTTGGAGGTGTATCTTGTGGGTTTTGTTCGGGGTTTTTAGGAGGTGCATCTTTTTGTTGTTGTTGTGGATTATCAAAATTTGGTTTTTGAAATGAAAAAATTAAAAAACCTAATCAAAATAAATGAAATTAAATTCAAACCGTAAAAAAAATTAAATAAATGAGAAAGAAAAAAAAATTAAGCAAAACTAACCTTGATCCATAGCATTTGGTGGAGAAATGTGGGAGCCCGTTCGTGATTTCGTGGGGAAAATGAAGAAAAAAACTCTGCAGTTGCGAGGAAAATAAGACCCAGTCGTTTTTAAAAAAACTTTTTTTGACAGGTACCGCGTATGCAGGTTTTAAGGACTAAAAACCACGTATGCGGTCACTTTCCTAAAAATACCATGTACGCGGTCATTTTCCTAAAAACACCTCATACATGGTATCTTTGCTTTAGGCTCGAGGACAATGGACTTAAGTGTGTACGCAGTGATTTCAAATCTTAATACCACATACACACTGCTTGTTTTTTCATGTTTTTTTAGGTGGTGTCCACTTTTCTAACCACCATTTTTGTGTGCATACCCTTAAATCAAATCTAATTGAAAGTTTTGTTATTTTTTACAGATATTCAATAAAGAGAAGTACAATTTAGTGTTGCGATGCAAATTTTGCATGTGAATTTTGGCATATTTATATAGAAATTTTTATGCAGGTTAAGCTTAACAAAAATACTTTATGTACATTTTATTTATAATTGTCTCCTTGAATGTAAGCATTCTCATTATAATTGAAGAGATCAAGTTTTTTTAATATTATCAACATACATTTACTATATGGTATATCTCATTTATTGCTTCCATTCAAGTAACGAGTTAAAAAAATGCTCTAAATAAGATATGGGTATATGTTTTGTGTTAAATATCCTTAAGTAGAGTTGAATATAATATTTTTTCCTAGACATAATGCTATAATGTAGTAATATCACTTCAGTCCTCTAATTAAGAAGTTTTTTTATCATAAAAAAACACCAAGTATATGATATTTGACTCAGTTTCCCTGGATAGGCATTGATCTAAAAAGTGTTTCCTTGTCTAAGACCTAGATTCTCAAAATTCTAAAATCAAAACAAACATTTTACTTTTTTTTTTAATCTGTGCAAGTTGTTCCATGTTCTCATGGTGCTAAATAAGATAAGTTATTAAGAATATAACAAATTTGAAATAAAATAAGTAAGATCTTAATATAAAAGTGTGAAAACAATCTAGTTAATATCTCAGTATGAAATGATTAATATTTCAGATATTGGAGAAAGGATTACCCTTACGTCTAGTAGAGCCCATTGAAGTGTATAGGAGTACAAGCCATTGTCTCTTGTTCATTGGTGATTGATTTAAGATTATTGAGCATAAAAGATAACAACTTTATAGAGATAATTAGACAATTAGTTTGATAAATTTCGAGTGAATTTATTTATTTTAATTCATAACTAGAAAAATATAATCTAAACATGCATATTTTTTAATCAAATCATTAAAAACTAGCTAAGTTTGATAATGATGTGAGTTAGACCACAAACATATTTCTTAAGTAACAAAATCTTTCAACTAGACCATTAAACAAAAGAGTTTGGTTGTCATAAAATAAAACTAATATATCATTAATAAACATAATCTAAAATGTTAAAAAAAATATTAAATAAACTTAAGAAAATACTATGAAATCTAAAAAGGATAGAAACAAAATAAAGTTCCTATATATGAATGGTAGATAATATTTTTTATTTTTATTTTGTAAATTATATCTCATTCCTACCTATGATTTAGAAATGTGAGATGATCTAAATGATCAAGTATGAATAAATCAATAATTTTGACATATAATCTCACAACCATGAAATTCAAACTAGTAGTTATGGATTTAAAACTAATTCATTAATCTAGAAGAAAGAAATAAATAAATAATAGTTAGTTCTTTGTTGATAGTACATGCACACAACATCTATTGTCATTCATTATATTTTCCTATTTGTAGTATTTTTTTTAAAATGATATAAAGAAAATGGACCACTCTAATTTGAAAGAAAATACATGTGCTAATTCCCTTGGCCTTAAAATTTCCTTAGCACTTTATTGAACACAAGAGGTCATATTTCTTGATACATTTAATGATCATTATAGGTAGTAATAGAAAAATGATCTAATTTGATGTGAATATTCATACATTTTTTTTGTTAACATATGATATCTCACATTTTTTCAATGATGTTTGATATTCTTAATTATTTAATTTATTTTGAGATCTTGTGTGTTATATAAATATTTACAAAGTATTGGAAGAGAATTATATTTAATAGTAGACATGAAATTATATCTTAAATTTAAGAATACTTTACAAAAGGACAATATTTAATATTGTGTGAACAATAAATGATTTTTTGAGTGAAAATTAATTTTTATTTAGTGATAGTTGAACCTTCAAGTAATTTTAAGATTAAGATGCAACAATATCTATCTAGATATTAAAGTATTCTTTGTTGATCTAAACTATTTTGTCTTTTCATTTTAGAATTAAAATATAAAAAATAAAAAATAAATAATGACATATCTAAGTACAAACACAAATCACATCTACCTTTGAAATTACCTTGTTGATGTCATCCATTGAGCAAAAGTTGGTTAAGCATTTTATTTTAAAGATTTAGAAAGTATAAGATTGACTTATATTATGATTTCTTATTTTAGCCTAAAGAAAAGGTACTTCTTAATGAAAGGTTAAATCAATTAATCTTCAAGGTATATTATGGGTGAGTTATATTAGATGGTTACTTGTAAGGGAATTGAGGTTATGTGTATAAAATTAATATTATTCAATTGATTTATAATTTTATATATAAATCCATAAAGATGTGTATGCAACTTTCTATTATATTATGTAAACAAAGTTGATGACACATACTCCTTACTATTGTAGGAAAAAAATAATGATAAAATAATGTTTAAATTTTAAACTATATAATTTTGGGGTTTAAATTTACATGTAGAGAGATAATAAAGGGCAGTTTTACATCATGAATATGAGTGTGAAAGTTTTAAATATTATCTAAACATTTAGGATATGTGAGTTGGAATTGAATTAAAATAAAATTATTTACCAACTTTCATCAAAAAATTAAATAATTTTATTCGTTTATATATACATGCATGTGTTTTATTTTTTTACCATTAAATAGATTAACGTTCAAACATACAATTATATTAAATCATCATTATTATCATTCATTTAAAATATCGAAATAACAAAACAACCTCTTGATATTAAAATTCAACATATAATTGATCCATAGTAAAATTTAAAACTAATCTGCTTATTCTATTAAGAAAACATATTACCCTAATAAAAAGAAATTAACAACAAACTAATAGCCCAAACGTTTCAAATAATTCCTATTACTCTTACTGAATCCCTTAAAAGACTATTGATACTCTAACCTTATTGAAATTTGGAATGCTTGGAGAAATCATTAAATTCCATAAAATTCTCAAAGCTGTTAGATGTCGACTTTTCTCCACATGAGTTGTATAAATGGATTGAAATTTGAGTTTGTTGCTCAAGTCAAATCTCGTGACTTAGAAACTTGCAATAAGTATGTAATGTCATTATTTTATTAATTTTCTTATCCTTTTATTAGAACATTCTTTGATTTGAGAAGCTTTATACATTAAGATCTTTAATGATTGCCAAAGAACATATGTTATTGATTAATTGTTTTTTTTTTTAATAATATGGAAACATCCGCTTATTTTATAAGAAGATTTAATTGGTTTTTTAGGTGAATAAAAAACAATTAAAACTTGGCTTTCTTCTATTTTTAAGTGTTAAAAAACAATTGAATTTTCTCTAATAGAGAGGTTGATAGAGAGGTTGGATCACAATATCTAGAAGTTGATAGACAACAACAAATCAATTACTTGAGCCATGATGAAGAACTTATGGCTCTCACCAATAGCCCTAAGGGACGAGATTTGTCTACCGATATCTTTACACTTGTTTCAAAAGAGATGAAATAATTGGTAGCTATTCATCCTAAGTAATTTACATATATAATTTTATTATAATTTATTTAGATTTTACAAGAAACTATTTAGAGTCATCTTATTGTCTTGATTATTTGGTTACATTTATCATTTATAAGAAGGAATTAGTCTACTATTGTCTTGAATATTTGGTTTTGTGATTTTTTCTTCTTTCAAATAATTTGATTATTAAGTTAAGCTATATTATTACATTGGTTACACTATTGTCTTAATTAATTTAGTTGCATTTATCATTTACAAGAAGAAATTAGTCTACTATTATCTTGAATATTTGGTTTTGTAATTTTGAGTGAAATAAAAAACAATTTAAAGCTTCTTCCAAATAGTTTGATTATTAAGTTAAGCTATACTATTATATTAGTCACACTATTATCTTGATTACTTAGTTACATTTATCATTTACAAGAAAAAATTATTGTAATATTGTCTTGAATATTTAGTTTTGTGATTTCTAAGTGAAATGAAAAGAAATTTAAACAATATCAGTAGATTTCCACAATCCATTAGTATGTCTAAAATTAATATGAGCTTCTAGATTTTATTGTGTGAGCATTTTTGCATCAACATTTCGGATCACACTCTGTGATCCATCATTGCATGAGCTTTTTTCTCCTTGTTCTCTCTCTTTGGTTTCATCCCAATGATGGATCACAGAGTGTGATCTGAAACATTGATGCAAAAAATCTCACACAATCAAATCCAGAAGCTCATATTAATTTTAGACAAGAAATTTAAAGTTTCTTCAAAATAATTTGATTACTAGATCAAGTTCTATTACTATATTAGTCACACTAATGTCTTGATTATTTAGTTAAATTTATCATTTACAAGAAGAAAAATTCAATCATACTATTGTCTTGAATATTTGGTTTTGTGATTTCTAAGTGTTATAAAAATAAAATTAAAGCTTCTTCCAAATAATTTGACTATTAAGTTGAGCTATATTATTATTTTTTTTTTTTGAGAAAAGGTGGCATTGCCACTTAATATATTTTATTTATATATTTCTTTACACAAGCTTATTCAAAAATCTCCCAGAGAAAAGAACCAGAAAGAAAAACTCCAATCCTTGCTCGATATTACATAGAAAGGTTGTGAAACTTAAATCCCTAATATGCCACAAAAGTAAAATATATCTCGTAATGTCCAGAATACCAAATGCCGCAAATCATCCCCAAGTATCGAATGCTTCCTGGAGTATGTTGATCAAGATGAAGTCTGAACCAAAATATCATGAAAGCTGTACACATTTACATAACACTCCATAGTCTGCCTCGCTTCATAGATGCCCAAATCAACATCCATTCACATCATTCAGATACTGCACAACCACAGAACTCTGCAATTATAATACCTCACATACTATATTATTATATAAGTCACACTATTGTCTTGATTATTTAGTTACATGTATCATTTACGAGAAGAAATTAGTCATACTATTGCCTTGGATATTTAGTGTTGTGTTTTCTCAAGTGAAATAAAAAACAGTTTAAAGATTCCTCCAAATAGTTTGATCATTAAGCTAAGCTATATTATTATATTAATCACATTATTGTCTTGATTACATAGTCACATTTACCATTTACAAGAAGAAATAAATGTACTATTGTCTCAACTATTTGGTTTTGTAATTTCTAAGTGAAATAAATTATAATTTAAAGCTTCTTCCAACTAATTTGACTAGACTAAGTTAAGCTCTATTGACATTTTAGTTGCATTATTGTCCTCATTATTTAGTTGAATATTTGGTTTTGTGATTTTTAAGTGAAATGAAAAATAATTTAAAGCTTCTCTGAACTAATTTGACTACCAAGTTAAGCTCTATTTCTATATTAGTCGTTCTATTGTCCTAATTATTTAGTTGAATATTTGGTTAAAAATAGGTCAAAGATTCTTTCTTAAATAATTTGATTATTAAATTAAGCTATATTATTATACTAGTCACACTATTGTATTGACTATTTAGTTACAAATATCATTTGCAATAAGAAGAAATTAATTAAACTATTGCCTTGAATATTTGGTTTAGTGATTTTTGAGTGAAAAAAAAAATTAAGCTTCTTCCAAATAACTTGATTATTAAGTTAATCTATATTATTATATTAGTCACACCATTGTCTCAATTATTTAGTAACATGTATCATTTACAAGAAGAATAAATTAGTCATACTATTGTCTTGGATATTTGGTTTTGTAATTTACGAGTGAGATGAACAACAATTTAAAGCTTCATGTTATTAGATTTCCACAATTCGTGCGAATAATATAGTAGTTTTTGGATTTGTTTGAGTGTGATATTTTGTCCATCATTGTTTTGGATCATACTCTTGTCATCAAGATGAAAGAAGGTTCAAGGAGATGGAAGATAATAATTAAGTTAAGCTAAATTTTTTGTATAATTTTCTAATTTCATTATGAAGGTGTTAAGTCATATTATTATTTGGAATGTTTTAAAAGATTTATGTTTGATAGAGTTTGAATGATTTTTTGTTTTATCATTTTTAATTAGAATTAAAATTCTTCTAAGCTTTACATACTCAATTTTTTATCAAGTTGAAATTTAATTTATTTGATTCTAGTTTTTTTAATTATGCTTAATTTAATGAATTTATATTAGAATAATAATTAATTACTATTTTTATAATTCAATAATTCAATTTCTTATCAAATGATATAATTCTAGCCTAGAATTGAAAATCAACCTCTAAAATAGCATTTGTTACTCTTCTTTATAGTAATCATAATAAGTTGTGCTCTATAGAATAGTTCAAAATTTATCTTGGAAATTGATCAATGAAGGAACACAAAAAAATTGAGCTTAAGGAATTACCTTATTTTTATTATTAGAGGAAAATGACAATATTTTTTTATTTAATTATATGAAAACATCTCAAAGAATAGCCATACAACATGAAATTATACATTTCTACAACTACATGCAATTCAAAGAAAATAGGAAAACCTTAATAGATTGACCAACTCAACTCAATATTAAATTTGATATTGATTCTTTTGGGTTTGGTTAGGCTCCTTCATTTTCCTTAGTTGCTTTTTAAGTGTCTTAATGTATTCTTGATTTGGTTTCCTCTATATTTAATTT
The DNA here is from genome assembly GCF_030272615.1 of Cryptomeria japonica. Classification (NCBI taxonomy): domain Eukaryota; kingdom Viridiplantae; phylum Streptophyta; class Pinopsida; order Cupressales; family Cupressaceae; genus Cryptomeria; species Cryptomeria japonica. The sequence continues at coordinate 315,222,788 of NC_081407.1, forward strand.
TATTCTCTTATTTTGATATTGATTCTTTTGGGTCTGGTTAGGCTCCTTCATTTTCCTTAGTTGCTTTTTAAGTGTCTTAATGTATTCTTGATTTGGTTTCCTCTATATCTAATTTTATTCTCTTATATTCCACTCGCATATGATATAACATCGACTAGTTTCTATTGTGATTTCTCAATAGTTAGCATCTCTAGTTAGGCATACCTCTTCTTATATGATGCCCTAGGCCAGGCTATCTAAAGTGATTTTTCCTCCCATTTTATCCAATTTAAGGACCTAGACAAGTATGCTTCCTATAGTATTGTTTAATCATGGAAGGAAGGTCTTCCTAAGCCCATCTCTTAATCACACACTTGAGTTAAGGTATGTGGTTGGCTGTGATAAGTTTTGACATTATTTATGCTATAAATCATTAGGTGATGCATTGTGATAGGTAGCTTAGTTGTACTTGTTTTTCTTTTATCTCTTGTGGCCATTTTATTTTTTATGAAACTAATTTTATGTGAATTAATATTTTAATATAAAAGGGTTTTGGTCTTCTCATTTTTTTTAATCAATACAAAAAATACTATACATATAGACATATTTTATTTACATCAATTATGTGATAGTCTTATATATGCTTATATATAAGAGTATTATAACTTACCCATATTTTATTAATAATTCATAATGTATATATTTATGCAAGATCAATTGTTAAGATGGTTAAAATACAAATGACTCAAGAAAAGAAAAAAAAGAAAACCAGAATATTAAAATAAATCGTATTCTATTCAAGGAATGCAAAGCATAAAATTTGGTGAGTGAATTCAATGTGAGTTAGAGGTGAGTATTATAGAATACAACACTTACAAATCTAGAACAAAACAAGTGTGGGATAATGTGTTAAAAGAGCCTAACTTAGCCTACTATGAGAAGGATTTAAGTAGAGAATCTAGCTAGGATATGTACCTATTTTCCCCCTCAAGTCCAACTTAAGTGGAATGAAAAAATATGAATAATGATTAATATAAAAGTATGAGGTACCTAAGTACAAAAATCCCCTCAAACTAGAAGAGGAGAAAAGAGGATAAAATTAAATGAAAGGTATATTTAAGAAGAGCTAGATCTAACCCCTCTAAAAAATGTCTTACACTCCCGTGAGAGTGTTAAGATGGATGTATTTTTTCTTAATGAAAGGTTTGATAAAGATATCTACAATCTTCTCTATTGTTATATTATATTGAAAATCAATGCCTTGCTCTTAAATTAACTTCCTAAAATATGCATTCCTCTACCTCTAAAGCCTCCATCTTTGGAAGTTTGGCTTCATGGTTAATTTATAGGAACTCCCTCCACCTCTACTTGATTATTGTCCCTTCTATTATTTATCATTTGATCCTCCTATTAATTTTTTTCTTATATTTTTTAAGTCTATGACATTAAAAATGAGTAGGGCTACATCTTTTGAAGTCTCTTGAAATTTTATTTTTAATAATTAGATGGAATCAAATTTTCTTTCAAAGTGCTTTAGCATCTTTGGAAAATGTTTTATTTTCTCTTTCCCTTGTTTCTACTAATATGCTTTACCTACAATTTAAAATCCAAACATTATAAATGAATGCAAATAATATTGACTAAGAATTAAAATATTTATCTATTCTCATGTGAAATCTTATAATTATTATTTATTTTATATATAAATCCCAGATGTGTATGCAAGCTTCTATTATGTTATGCAAACAAAGTAGATGACACACATACTACACAATATTGTAGGAAAGAAATAACAATGAGATGATGTTTAAACTTTAAAATATAAAATTTTGGAGTTTAAATCCACATGTAGAGAGTTAATAAAGGTAAAATATACATACATGTAGAGAGTTAATAAAGGTAAAATATACATCCATGAATATGAGTGTTGAATTTTCAAATATTATCTAGAAAAATTAGGCTATGTGAATTGTGATTAGATTAAAATAAATTTTTTTATCAAATTTCAGCAAAAATTAAATAAACTCTTTTTTTAAAGACGTAAGATAAATATTTTTCACCATTACAAAAATTAACATATAAACATATAATTATACTAAATCATTATTATTAATTATTTAAAATAGCAAAAGAACAAATCAATCTCGTGATATTCTAATATATGATTGTTCCATAAAAACCATTTAAATGTAGAGATATGAATGTACCATTGATTGTATTTATTAATCGATTTAAAAATAAAATAAAATAAACTATAACTATTTTTAATTTTCAATTAATTAAAAAATACAGCTCTCATCTCCTTTGTCCACATGTGGATTAATTAATACAGCTCTCATCACCTTTGTCCACGTGGATAGATGGATTGAAATTTGAGCTTGATGTCCAAGTCAGATTTGGAAACTTGCTTTCATTGTTGAATATAATAAGTATATGCAATGTCATTACAATTATTTTTTAATGTTTTAATCTTTTTATTAGAATATTCTTTGATGATTTGGGCAGCTTTATACATTTAAGATTTAAAATGATTATCAAAGAATATATGTTATTGATAAAAATTCTTTTAAATCATTTTTTTTTTCTCTGATTTTTCTTTATAGGGAAATATCCACTTGTTAAGAAGATCTAATTAGTTTTTTTCTATTTTTTGATTCTTTAAAAAACAATTGAAAGTTTTCTTCTATTTTTTAACTGCTTAAAAAACAATTGGATTTTCTTTCATAAACGTCATTCTGTAAGCAGCAGAGATCTATTGCTTACAAGATAACTATTGCTTACAAGATAGCACAGATTACGATGGATGAAAATGTATTAGAGATAATAAGAGAGCACTTTCCCCAGGTGGTAATAGAACATTCACCCCAAAATCATGGGAGTTACAAGATTCGTCTCCCACAACCAGTTAACCAGATGCTGAGATATGGAGAACTACGAAAAGCTTTGAGAGATTCAAAGGCTAAACCTGTGTGCCCTGCTTGCATGCAGAGGAATACAAGATTCAGATACTTCGACAACAACTCTTCAAGGGTTTTACAGGCAAGGTATAGATGTCTTGATTGTGATACTCACTTTACTTTAGGTGGTAAACAATATGCCAAAGAACAGAGCTTGAACTTTTCAATTGGTGAGCTATCATCCACAAGGCCAAAACGAGGAAGAGAAGACCATCAATCAGAAGTTCCTGACAAAAAACGCCCGAGGAGATGGGAAGATTATGGGCATCATACTGAATTTCCTATCAGAGCTGGAAGTGATTATAATTATGATTATTATTACCCACGTCTTCCTTTCACCAGAGAGTTAAATTATCAAGAAGAGCAGCGACATGCTGAAGGATGGAGGCAACAGCAACAACGAAGGTTCAGTTTATTTGATAATAACCCTAATCCTCCTATTGGAACACCATTGATTACTTCAGAGAATGTTAATTTTTATCCATTCTCTTATAGGCAGAATTTGTTTAGACCACAGTTTACTTTGCCTGGTTCATCTTCCTCGGTATCATTCAGGCCTTCTTCTTCTTCTTCTTCTTCTTCACGTTGGTTTGATCAAGGTGGTGTTGGTGTTTCACATGATACGAGTGCTTTTGGTAGACATGGAGAAGTGCATTTTGAAGACTTGAGAAACCAGATTGAAGGACAGAGAGTAATGGATAACCTAACTCTTACAACTGACAGAGAAATGGGTTATCCATCGTTTACAATACCGAGATCAATGGGTTACCCACCTTTTCCAAGTCTTCGACTGAGAGGACCAATTCTTTATCCAGCTTTTAAAGGCCAGGGTAATACAGAGGGTGCATCTCAATATGCAGACAGTAGGAGTCAGGTTGGTAGACACAGAGATTTTGTGGGCTCAGCTACATTTGATATATATGATGAAGAACTTATGGCTCTCACTAGTAGTCCTAGGAGACAGGATTTGTCTACTGATATCTTTACACTTCTTTCAAAGGAGAGGAAGTAAGTGATAACTATTTCATAGGAGACCGATTCTTACTTTTAATTGTGTGATTTAGATTTAGAATTTAGTGCAAGAAACTATTTAGTTAGTTTTTTCTTTTACAAAAGTATGATACTATTGTGCTTAATATTTGGTTTTGTGATTTCCAAGTGAAATCAAGAATAATTTATAGCTTCATTTAAAGTTGTTAGTTTATATTATTACCAAGTAGCTTTAAATCTGATTATGAAGTTGTGAAGTCATATTATTTGCAAAATCTAGGTGTTCAGTTTCTTCTCAAAACAATTTAGTTGTATTGTTGCAATTTAATTTATTCCATTCTAGTTTTTAATCAAGAAATATTTATGTTTAATTTAATTTAATGAGTTTGTAAATTAGAATGATAATTAATTTCTACTTGTATAATTTTGGAATTCGATTGCTTATTGCTTATAAATATTAACAAACAAAACTATTCTTTATATCAATAGCTATCTTTGAGATAATAAACTCTACTCTTGTATGAGAGGAAGTAAGTAATAACTATTTCATAGGAGATTGATTCTTACTTTTAATTATGTGATTTAGATTTAGAATTTAGTGCAAGAAACTATTTAGTTAGTTTTTTCTTTTACAAAAGTATGATACTATTGTGCTTAATATATTTGGTTTTGTGATTTCCAAGTGAAATCAAGAATAATTTATAACTTCATTCAAATTATTTGGTTTTTTTGTGGTTGTTAGTTTATATTATTATGAAGTAGCTTTTAATTTGATTATGAAGTTGTGAAGTCATATTATTTGCAAGATCTAGGTGTTCAGTTTCTTCTCAAAATCATTTAGTTGTATTGTTGTAATTTAATTTATTCCATTCTAGTTTTTAATCAAGAAATATTTATGTTTAATTTAATTTAATGAGTTTGTAAATTAGAATGATAATTAATTTCTACTTGTATAATTTTGGAATCAGATTGCTTATTTCTTAATTTTGGAATGTTATTAGTACTTGCCTTTAGGCAAATACTATTGTAATGAGTTTTTCTTTTTTACAGTTAACTAGTTATTAAAAAAATTAACTTGAACCAATTACAAACAAGGTTTTTTTTTTTGTTTTTAAAAATATTTTTATTTTCTAAAGTTACTTTGCAATTTTTAAGTTTACATATTATAAAAAATATTTTTTTGTATCCTGATTGACCAATACAACTTTTGTTGTTATAAGCGGATTTTTTGGAATTCTAAAACAAATAATGTTCATATAGGATTTAAGTGTATGGGTATATTAATTTTGAATATTAAATACTATATCAAGGAAGGCTTAATTTTATAAGATAGGATTTAAGTGTATGAATATATTAATTTTATCATTGAATATATTTTATTTTAGCTTTCCAGGTTATTAAATATTAAGCCTTCCTTGATATAGTATTTAATATTTAGAATTAAGTTCTAATCTTAAAATATAATAATAGTAATAATTATATTATATCATTAAAATAAGAATATTAATATTTAACATAATTTGATTTAATTAATATAAGATCAATTATAAACTTAATTTCTTGTTCATGATATATGAAATTAAATTTTAATATAATAAATATATAAATTATCAAATTGTAAATGTGTATTTTAAATAGAAAAAAATATTAATATCTATTATATATTATTAATAGTATATTTACTAATTAAAATATTTAGGTTAAATCTATAGTATTAAAAAATAATTTAATTCTTATTATAAACTTCATTAAAATATATTTGTAATCTTAAAATTTAACTGGGCATCTTGATTTTATGTGCAACATTAAACCTCAACTGTGAATAATGCTACATTTATACTATGTAGTTCCCCACTTACTTACTTGAATACTCTCACGATAACCTAAACTAATCTAATCTCATTTTAATATGCATTAATATTAGAACAACTACTGAATAATGCTACATTTATACTACGTAGTTCCCCACTTACTTACTTGAATACTCTCACGATAACCTAAACTAATCTAATCTCATTTTAATATGCATTAATATTAGAACAACTACTACAATGTTAGTTTTACTATTTTGATATTATTAGCATATAAATAATTATGTGTTTTTATTATAAATTTTATAGTTCCAATTTTGCTATTTTTACTATAAATTAAATGATTTTTTAATATATATTTTATTGTAATTTTTTTTTATATTATTTTTAATTTCTATTATAAATGTTGTACGTTTTCTATGATAAATTTGTAACTAATTACTTACTATAAGATAAATTAGGCAAGTAGGCAAATACTATTGTAATGAGTTTTTCTTTTTTACACTTAACTAGTTATTAAAAAAATTAAATTGAACCAATTACAAACAAGGTTTTGTTTTTGTTTTTATAAATATTTTTATTTTCTAAAGTTAATTGTGCAATTTTAAAGTTTACATATTATAAAAATTATTATTTTTAATCCTAATTGGCCAATACAACTTTTGCTATTATAAGCGGAATTTTCAGAAATCTAAAACAAATAATGTTCGTGACAACCATTTGGACAGAAATATAGGTACTTAGATTAATTAGTTTTATTGATGTTTTTTATAAAAATACTTTCATATAAAATTTATTTAATTTAATTAAAATACATTAAAAACTAAAAAGTCATGACAATTAAACTTGAACTATGATCTATTAGGAATTATTATTATTTTTAAATATATACAATTTATCATATATTTATAATATTAAATAAAAAATTCATATTAAAAATTTAATTGATAAAAAAATTAATATAAAAAATAATAATAAATCAATTTATTATTGTAAAACCAAAGGAGAACTTAGGGGTCTTAGCAAAATGAAATACTAAAGATTAGCTCATGATTGATTTTTTTTTGGAAAACACCATTTTTATGAAACTCATCAAAATTTATACAAGTACCTTTGGTTCCCATTACAAGTCACAAAAAATAGCTAATGATAGTTAAAAACATCTAATTATAAATTATTTTAATATTTTAAAAAATTGTTCCTTTACCTAAAATTGCTAGGTATCTTACATCCAATATAGTTTTTTAGGATTATTCAAGCTCTCAAAGCATGGCTAGACTAGTAAGTACAAATGCAATAAGACTTATGCATGGTGAAAATTGTATATAAAACAACACACCAAATAACAATAAATGGATTTGATAATAACAAAAGCATTTTGCATAATTTATTGGTATAAATTAAATTGTTAAATTAAGTTGTGTACATTCATATTCAATTTCGTTTACATTTTATGATCAAATCACTTATATGTAAACAATTATTGCTAACGATGCCAATATTTATTTCTTGCGACTCTTCAGCCCTCTAAAATACAACTCAAATTATTTAAGATTTCAATTACACTCAATTAAATAATTAACAAAGGCAAGTACTCGCCACTATGTGGCACTTGTTTTTATTTCTAGTCATATGAAAATAATTTTAAAAAAAGGCATAGAAAACATGAAATTATATATCCCTACAATTAAATACATTTCAAACAAAATAGTTAAAATCTAATAAATTGACAACCCTGGCTCAATATTAGCTTTTCAATTTAGGTCTATATTTTGAGTGTTTTTGAGTATATCATTCCTAGTTTCTCTTGGCTAGCATTATTCTCTTTTTCTTCTTTTTGCATTTTTTCTTTTCTTTCTCCTATCCTTTTTATTTATTCATTTTCCAATGACAAAACTTTCACTTTATCCAATCAACCAACTACCCTTGATGGTTAAAAATGTGAACATGTATCATGTGCCCAAAATCATGAGAGACAAAGAAACATCCTAAATGTTGTCTACTTGATAGCTACAAAATCTAGTTCAAACCTTGAAATAAGAAAAGATTATCATTGTCCCTTTCTTCCTTGCAACCAACCAGGTAGTTGAACCAAATTTTATTATTAAAGAATAAAATCATAAAATTACTAAAATAGAAGGAAGATAGTACTAAAGAACTATTCAATGTATATTCTCTAAATCATTTTTCCATTATTTTAAAAATTTAGAACCTCATGATTTCAATTCATAAGGTGGATTGGCTCTTTTATACTAAGAAATTTAGCCTCCACAATCCAAGAATTGTAAGAATTTGGTAAGCTTTCTCATTTAGAAAAAATAGAACTTATATGATATATTGATCAATTAGCCACCAATTTGGTATCCATCACTTGCTCAACCTCCTCTCCTTTCATTTCTAACAAATTCTTAGTGCAATCATTGTCTTATTTCTAATTTTCTAATCCTCCATCTAATCATTATTTTATCTAGTTGAGTGGGAATATACATCAACAAAATCAAATATAGAACTAATTTCCAAGTCCTTAGGAGAATCAATTAAATGGAATTGTTGGTTATCGTTTTCATATTCTTGCAAGGAATAACCCTTTTTGGCTTAACTTGTTGTACAGACCTTTGAATGCCTTTCCTTTCATGGATGTACTATTACCCTTTCTCCCTCTTGAAATATTTTTCTCATTGAACATAAATTAGCTTTCTTTTTATATTCCTCTTCCATAGATTGCAATTTGAGTCTAGCCTATTGATGTATCTCTTGAATGTCTTCTATAGAATCCATAGCTTCTTAGCTAATATGTGAGTTTATTGAAGAATCAACCAAGCTTATAATTCTTATAATATTTGTATTGTATAAAATTTGAAACATGTAAACATATTACAGGTAAATTTAGTTTGGACTATTACCAAATCTCATTTCTTAGGCTGATCACCTGTTAAACATCTCAATAGATTGCCTAGGATTCCATTTAATACCTTATTTTAACCATAAATATGGCTATAGTAAGTTCAACTCAATTGTAACAAATTATTCAATTTCTTCCTTAAGGCTCACCATGAGTGGATTAATAATTTTGTGTACCTTGTGAACACAATCTAACAACATCTTTAGATTTAATTAACCTTTAAAAATAGGCCAATTCTTAGAATATAAGGATATGTATCTCCTTTATTCCTAGAAACCAACCAAGAAATTGAACCAAGTACCCGTATTAGAAAATAAAGTCCTCGAATTATTGAAATATAAGACAAATAGTGTGAAAGAACTTTTAATCATAGGTTCTCTACATCATAGATTTATTTTTTACATATTGAGAAGAAAAAAATAGATGATTTTTTAGGCTATTTGTTTATGTGAGATTATACTCTTTAAAATGAAAGCACATAATTCACCCCCTTAAATATAATTCTTATCATGCATACTTAAAATATAAAATTTAAAAATAAATGTTAGCATTTGTTGATTTTTGAAAGAATTGTAGATGATTTATGTCTTTTTTTTATTAAATATTTCTTTTATAAATATAAAAGAAGGAAAATTAAAATTTAACTTTTAAAATATATTTTAAGATTTTTGTAAAGAAATTATAGCATAACTTAAAATGGATAAATATGAGGAATAATGGCCATGGTGCCATTGACAAGAAGGTGGTAAAGCAAGTGGTACAAAAGAATTTTGGAGTGGAGGCAAAAAGGAAAAAGTGTCACAGAGTAAATAAATGCACTATAGATCTGAGCAATGCTTTTGGATATGATGAAATTTGCTTCACGCTTATTTGCATTTTGAAGTTTCTAATGCATAAGATCACCCTTTTTCTTGTGCTTGTGCTGGTTGGTTGTCTCTTGTTTCATCCCGATTCTTTGTTTTGTTTATTTCGTGTTTGAGTAAGTTTTATGTTTAAATTGTGAAGTGTTTACATGTAAATTTTGAGATTTTTAATTATGAAAAAATGATAATTAAGATATTTTTTTATTAAGTTGCAAATAAAAGAAGGGATAAATGTCATGATTTGACAAAAATGTTTTATTTTTTTTAATGTGTCTTTATTTTATTTTATATTTTCTAATTTTAACTTCACAAACTAATTTTAATAGTATTAATACAAATTTGATATGACTATTTAAAAATAAGCAAAAAAATAAAATATTCATAAGGTCACTAGCTGCATAAATAATTCCTAAATAAGTTGAACATGTACTCCTAGCCAAAAGAAACTAACCAGCCTCATAGAGACCTCCAATTAGAAGCCACTTTCAAAAAACATATATCTTGTATCTATATGTGCTCATATAAGAATTCTCAGTTGTATCTAGACATAATGTGGTACATATATTGTTCACACATACATATTTAGGATTTAATAGTACAAACAAAAAAAATTAAAAAACAAAACATTTTTGTACTTATATGTTTTATGCGTCAAGAATATTAGATCTATAAATTCTTGAATACATGAATGTGTTTATCATTGTTATATTCAATGTAATTGTGTTGGAGTTCCTTAAAATTTACCTGATATTACTCAAATATTGTATCGGTTTCCATTTTTTTTTTCAAATTGTAGATGTTTTAGGATGTAATTTATGTAAAGGCCCAATCCCATCTCATTCAAACAAATTAGAGGGTTGGGTCTTATGGTGTTTTAAGGTTTTTCAAATTGTACATGATTAAAATAATTTTTAGAGTTGCTCACAATTTAGGGTTTATAGTTTTTTAAGAGTTATGTTATGTACCTCTAGAAACTTAGATTTGTTAATCATTGAATACATGAAAATTTTAAATTGTTGTATTGAGTGCAATTGTGTTGGAGTTCCTTAAGGTATAATATCCCTAATTATTCAGAGATTGTATCAATTTCCATTTTTTTTTCAAATTGTGGATGTTTTAGAATGTGATTTATGTAGAAGGCCAAGTGCTTACCATCTTATTCTAACAAATTGTAGTGTTTCAAGGTTTTGCAAGTTGTAGATGAGAGAGGATTTTCAAAGCTTCTCACAATTTAGGGTTTTTAGTTTTCTTTTTTGTTATGTTCTATGCCTCTAAAATCTAAGATTCATTAATAATTGATACCCGAATATTTTATAATTGTATCTAGTGTAATTGTGTTGGAATTCCTTAAGATCTACCTCATATTATTAAGATATTGTATCAATTTTCATTTGTTTTTTATTCAAATTGTAAATGTTTTAAGATGTAAATTATGTAGAAGGTTAAGCGAGTCCCATCTTGTTCTTAAAAATTGTAGGGTTGAGACTTTTTTGTATTTTAAGGTTATACAAGTTGTAGTTGATTAAAATAATTTTTGAGGTTTCTCACAATTTAGGGTTTCTAGTTTTCTTATTCATATATTCTATGACTAGAATATTTAATTTATTAATAATTGAATACATGAATATATTTTAATATTTGTTGTATCCATTGTATTGGCATGAACCTTAAAATTTATGGCAAATTAATAAGATATTATAACACTTTCCACTTTTTTATTTTATTTTCAAATTAAAAAGCCAAGTGAGTCCCATATTATTTCAACAAATTGTAGGGTTGAGGTTTATTGTTTAGTAGGTTTTATAAATTATAGAGTTTCTATGGTTTTATATTTATTTTATATACCCCTAGAATCTTCGATTTATTAATAGTTGAATACATCAATATTATAATTTTATACAAGACCAGTGTAAATTATATTAGGGTTCCTTAAAATTTACCACATATTAATCAAATATTATATCATTTTCCATTTGTCTTTTTTAAATTATAGATGTTTTAGGATTTAATTTATGTAGAGGGTCAAGTGAGTCCCATCTTATTTCAACAAATTGTAGGAATGGATTTTATGGGTTTTTAGGTTTTTCAAATTATAAATGACTAAAATAATTTTCAAAGTTGTTGATAGTTTAAAGTTTCTTGGATTTAATATTTATGTTCTACACCTCTTAAATATTATATTTATTAATAATTGAATAAATGAACATTTTTATAATTATCATATCTAGTGTAACTATATTGTGGTTTCTTAAAATTTACCCTACATCAATCAAATATTATACCAATTACCATATTTATTTTTTCAAATTGTGGATGTTTTAGATTTAACTAATGTACAAGGCTAGGTGAGTCCCATCTTATTCCAAGAAATTGTAGGAATGGGTTTTATGATTTTTTAAGGTCTTACAAATTATAAATGATAAACATAGTGTTTAAATTTGGTTATAGTTGATGGTTTCTAGGGTTTGAGATTTGAGTTATTATTCCCCTCTTTAAAAATAATAGTATTAAGTTTTCTAAGTTTAGGTTTTAAAGGGTTTCTTTTGTTTGTGCTTGTAATAGTTTGTTTAGGGTTTTATTAAAGGCTAATTATATTTTAGAGCTCTATTTTTAAGTTTGGTAGATTAGGCTCAATCCTAATAGAGGAAATAACTTTAATATCTAGAAACTCCATGACAATATTCCATTTTCACTTTATAGAGGCTTTTAATCTACAAGCATTTGTACTAACTAAACTACAAATTGATCTTTCTTCATCCCTCGTTTGAGTTTTCCGAAGAGTATAGATGATGCAAGAAGATCATTCTCCTATCTTCCAACCCACCCTCTTTTCTTCTATAGGATGATCTCTTTGCTTCCTTTTAATGTTAGATGGGAATTCAAATGAGAGTGAAATGAAGTAGCAGCAGAGCTAGATCCATCACCATCTTCATCTAAACTTTGTAAAGTACAAAAAAATGTATTACCAATGAGGATATAATTAGATTACAAAGGTAACCACAAATTATTCTTCCTACACCAAAAAGTATCATCTATAAACCATGTCCCTTGTACACCATCTTACTATTCTTACCACTAGAAAATCTCTCTTGTATATTTTGAAGGCTCCTTCACTTTTATAAGATCCATTGAGATGGCTCATATGTTCACAATCATGTGAGTGTGCTTGGATATAGTATATTTTTCCACTTAACAAGAGCTATCAAGTCTCTAAGCTATCATGTAAGAAAGAGGTGCATGTAAGAGAAACACTTCTTTCACTAGCACTTGAAGATAAGGTAAGTGATCTATGTTTCATTAAGTAAATGAAAATGAGATCCTAGCATAGGAATGTAAAATGAGATCTCAAATACTTATAACATATCACTGATAATATAAACTAAGGTCAATTATTGTCCTAATTAAAGAGCTAAACACTTGTGGGTCTATGTTCCTTTTTGTTGCAATGAATTTGAGATTGTGAAGTGTGTGTGAATGAATTAGGATAAAGGATAGGAATTTATAACTTTTAGCATAAATAGTAAGATATAAAATTGGAAATCAAAACAATAGCTCAGATCTAGAAATAGGAGATAGAGAAGTACCTATAGCTACAATTTGGAGGGTGCCCCATTCTAAGAGTGTCCTAACCAATAGAGAGTGGAAAGTTAGAATCTAGATCAGAAGGTTGTGTAGACCTCTCTTTGAAATTTAGATTAAATATGATGTAAATAGTTGGAGGGCACCCTATTCTTGGGTTTTTTCCTATTCAAAGTAAAATAATCTATCACTACTTGACCTGAATACCTATAGAAATCTCTATGGTCGGATTTGAACTTACACACAAGAAAAGAGGGAAATTTTTTTGTGTTGTATAGGGTCTTGCTTAAGTCAAACCCTATTTTGGTGTTTCAATCTTCACTACAATTTTTGTTGAAAAGAGAGATTTTCCTCCAAAAGTAAAAAGGATAAAACCTTATTGAAAATGCTTGAAATAATAAATAATACCTTTGAAATGAAACCCTTGGATTAAAGTCTCACACAAGTCTTGATGTTTCATGATTGATGTTAATGCATGCCTTCATCATAGAGGAACACATAGAAATTGATCATGATTGGTGAAACAATGATGTTGACTTGAATGCTTGACTCCTTGATTGCAAGATTATGCTTAATTTCTTGAATTATAATTTAAAGATTTATACTTGATGTAGGTTAGAGTTCTATTGAGAGAGGGAATTATATCAGGTTAGAGTTAGAGTTCTATTGATGTAGGTTAGAGTTCTATTGAGAGAGGGAATTATATTTTTATGCAAAATACTCTTTTTTGAATTTAATTTTTAGTGAAGGACAAAGCTTGGGAGAACTTACCCACTACTTGCAAATTCAATTGATGTAATTTCAAATTTGGGGCCAAAATCTTGGATAGTGGTGTTGGGAACCCTAGTCCAGTAGGATGTGGGCATTGTGTGCCCTATTCCCAGCAATCTAGGATAGAACAAAGGTCAATAGTAGGGGATTACACCAAGGTTCTAGAAAGAGTCTCAAAATTGAGAACAATAATAGAATAAGCAAGCATAAAAACCAAAGTGTATCCAAAGTGAGTGTGAAATTGCAGAGGTATACAATTTACTACACTACATTTAGCCCATACTTTAGTAGGAGTATGAACTTATATCATACTCTTGGCTTACTATATAGAGTAAAAAAATAGTTTCATCAAGACATCAAGGAGATAAGATAACACCAAGCATGGAAAGAAAATCACTCCTAAGAATTAGGATCTCATCAATCTATAATATCAAGATAGAAAGAAAGTTCAAAGTGAGAAATATGGTCGACATTGCTAACACACACATGGAGCATACAAAATAGAAAGGTATTGCATCTTGGGCTAGTAAGATCCTTGGGAACTTACTAGGAGCCATAAAATACAAGGTATGACCTCTAGGACTATTAAGAATCCTTAGATACTTACTAGGGGTCTTGTTAGAAAATGAGTCATAAGGACTAGCAAGTTGTGTTATGCTAGGGGACTCATACAAAAGTGAAGGTCTCACAATGGCTAGTAAGCTATGTTATGATAGTTGAACTTCATGCCAAATGAGATTGAGAAGAGATAAATATCAATTTGTTGGGTAATCAATATATGATACTAAAAATAGATGCTATAGTGACACCAAACAAAATTATGGTTATGGTATTTCAAAAATGGTACAAAGAAAACAATGGTGGATGATTAAAGTGTACAAACTATTCTCATGGTGTGTGCATGAAGTGAAATGCAAAGGAGAGAGTATACCACCATGTTAAAGTGATTGCATACACCAACCAAGAGTAATTTATTTAAGGTATCATACATCAATATAAGGGTTCCACTAATCTAGGTCAATATGTGCATAAGATAAATAATGTAGTGGATGTAGATAGTCATATAGATATATGAAGTATGGATGAAATATGTAAAATATTTAAATTGAATCCTTATTTTATAAATGTAGATGGAATATATTTTAAAATTTTAGATAGATAAATAGAATGCATACCAACATATTTAAAATATACAATTTTTAGAATATAAGATCCTCTAATTTAAAATATTTATCAATAATTTTTTACTATAAAATAACATAAAAAAATAGATGGATGGAAAGTATAAGGATATATGTTTTCATTTTTTAAAATTATTTTTTCCCTTTTTAAAAGATAGGATCCTCACAATTTGGAATTTTTTTAATAGAATTTATGGATATGTTTTAAGATTTTTTTAATGATTTTTTCTTATTTAATTTATGTTTAATAATTTTTCTTAACTATAAATTAAAAAATCATTTTCTTTATATGATAGTTTTAAAGCTAAAAATATTTTTTAAAGTTATATTAGAAGTTTCTTACTTTAAATAATTTTAATATAAAAATTATAACAATTATTATATTAATTTTGGTTTTTGTTTTTTAAACAATAAATAAAATTGAGAATGTTTAATAAAATTTCTAAAATATAAGACTACATTAAATATTTTTTATTATTTTATACTTATAGTTTATAATGTAATAATAAATATTAATATATTTTAAATTATTTATTATTTATTTATAATTTAAAAATAAGTGTTAACATATAATATATTTAAAAAAAAAAAATAGCTTTCAAATCTTCAAAAAAGTGGAATGCTTTGACTTGCTGTTTATTTTTCTTACAAAATAAGAAAGTCTTGTTGTCATTGTAGATCATCAAGAATACATATTTGCGATAAAGAATCTTCCTATCATATTTTTTTGTTTTTTTCCTATTTTCTTTATAAGAAAATTATAACCATGAGATTTGATTATCTTTCTTTCTTTGTTTTTTAAGTCTATAAAAAACAATTAGATTTTCTTCCATTTATAGTTTATCATTTGGAACTGTTTTTTGTTAAAGAACAAATATAAGTTGAAGAAAACTGTTTTTTACCAATTACTATAGAATATCATGGATGAAAATGTATTAGAGATTATAAGAGAGCACTTTCCTTAAACAGTCATTGATTAATCAGCTCAAAACATATTATTACGGAGTAGCTTTTAATTTGATTATGAAGTTGTGAAGTCATATTAGTTGCAAAATTTAGGTGTTCAGTTTCTTCTCAAAACTATTTAGTTTTATTGTTGCAATTTAATTTATTCCATTCTAGTTTTTAATCAAGAAATATATATATTTAATTTAATTTAATGAATTTGTAAATTAGAATGATAATTAATTTCTACTTGTATAATTTTGGAATCAGATTGCTTATTGCTTATAAATATTCTTGGCCTAGATAAAGAAACAGACAAAACTATTCTTTATATCAATGGTTGTCTTTGAAATAATAAACTCTACTCTCTTAAGATAGTCTTAGTCTAAATAAGGAAACAAACAAAACTCTTCTTTATATCAATAGCTATCTTTGAGATAATAAATTCTACTCTTGTATGAGAGGAAGTAAGTGATAACTATTTCATACGAGACTGATTCTTACTCTTAATTCTATGATTTAGATTTAGAATTTAGTGCAAGAAACTATTTAGTTAGTTTTTTCTTTTACAAAAGTACGATACTATTGTGCTTAATATTTTGTTTTGTGATTTCAAGTGAAATTAGGAATAATTTATAACTTCAAATTATTTGTTTTTCTTTTGTGGTTGTTAGTTTATATTATTATGAGTAGCTTTTAATTTGATTATGAAGTTGTGAAGTCATATTATTTGCAAGATCTAGGTGTAGTTTATTCTCAAAGCCATTTAGTTGTATTGTTGTAATTTAATTTATTCCATTCTACTTTTTAATCAATAAATATTTATGTTTAATTTAATTTAATGAGTTTGTAAATTAGAATGATAATTGATTTCTACTTGTATAATCTTGGAATCAGGTTGCTTATTGCTTAATTTTGGAATGTTATTTTATTTATAGTCATATGAAAATAATTTTTAAAAAAAGGCATAGAAAACATGAAATTATATATCCCTACAATTAAATACATTTCAAACAAAATATTAAAAATCTAATAAATTGACAACCCTGGCTCAATATTATCTATATTTTGAGTGTTTTTGAGTATGTCATTCCTAGTCTCTCTTCGCTAGCATAATTCTCTTTTTCTTCTTTTTGCATTTTTCTTTTCTTTCTCTTGTCCTTTTTATTTTTTCATTTTCCAATGACAAAACTTTCACTTTATCAAATCAACCAACTACCCTTGATAGTTAAAAATGTGTACATGTATCATGTGCCCAAAATCATGAGAGACAAAGAAACATCCTAAATCTTGTCTACTTGATAGCTAGAAAAACTAGTTCAAACCTTGGAAATAAGAAAAGATTATCATTGTCCCTTTCTTCCTTGCAACCAACCAGGTAGTTGAACCAACTTTTATTATTAAAGAATAAAATCATAAAATTACTAAAATAGAAGGAAGGTATTACTAAAGAACTATTCAATGTATATTCTCTATAAATCATTTTGTCATTATTTTAAAAATTTAGAACCTCATGATTTCAATTCATAAGGTGGATTGGCTCTTTTATACCAAGAAATTTAGCCTTCATAATCCAAGAATTGTAAGAATTTGGTAAGCTTTCTCATTTAGAAAAAATAGAACTTATATGATATATTGATCAATTAGCCACCAATTTGGTATCCATCACTTGATCAACCTCCTCTCCTTTCATTTCTAACAAATTCTTAGTGTAATCATTGTCTTATTTCTCATTTTTTCATCCTTCATCTAATCATTATTTTATCTAGTTGAGTGGGAATATACATCAACAAAATCAAATATAGGACTAATTTCCAAGTCCTTAGGAGAATCAATTAAATGGAATTGTTGGTTATCTTCTTCATATTCTTGCAAGGAATAACCCTTTTTGGCTTAACTTGTTGTACAAACCTTTGAATACCTTTCCTTTCATGGATGTACTATGACCCTTTCTCCCTCTTGAAATATTTTTCTCATTGAACATAAATTAGCTTTCTTTTTATATTCCCCTTTTATGGATTGCAATTTGAGTCGAGCCTATTGACATATCTCTTGAATGTTTTCTATAGAAACCATAGCTTCTTAGCTAATATGTGAGTTTATTGAAGAATCAACCAAGCTTATAATTCTTATAATATTTGTATTCTATAAAATTTGAAACATGTAAACATATGTATAGACTTTTGTGATATAATTATAGGTAAATTTAGTTTGGTCTATTCACAAATCTCATTTCTTAGTGGAGACACCTAAAAATGTCTCATTGATCATGTACTAATTATTCCTCTAATTGATTAAATAATATTTATTATTTAATTAAGTTAATTAATCTTATTCTTCTAAATTCTTCTAATTTCATATTTCTTCATAATCTTACTAATTATTTTATTTCCTATTCTATCATCATTTTCTAAATATTAATTAAATATTTATTATTTAATTAATTCTGATTAATTCCCCAATTTAAATAATCTTCATTATTTAAATAAATTACTAATTATTCAATTTCTATCTCTAATCATCAACCCTCTTCTAAATATTAATTAAATATTAATTATTTAATTAATTGTGATTTATTTCCCTTAATTTAAATAATCTTTATTATTTAATTAAAGTCCATTTCTACATAATTGAATAGTTTCTTTAAATTATTTAATTAAATAATTAACTAATTAATTCTTCCATTTCCAAATCCCCAAATTCTAATTTCATTTAATTTCATATTCTTCTAATTTCTTCCAAATTCAAATACATGTGCATGATTTCAAAAACCAAATTGAAAATCAAAGTCAAGTTCTAAATATATTCAAATGCTAAATTGAATTAAATTAAATTCAATTATTTGAATAATATCTCATGCAAAGATTAAATTGAAAATCTAAATCTAAATGCAAGCACATTCTAAATTAATTAATTAAATCATTTATCTCTCCAATCTCTATTTCCATCTTTTAGTTAGCTTTTTCTAAATTAAGCTTTCTTTGTCATCCTCTTTATTTCCTCCAATCATTCTTTTTCTTCCTTCAATTAACTCTTTCATCAATCAGTTGACTCCATTAATCTATTCAATCTATTGAGTTTCACTCCTACAATCAACAGTTCAACTATCAATTTTCATTTGAGCTCACCTAAGTTCACACCTCTTGATCATTTTGTTCCACCTTTCAATCAATCTCATCCAATTTTCTATAAATTGAGCATCCAATCTCCATTTTCACTCCTCCTCAATCTTGAACAATTCCTCTGAATCTTTGTGTCACTTGCAGGTTACTAGCGCAATATCTGAGAGCCATCATACTACGAAGAGGAGAAGAGCAATGGAAGTTCTATGTAGTCACAGAATAAGGAGATTTTGATTTGATTTGATTTATAATTCCTATTTCTTAATTGCATTATTCCATTGTATTGTTTGTTAAATTCTGATTAGGATAGGGATTCATGATTTCCCTTGTTTCTAATTGATTACTTTTTTAATAGAAGACGAATTTTGCATCCCACATTTTGGTGAACCCGACATGAACTAACAACAATTTAACCTTTTTCTGTGTTTTGTGTGATTTTTGCAGATTGTGCAGATTTTTCATTTTTTTTGTAGGTTGCACGAATTTTGAGAAAATATTTTCCATCACGCAATTGCATAGACATAATTATGCATTCGACCCTTTGGGGTCACACATTCATTCTGACAGGGTCATGTAATCACCCTTTTGGGATAACACATTCGCAGGAACCTTTGTTGTTTAATTTTTTTCCATCTGTTATCTGTTCTATTTAATTTTGTCTTAAAATTGGTTAATCCAGGATCAAATTGCTTTTTATTTCATAATTTGATTAACAATGTTTATGGCAAGAAAAGTTCAGTTCAAGATTTTAGGTGCAAGAAGGACGAAACAACAAAGGAGAGAAGCCAAACAATTTCAAAAAGTTCTCCAAGTAGAAAAATTGATACAGGATTCGGAAGAACAACTGGCCTTAGACAAATATAATAGCCTAGTTCTTTCTTATATAGTTAAATATGATCTAATCAATATTAAATGGATGATGATGGATTTGGCTAGGGCTTCACAATTGGTTTCACAGGTTCTTGATCAGGTTTAGATTTCTTGTTTCTTTCTAATTTTTTTTTTGTTGTCTGCATTCTGTCACGCAATTGACCAGATAATGTTACGCATTCGGTCTGTCAGATTTACGCATTCGGTTTATTAGATTTATGCATTCAATCTGTAAGTATCATGCAATCGCTCAAGTAGTATAACGCAATCGCCTCTGTCAAGTTTTGAGTTTCTATTTTTTGTTGGTTTAATTTTACTACTAATCTTCTGTTTACAGCCTGTGGCAGATTTGCAGAGAGGATTAGATTAGTAATTTCGCATGCACACTTCACACTTCAATTTTTAGTGCTTAAAATCAACAACAACTAAAAAGGACATGCATGCATAATCTCACACTTTTTTGTTGGTGTTTAAAATGAACATGGGCTAAAATTGACATGCGTGTATCTCACACTTGGTTTTTGGTGCTTAAAAATCAAACAAATGGTTAAAATTGACATGTATGCCTTCATACTTGGATTTGGTGTTTAAAATTGACATGCACATGCATATCTAACACCTAAATTTGGGCTATAAAATGAACATGAATCAGGTTGCATTAGATTAAATCATTTTTTATTTTTTAAGGTAAAGAACTTTTTATTGTGTCTGGGGTGGACATACTATTGCACTAACTAACTTTCTACCTACCATCGGGCTCGTGGGAGAAAGAAGGAAGGTGACAACGACATCCAAATTTTATTTTTTTCTACATAGTGAGGGGTATCTTTGACTGGGGATTTCATCACCCCACAGAGGTACTTCGAATTGGGATGCATTGGGGATATCATCTCTCCCAGCGTACTCTCGAGTGGGTTTTTCAAGCCGCTATATAAATATACTGGTCAGGCGGCTAGAGTGTTGAGTGAATTCGACGTATGTGGGGGCCTTCCCTGCACCGATAAGCTCAACTAAAGCTTTAAGTGGCTTTCTCTAAGAATCCATTGTTGGATTGGGATCCCTTGAAACCTAATACTAAGAAGCAAATTAGTTGCCAAAAATCCTACATTCAATGATTCTGGGAGTGCAGATCATACCCCATAGATACCCTTCATGTACCTTACACTATGATACAGAAATCCCTCGGCTATAAGATCTTCGGATCTTCGGGGTAAGAGAGACTGGCATGCCCGAGAAGTGTGTGCCGTGGAGTGGAGCCAGTGTTGCCAGACTCTCTATCTATTCATTTTGTCTCGGTAAATTATTGTAAGGGCCTTACTTAATGGTGTCCACTATCCAGCCTAAGATTGTATTCTGTGCTTTTTTATGTATCGTTGTGATAGACTAGTGTTGAGTCAGTCCCTTGGGCTATTTTAGGCCCTATCCCACATATCTCTAAATTTTCTGAGATTGTATGAAACTTGAGTCAGTCAGCTATACATACTTACCAACCATTGTTCTCAAATTTGGAAAATTGCAAAACATTGTCCTACACACGAAGTTACCAAAAACAAAGTCCATTTTGAAACTGATTCTCAGAAGTCCTTACATACTTGTGACCATAGGAAGTCCCTTACATAGTCTTTTGCATAGTTCTACTTACGTCCTCATTATCATCCATAGTCTTTTGCATAGTTCCACTTACGTCCTCATTATCATCCATAGTCTTTTGCATAGTCCCACTTACATCCTCATTATCATCCTAAGTCTTTTGCATTATCATCCATATTAGTTGCATAGTCCTCCGTTAGCATATACGTCTTCATCTAGACCTCATATAAGTCTAAGTCCATTGTCAATTATAGGTTCATAGCATGTGCATTCATGGGTTTCCCAGGTGATGGTTTTCTCCCCTTCAAGCAACCTAATCTAGTTCCAAACGGCGTTCAACGAGAAATCATTGATGGTCTAGCTAACTTAGCTTGGGATTTGAGAAGAAGCGCACCTCAATATATAGGAGTCATACACGAGATAAACATTGAGTCTAGGATTTCCCATATAATTGATAGAGAGATTAAGGTTGAACAACTTCGTCAACAAATGGAAAGACTTGCATTAGAGAAATCTAGAAATGCTAAAAAGGTCTCACATCAAAATCCTCAATAGAGTCTAGTATAGTCTTGCATACCTCATATTTATGTCTACTGTCTAGTGTTAGGTCATCATCTTGTATAGAACCATCCTCACATAGGCAATTTTAGATTCCCATCACAAGGTCCCAGAAAGCAAAAGGAATAATGAACCCGAACAACACACAGTCTATAAACCCTACTTGGAACATGGACATGTCAACAGGTCAACACTCAGGTACACAAACAATATCCACCTTAAACGAATTACAACAACATCTAACAAAGGAATAAATTGAGTCTGCACAGCAAGACCCGTATGTCCTCATGATCCTAGATGCACTTATACATAGCGATAGGGATAAGTATCTTTCATTGTTAATACAAAATGGGGCAGAACTACCTGAGGATTTTGATGTCACAAAGATTTTACCACCAAGAAAAACTTTAGGTCAAGATAACAGTCAAACACCACCCTTGACACAAATACATGCAATGACCTCCAGTTTTCCTCAGAACGTACCTCTCCAAACAAATGTCAACACAAATGCAAACTTTCAAACAAGCATGTCATCTTCAGCGTTTAATACTAGTATACCATCACAGAGCATACCGATAATATCAAGTGTCTTAGCACCTATTCAAATGCAAGCAACAAGTGCAACCCAACTTCCAGCTTCCTATTCTATGGGATCCACGTATAGTTATCAAAATGAAAATCTAGGTATTGCCAATATAGCAAGTACAACTCAACCAAACATGGGTTCGCATATCGCCTATTTCACAGTACCTAGTGGAACACACAACACACAAGGTTATAATCTTGGTACCTTCCAACAACCTCCTAGTTATGCAACCACGAATCCTTTTGTGGGACATACACAAACACAAGGTATACCTTTGACACCAACAGATATTTTGTCACAATAAATATAGAATTTGCAACAACAAATGACGACCATGCAAACTGGTAATGATAAAAAGAGCTACATAATGCAGGATTTATGTCCTTATCCATTCGATCACAGATTATAGATGCCACCTTTCTTGTGATCCTAGAGATCATATCAGAGAATTTTTTACGGCATGTATAGAAGTTGCCTCAGAAGATACTTATCTAATGAGACTATTTCCTAAAAGTCTAGGAGGTCCGACTTTAGAGTGGTTTTCACATTTACCACCAACCATCACGTCATGGGGAAATTATCTGAACAATGTATTGCAAACTTCTCGCACAACATTGACACCCCAGTTTCTTTGATGGACTTATGTGTCGCTAAACAATATGAGAATGAAACATTTGCATCCTTCATACAATGATGGAGGGCTCTCTATAGGAGGTGCAAGATAGTTATCCCAGAAATAGAGCAAGTGGATATGTTTACAGAAAATTTGATTCCTAAGATTAAATATCTGATACAAATGCAATGTCTAACCACATTTAAACAAATCATAGAAAAGGCTCTTAAATGTGAGAAGGGATTAGTAGAACAAGGACTTATTAAGTATGGCAACACCAACAACAATGACAAATCTAAGTTTTGGTATAAAAACAAAAATATGACCAATGATGGTATTGTAGACGGTAGAACGATAAATAGAACTCAACCCGTCTTATCTTTGGGAACATGCCAGTCAACAAATCTACATACAGGGAATAACACAACATCAGCAAATGTAAATGCTACGCAAAAAATGAACATAAGATACCCAGGGTAAACGCTCCAAGAAGAAATTACACACCTTTAGGAGAACCTATTGAGTCAGCACTCAAAAAA
This sequence comes from Cryptomeria japonica, assembly GCF_030272615.1. Classification (NCBI taxonomy): domain Eukaryota; kingdom Viridiplantae; phylum Streptophyta; class Pinopsida; order Cupressales; family Cupressaceae; genus Cryptomeria; species Cryptomeria japonica. Next base: position 315,246,644 of record NC_081407.1, read on the forward strand.
TTAATACAGACAAACATGATTACTTTACCTAAAGTAAGAATAGATGAACCAAGTCCTTTCAAACCCACATGGTGGAACGATAATGATTTTTGCGATTATCATAGGACTAAAGGTCACAAAATGGCAAGTTGCCACAAATTGAAAAACTTGGTCCAAGATATGATAGACCAAGGGGACATCACAATTGATATTGATAAGACCTCAGGAAACTCAAATCATATGATTTTTAAGGATCCTTTTGTTAAGCATGACAAAGGAAAAGCTACCACATCAGGTACCCAAGACAATATGGCTAACTACATGAAGGTCTCATATGACTACACTATTCATGCCATTAGCTCAGGAGATACAACAAATAATAATTCACAAGAAACACCTGCTCAGGAGGACCATCATCAAGACACTCATAAAGATGACAACCAAATTTGCATGTTATCTGAAGCACCAAAGTATGATGATGACACAAATCTTTGTCTCAGATATTGGGGGCATGATCAACCATCTCACTCAGGCTGGTTTAAAGATGAACTCATTGAACATATTATGGATGTCAAACATACACATTGGGACTATGAAGAGGGATTTAACATAAATCTTGATAAAATAGCCTATGATACAAATGATACAATCGCTACAATCACAATTACTCCCAGAGACAGAGACTGTGCAGTGTTTACTCATAGGTCAAAGGTAACTTTACAAGGGATACCACAAAATCAACCACCAGCAGTAGGGACTTACAATGTAGTTGAGCAACTTAAGAAAACTCCAGCACAGATATCATTATTCAAACTACTATGTATCTCACCCAATCATAGAGCTATACTAGACAAAGCACTTCAAGATTCAGTAGTGGATAGAGATATAGATGAACATGCCTTCTAGTTTATGGTAGGAAGTCCGACACAAGGTACACGTATTGTATTCATAGAACAAGATATTCCTAGTGATAAATTGCTTCATAATGACCCACTACATATGGAAGCTTACATTCATAAGAAAAGAATCAGAAGAGTACTCATAGATGGGGGAGCCAGTCTCAACATTTGTACTTTAAATCTGGTCAAAGCACTGGGATATTCTAAACTTCACATTGATTCTTCCAAAAGGATAAATATCAAGGCTTACGATGATGAAGAATGTCCATCTAAAGGCATTGTAACATTACCTATACAAGTAGGACCAATAACAATAGAGGCCGCTTTTCAAGTCTTGGACAGAGAGTTGGGATATAACATGTTATTCAGCTGCCCATGGATTCACACCATGCAAGCAGTACCATCCACATTCCATCAGTGTGTCAAATTCCCATACAATGGTATTGAAATCACCATAAAGGGGGATCCAAATCCATTCCAACATTGCAATTATCTGAAAGATAGTGTCGATAATCAAGTACCTATCAATCAGGCCACACCTCTCGCTACACAGCTGAAAATATTAAAGATCACAGAAAAAAAAAAGACATGCCTACAAAATCCTCCTTACAAATAAAGGATATGAGTTGTGGAGAGTACTCTATTGTAAATACTTTAAGTGGGAAACAATTGTCTCTTTCACCTAAGTCCTTTGGGAAACCTCACACTACAGTGCAAAAGCAAGACAAAGGAAAAGAAATTGTCAGATATATAGACTCATGCTCTTTCATTAGATGGGGTGACTTATAGGAAGAATCCTTGAACGAAGATGTTAACCATTGGATATATAGAGAAGAAGATCATATGACAATCCCCAAAATACACACAGATCAGTATGGCAATGGATTCAAAATACTCCAAAGACATGGATATGATGGTACCACAAGCCTTGGGTTACAGAAATAAGGAAGACTAGAACCTATTGTTACTAATGATAATCCAAGAAATCAAGGATTGGGATACAAGCATGTACAACATATCACCGAAGCAAGACAACATACTCTTGATATACTAAATCAACCAAGAAAACCATTAGATTACATATCACAAAGGAATTTTTCCACACAGGTGCTTCCATCTTCATCTCAAACAAGTAATCAGGTACCTACATCACCAGGCGCAGAATCAGATGGGGAAGACATGAGACAACTCTTGCAAGAACCTACCACTGAGTTACAAAATGATGTAGTTATTGACACAACAGTATAGGCTAATGTGGCAACAGATGCAGGATTACCCCCACCACCTGAATCCCACCCATGGTTATTGTCACTACTTCTACCACGAGAAGCAACTTAGGCTAAACCTAACAAGATAGATGAAGAAAGATTGCAAAGGCTCAACCCAAATCCCATTGTAACGATAACAAGATAGATTGAGAGTCTATCTCACTTTCAATATATGTTTCATCATATGAGCTATCATCACTTAGGTTAAGACTACGAGTTCTTATCACTCCATGATTCTACCCCACCAGAAAGTGTAATATCAAACAATCAAGTCTTCATGTTATCAGATTCTACTAAAGAAGGGAATAATGATTTACCCCTAGTACATTCACACTTGATTGATTGGGGGCAAGAAGGAAAACCAACACTGGATTGGTTTGAAAACAATGAAGCAATTTCAGAATTTCTAGGAGTCAGAGAGGGATTTCCGCAAGGTGATCATAAAGCAGGGTTTGCTATAGACCTAAATAGAACAACATACTTTAGAGAAGAAAGTACTTCTCCAGTAGAAGATAAGGATCAAACTACCCATAATGACAAAGGTGACTTGGGTAATCTTCCTATGGAAAGAGAAAGTTTGGCACTACTTACAGAGGAAATAGAAGAAGTAAACATAACAGAAGGGGAAGTTGTACATAACATCCATCTGGCAAAATCACTGAGCAAAGAAGAAAAAGGTAGATTCATTCTTTTTTTTAAACAATGACCTATCAACTTTTCTTGGTCCTATTCAGACATGTCGAGCTTAGATTCTAAATTAGTGTTGCATCACTTACCATTGATACCGAGAGTTAAACCTTATAAGCAAAAATTGAGAAAAATGCATCCAAGTATCGCATTACTGGTTAAAATAGAATTACAAAAGTTGTTGGATGTAGGTTTTATCAAACCTATTGACTACGCGGAATGGATATCCAACCTGGTACCTATGACTAAGCCCACGGGAGGCATCAGAATCTGTACAAATTTTTGAGATCTAAATAAAGCTTTCCCTAAGGATGACTTTGCGTAACCCAATATGGACATGATAGTTGACCTAACAGCTGGAAATGAGATGTTATCTTTAATGGATAGTTTTTCAGGATACAACCAAATTAAAATTGCACCAGAAGATCAACATAAAATGGCCTTTACATGCCCATGGGGAACGTACTATTGGAATGTGATGCCATTTGGTCTCAAAAATGCCGAAGCAACATACCAAAGAGCCATGACAACATTGTTTCATGACATGATCCATAACATAATGGAAGATTACATAGATGACATATTGGCTAAATTACAAACCAGAGAAAGTCACCTTGCAGTTCTTACACATATATTTGATCGATTGGAATAGTATAATGTTAGATTAAACCTGAAGAAGTGTGTGTTTGGCGTAACAGTAGGTAAACCGTTAGGGTTTATAGTACATCAAACAAAGGAATTGAAATAGACCCTGCCAAGGTCAAGGCAATCATTAATATGCAACCTCCATCAACACTTAAACAGCTCAGAGGGTTACAAGGAAGATTGCAATCCATAAGGAGATTCATAGCACAGTTGGCAAATAAGTGTCACCCATTCCAACATTTACTCAAGAAAGGAGTTACTTTTAAATGGACAGAACAATGCCAGGAAGCTTTCCAAGCTCTAAAATATTATCTTTTGAACACACCAGTGTTAATATCTCCTACTCCAGGACAACCTCTATTGTTATACATATCAGCAACGAACTCAACTCTGGGAGCTCTATTGGCACAACATGACAAAAATGGAAAAGAAAGAGCCATTTATTATATAAGTAGGACTCTAATCAGCTATGAGCTTAATTATACCCCCATAGAGAGAGCATGCTTAGCAGTAATCTTTGCATCCCAAAAGCCCAGACATTACATGTTGAGTCATAAGTTACAACTCATTGCACGGTTTGACCCACTCGAGTACCTATTGAGCAGAGCAACATTGACTGGGCGATTGGCTAAGTGGGTTATGATCCTGAGCAAGTTTGATATAGAATACATAGACATAAAAGCTATCAAAGAACAAATCATAGCAGATCAATTAGTAGAGGCTCCTATACAGGATAGTCACCCATTGTTGATAGACTTTTCAGACGAATTTGTGTTTACACTAACTACCTCAGTAATGTGGAAGTTATACTTTGATGGGTCATATACAAGTCATAGATCTGGAGTAGGCATTCTCTTCATTACTCCTCAAGGGGATGTTATACCTAAGTCATTTAGGATCAATTTCCCATGCACCAACAATATGGCTGAATATGAAGCTCTCCTCATAGGGCTTCATACAGCTGTATAATGGAAAATACAAGAGTTACAGGTCTATGGTGATTCGTAGTTAATCATAAACTAGGTCAATGATGATTACAAAATGAAGGATGACAAACTCATGCCTTATAAAAAGTTAGTCGAAGATTACAAGGAGCACTGTAGCAAAATTACCTTTGAACAAATCCCAAGAATACAAAACAAGGCAATGGATGCAATGGCGACCATAGGATCTCTTCTGAATATGCCTGCTAATGAAACTCAGTTTGAGTTTATCATAGAACGGCTAATGCTACCTGCATATGAGACCCCCCTATTAGACTATGTGTGTGCAATTGTGGGTCCAGAATCACCTTGGTACAATGAAATATATACATATTTTCACACCCAATACATGTCACCGGATCTATCTAGAAATCAAAAGAAGACCTTTATTCGTCAGGCATCTAGATACACCATTATAGCTGATATTTTGTATAGAAAGGATTTTGATGGGACTCTTCTCTGATGTCTGGATGAGAATGAAGCACACCTTTTCTTAAAAGAAGTCCATGATGGAATCTGTGGGGCTCACCAAAGTGGTCCGCCATTGTCAAAGAAATTGCTGAGAACGGGGTATTACTGGCCAACCATGGAAAAAGATGCTTACAAGTATGTATAGAAGTGTAAATAATGCCAAATGCATGGAGACCTTATTCATGCACCAGTACAAGATCTTCAACCCATCACATCACCGTGGCCATTTTCACAATGGGGATTAGATCTAGTAGGTAAAATAAACCCTACTTCTTCCAACGGGCACAAGTTTATCTTGACAGCCATTGAATACTTTACCAAATAGGTTGAGGCAATTCCTTTAACATACACTACTAGAAAGTAGATATCAAAATTCATGCTCAACTACATTATATGTCGATACGGAGTTCCAAAGTGCTTTGTTACAGATAACGGGTGTCCATTTAAAAACCAGGAAGTAAAAGAATTGTGTGACAAATTTCACATACAACAAAGATTTGTCATGCCATATTATCCACAAAGTAACGGACAAGTAGAGGCTACAAATAAAACTATATTGAAAATTCTTAAGAAAGTAGTCACTGACATAGGATGGGACTGGCATCTCCAGTTAAATCCCACTCTCTGGGCTTACAAAATAGGAGTATGTACACCTACAGGAGCAACACCATATTCCTTGGTCTGTGGTACAGAAGAGATACTCCCCATTGAAATAGAAATATCGTCTCTAAGAGTATCCTTACAGAACATTATATCAGAAGAGGACTATAGGGTAGCAAGGATGCAAGAACTAGAGACCCTTGATGAAAAATGACAAACAACATTCAATCATTTACAAGGATATCAAAATAGACTGAGACGAAGTTATAATAAAAGGGTCCTCCCATGAACTTTTCAAGTGGGAGATCTGGTACTTAAAGAGAATCAAAGGAACTTAGCAGAACAAGAAAGGCCAAGGAAATTCAAACCTAATTGGCTAGGTCCTTTCATTATAACAAGGGTCATAGGCAATGGAGCCTATCATTGGGCTACCATGGAGGGAGATCTAGTCTTTGACCCTATGAACAACATGCACTTTAAGTGATATTATACGTAAAGGCTGTGTAGTTTAGGTTTTACTTTCCGCATTGCATATATCATTTAAAACACTGCATTACATGTAGTTTCCTTTTTTAGACGCATCACATTCTTAAAGTTTCCACATTTTCATATAGAAGCATCAATAAAACAAGGCAACTGATCGAGTTTATCATTTGTTTGCATCTAAAGAAAACAAGGGTCATTGCCTTTCTTAGATATTTGGACATGAAGTCTTTGAGGTCCTAAGGTCATTCATTTTCAACATTACCCTATGACGATGCTTTACTTATGGTTGGGTAGTGATTTCACTATTTGAGACTTGTTAACCCACATTCTATCAATTTCTATATCTCACACATTAAGAAGATCTCTAATTCATTCTAGACACCTAGTTGATCATATGACTAGTGAAAAATCTAAAATTCTACTTCAGCACCATTGTAATTGTCATACCCAAGTAGGTTTCATTACTTACAAGTCAAGGCAAGAAAATAAAAAGAAAAAGAGCTATGCCAAATATCCATCTGAAGGCAAAAAGAGAAATGATATATAACTGAAATATCATGTATACAAATGCAATAAAAAGCTTGACTATGGGAACATACAAGTAACTCCATCAGGGTTATGAACGCCTATTGGCAATGGAGCAATATTTGAGAAATTACAGTCTATAACCTCGTCGGAGCTCTCAAGGCTTGCTAGCAGCGAGGCTCTATTCGGGATGCTTTTGAAGTTAGAAAAACCATGTAGCTAGTCATATAGGATACTAAGGATCTTTAGTGAACACAAGAGCAGGAATTAACTCATCTGCACACACATGGGCAAAAGAAGATCAAAGTTTCAAGAACCAGTGGGGAATTTTTCCGCGTCTCCATTTGTAAATCCTAGTCACTAAGTGTGTTGAGATGAATGTTTAGAAGGACCTTAAAGATCGATTGACTGCTTATCTATGAAATGTTTTGCACCTCTATTGTAATTGGTGTATTATAAATGCAAAAACAAACATAGTCAACCTTGTTGAATAGGAAATGCATCTTCATCCCGCATATTGCATTCACATAGGTCATGTCAAAAATTCATTTGTCTCCACATGCATTATGCAAATCATTATGTCATATAGGTCTGCACGCTGGGGGAATAACTGAAAAAATCCAAAAAAATCATATAAAGTCCTAAAAAATCCAAAAAACATTGAAATATTCAAAAAAATAAAAAAATAGTGAAAAAACTCAAAATCCAAAAACAATAAAAACTTAAAATAAAATAAAAAGTGAAAACCATAAAAACCAAAAACATTCAAATATGATCCTGAAAAAATCAAACAAAAACATTCAAATATGATCCTGAAAAAATCAAACAAAAACATTCAAATATGATCCTAAAAAAATCAAACAAAAACATTCAAATACGATCCTGAAAAAATCAAACAAAAACATTCAAATATGATCCTAAAAAAATCAAACAAAAACATTCAAATATCGATCTACATAATCCGAAAAATATCAAAAAAAGATCTTGGAAAAGAACTAAAAATAAAAAATCAATCAATCAAAAACTTGCAATAACATGTCTTGTGAGAAACAAATACCCTAGCAGATATCCAGCAAACACTTCGCACGAAGTTAACAAAGGATACGACTATCCAGTCAAACATCTGCAATCAACTGATAAAACTGTCTTATCAATCATGTCATATCCATATCAACATGATCATTATCTTGTCTTAAACAGAAGAGGATACACTTGAAATTAGACAGGTCCATCTTAAACAGTGTTCACAACTTTCTGAGATCAGACATTATCAACCATCACATCAAACAACTGAGAATGAAGGCACAAGGTCAGTATAGCTGCTGAATTTTGTCCAGGTCAGTCTTTATCTTTTATCATTTGCTGACAAATATTGTTCCTATGCTACTCAAGGATGTCCACAAGTGACTAGAGGAGCTATGATGGGCATTATCTTTTTCTTTGTTTGTTGTTTGTAATGTGAGCCGATGAAATTCTAAGGAAATTGCTCTAGTGGGTGTTTGTGATAAGATCCTTCACATCAAGGTGAAATCACCACACATACCTCGACCCCTAACACAATTCCCAGAATTGAGGGTTCACTCCTTGTTTGCTACATGTTTGTTTCTACAATGAGATATCTTTGCATCTTGGTTCCTTATACCCTAATGTGCTAAAGCTTCATTGTTAAAATAATAAGGCTCAGTGATGAATATATATTGACGTAATAAAATATGTGACACAGGTTTATGATTTATTCAATTTCATTCTTATTTTCATCTCATTGGCTTCTTGATAGTTTGTTGGTTTCTCACCTTCTGTCTAAAATCGCATTCTTTCTACCATTCTTTCTATCGTCAATTTTTCTCTCTATCATCTGACTAACATTTCTTCAAGGTGTATCTAAGTTAAAATTGGTTCAACCATTATCATACAAAAATAGATTCATTTGCATTCATTATAGATTCATTTGCATTCATTATAGATTCATCTGCATTTCATTATAGAGTTCATTAGCATTCATTTTAGATTTCATTTACATCATTACTACATACATGTGTTACCATTATATTTAGAATCATATAGAATTCAAATAGATATGCATCATAAAACTCATAACATCATATAAAGCATACATGGAAAACAAAAAAAAATACATACATCATTGCCAAAACCCGCATGCTATATATATAACTCAAAAAATGATAATGTGTGTGAATACAATAAATAAGCCCGAAGGCTCAGATAACATGATCAACCAACACTGCCTCTATCAGCAAGTGGATCCTGACCACTAGATCTTGCGCTAGGATGTCGAGGTGGTCCCATAATGCCACCACTGCTAGTCCATTGTGAAGTAGATCTACTCGATCTCCTCCCCATGAATGCACTGAAGCTAGGCTCTCTCTAACCCTCAGGGATGGCTCTCTCATATGCCTGTCTATAATAAATAGCCTCCTACGCAATAGTGAAATATCTCTCTCCCTAGTCACACGCATCTGTACTTGCTCTAAAAAGATAATCAAAGGCATCCATAGTGATCTGACATCACCGCACTACCTCATCTCTCTCCCTCTGGAGACGAACTCGCTCAGCCTCAAGGGCACCATAATTTGCACAATAGGTCTCTCGCTTGACATCCTATCTAGCGACCTCATCCTCCAAGCTCTGGACTCATGCTCTAAGAGTCTGTAGCTCATCCCCATCACCAACCTCTCCTATCCCATCCTTTGTAGCAGGCACATCCTCCAACTCTGGCATATCCTCATCATCATCCCCACCCTCGCTGCTTGATGACTCCAAAGAATCATCGCTATCCTCACTGCTAATAGACTCGGTGTCTCCACCAATGTCTACATCCTCATCTCCCTCTCCTCCCTCACCACCTCTCCCATCTCCACCACCTCCTCCCCCATCTCAACCATCTCCTCTGGTTCTCTCCCCTCCGTTATTCCAATCTATTGTGTTGTAATAGGAACAGCAGGATCGGTCAAAGGCACTGGCATGTGCCTAGAAAACCATGTATCATACTCCACTATCATCCCTAGATCCACTCCACCTCTACCCCAACCCTAGAGTAATGGTTGAAAAGAATCAAACTATGTAGAAGCAACATGTGGTTGAATGCACACACCCCAATCAGATACCTCTCGCGATACACAAGCAAAATATGCAGTAACCATAGGTGTCACCTGTACCTCACCAAACTATCTGAGAACCCACCCAGGAAGATACATCTCTATGATCCACTAAGTCTCAAAGGTCCTCCCAATAAGATATCTCTTCTTACGGCAGAAAGACAAGTGCACTACATCATCAGGCCAACCGGGGCAATCTAAGTAAGGTTTCCAAATAAAATGCTGCAATATGTCAAACTGATGTCTCCAGTACAAGGTGTTCCTCAAACCCTTGTGTTTGATACCAGCTATATACCTGAAGGCATAAGGCTCACCAGGCTGCAAGTCTACATGAATGACAGGCCTAGAAATAGAAATGTGCTCCCATGCCCATGTTTGAAGCAAAGTAACACCACAACTAATAGAACGATATCCCATATACACAATACCATGCATCTGATAATACAACATGGCAAGTAGACAAGGACCCCAAACATATAGTCGATGATGAACAATCATATCATGGAGCACTCTGCCCCATCCAACTGGAAACCCATGACCTCGTCTGTCAAGTATCAGCAAACCACCGACAATACTGCATAATACAATGGTTAGGCCATCATAATCTAATCGGGCCCAAGGGATCTCATAACGGCCACTAATCTGCAAATCCTGAATCTCACACTCAAAAAGTGCACATAGCCCAGCAATGCCATCATCATGGTCATATTTAACTCTCTCACCATGAATGGGAATACACAGTATATGCCATATATCCTCTAAGGTAATGGATGCCTCACCAATCGAAAGATGAAATGAACACGTCTCAAAGTGCCACCTCTCTATCAAAATTGTAATCATGGCCCTGTTGGCCGTAACCTCTAGCAAATGCAAAACATGGTATAGACCAAGCTGTCGGATATGCTTGATCTCATCATCCGGTAAGTCAGCTTGGAGATCAAGTCCACTAGGTCTGCTCTATCGACAGTATAAAACTCCAATGTTCTCCTGCAACGAGAAAATGATCAAAATATCAAATATCAGATCCAGAAAAACTTAAATATTTTCAAACGCATGACAAAAACTTACATATACAACGAATGCATAACAATTATGACTTATGTGGTACAAATATGACTCTTGCGTAATGATTAAAGCTAATGCATAATAAAATGGGCGCATGCATAACAAAAAACACTTATGCGTAATGATATACACAAATGCAGCATGTTAACACTAATGCGTAACACTTACGATGCATGCATAGCATTTAAAGCATTTGTGGTGCACTTAACACTAATGCGTGAAAATCAATAGGTGATTGCGTAACGGAGAGCAAAAAGTGATCATGGAAATTTTTTGAAAAAAAGGCATAAAATGGGCAAAAATCAAGAAAAAAATTGGAAAAATACCATGCCGCCAGTCCCAAGAGGTCTTTGATATGAACGTACTCAGTCCGATAGGTGCAATCGAGCTCTATAACCAACCATGATGATCAAATACTTAGAAAAAAACACACAAATTGCAAAGAAACCGAGGAATTACCAAATTACAAATGAGCAAATGAAAACCTAGAATTCTCTATTTATAGCTCAAAATTAGGGTTTTAAGACACCTCGATGCCCATGGTCCCCGCCAGCTTCAAACAACTTGTAGCCTACTCAAACGATCTCAAAATGACATGAAATTTCACACACTTGCTCTTTACACTAGTATCGAAAATATGGTCTCAATTTTTGAATTTTCCGGCCACCTTTTCTGAGGGGGCATATTTACACTATACAACAATACCAAGGTATACTGGGGCAGAATTTTTCGTTTTCTTTGAAACAATGGGGTTAGTGCAAGATCAAGGGGGGCCAAAAAGTGGCAATGTGAAAAAAATAGCCTTCCTCACTAGCCTAAAAATGCGAAAATCCGTGTTGACTTTTTGCTTGGCCTGGGTGTCAGTACACCTTGGCCTGGTAATTACCTATGCAAATCGGATATCTGATTTTTATTTATAATTTTAATTTTAAAAAAATATTATATGTTACATATTATATAATATATATAATGTAATAATATATTATATAATTTATTATTACATTATATATATTATATAATACGTATTATATAATATATTATTATATTATATTATATTATATTATATTATAATATAGTAATATATTATATAATACGTATTATATAATATAATAATATATATTATATAATACGTATTATATACTATATTATTATATTATATTATATTATATTATATAATACAATATTATATTATATTATATTATATATTATAATATATAAAATATAATACAATACGTATTATATAATATATTATTATATTATATTATATTTGTTATTAAAAAATAATTTAAGTTTAAAAATAGGATATCTAATTTTCTGAGACTTTTATATTTCGACAGTGATAGCCCGTGAGTCATTTTTAACTCACGAACCATGCAATTTCATCAAAATCCAATATCCGTTGCACCCGATATCCGGTGTTTTGACAAAAAATTGCTAAAAAATAGATTTAGAGGTAAGAATTTTATTGTTTTGAATCATTTTCATTCATTTTTTGTATTTTTTGTTAATGTTTATTTGATTTTTCATTGAAAATATGGTTTTTTTCATGAAAACTAGGTTTTTTTAAATCAAATACCTAATTGTTTAAATTTGTTAACTAAATTTAATTGTTTACATTCAATTAGGTTAAAAATGGGGGATAACAATGAAAACACTGACCAACCACAACTGCAACAACCAAACCCTCATTTGCCAAACCCCCCCTCAATTCAGGATTTGATTGCAAAAAATTTGAATGAATTAAGGGGGATTGTAGAAGTATATCGTAGGATCCCTCGTCTAAACCCAATGTTTGATCCTCTCACGTCAATCATAAAAAGTATGGAAACTATGACTGAGGAGCACAATGTTGATAATTCAATGATGAACCAATAGTATCAAACCGGTACTGAGATGGGGGGTGTGAATCAGTACAAACAAAAATACAGTCCAAAACTGGTTTGACAACAAATACTCCAAATGACTGGCAAGCAGTGATACTAGTTGAAACAGAGTGCAGCCGGTAAGACCCATAATAACTAAAACAATCATAAACCGATCACTCACTAAGCTTTCCTCCTAGCTCAATACTATAGTACCATTACACCCTCAAGCATGAACAGGTAAACTATCATCTGATCTTCACAATAGTTAGTTCAATATGTTTTATAGATAGGCATAAAACACAGAACCATCATATGCTCAATAGGAAATAACAAAGCATCACACATGACACACATATTTTTCACGTGGAAACCCAACTGGGAAAAACTACGGTGGGGATGAATACCCACAATCTGCTTTTGAACTCTTTAGGAGTCCGCTCTCTTAGGAGCCTTGTCTGGTAAAAGACATTACAATAGGTTCTTCTAGGAACCAATCCTGTTAGGGATCACCCGGTTAAGGGATGGCTACAATACCCAGTTAAGGGTTACCTTGTTAGAGGATTTCAAGAACTCAATAGCTAAAGGATCTCCAGAGCTCTATAGCTTCCCAAAACTCATTAACTTCGAGTTACCCTATTAGGGGATTTGAATCAAGCTGGTTAACGCTACCCTGTTAGGGGATTTGTATCAAGCTGGTTAAGGCTACCCTATTAAGGGATTTCACAACTATTGAAGTGGTTAAAGATCAACAGGAATTACAATGATCTGGTAACAACACTCAATGCTAATGCAGATCCGTTTGGGCTCCTCTTCTCTCCTTTGGTCTAGCAAGAATCACGTATCACTTCCCTTGGATACACACACACAATTTTTGCCAACAACCTTAGAAAGAAACACAACATCGACCTTATAGGAAACAGATAGGTTGGTAGCAAAAACCCTAAACCCTAAAACCTGTTAGGTTAAGCAATTCAAGCGGTTCAATCCTAACAGTTGAATCATACTGCATTAAATGCAACAATCTTGAATTAATCTCAAGACATTCTCCAACATCCATTATCCACTGATTTCATGGTGATTGATAACCCATCACGCATTATCACCATTTGACAAAACTTCGCACATTCCTGAGGTAGATAGGAATAGTCTTCTTCATACAAGATCCTTCACATGCACAGAGCTTACGTGGCAACACGATCTGTTCTTTGTTATACTGCTAACTCATCGCACAAAGATCACTGATTGAGTCACACAGGCTTGAGGTACTCCAACCAAAAATCCTGAAGTGGAAACTACCTACCAACCGGTAGTCATACAGTGCTTCCATGTGCCAGTTCCCATAACTGCATGTTGGTTCATCTTGAACAAATGTACTGCTTCACTTTGGCATATATACCGGTTCACATATATGTCGGTTCTCTCTTCTCACATATCACATATGCTGGTTCACTTCATATCACATATTGACATCAATGACAACATACAATATCATTATGTCCTTATACTGGTTCACATAATGCCAACAATCTCCCCCTTTGGCATTGATGGCAATATACAAAGATATCTCTCCGCTTCATAGCTTCTCCCCCATTTTCTACAGATATCTTTTCCATTTCACTCCTTCTCCCCCTTTGACAACAATGCCAAAGTGGAGGCACAAGAATCCCTATTCCATTATGCTACTCCCCCTGAGGAGTAGCATCCTTCAACACATCAATCCTGAAGAAAGATTTGACTGTGCAATACATGACTGATGTGGATGATATATCTTTAGTTCACCTCTTGAAGGGGCAGTACCCCCAATTCACCTCTTAAAAGCACAAATGTAGTCTTTGGGAGAGGCTTGGTGAATATGTCTGCTAACTACTCCTTACTGGAAACATGTTCCTGTGCAATCTATTTATTCTGAACCTTTTCCCTCAAGAAATGATACTTAAGCTCAAAATGCTTGGTTCTAGAATGTAAAACCGGATTCTTTAAGATATTGATAACACTTGTGTTATCATAGAATATACTTACCAGTTCAATATAGGGATTTTGAAGCCTTCCAGTACATGCTTCATCCAAATTGTCTGACTGTAGTTCATGAAAGCTGCAACATACTCTACTTCTGCTGTAGACTGAGAGATACAACTCTACTTTTTACTCATCCATGAGACCAGTCTACCACCGAGAAAGAATGCACCACCGGTTGTGCTTTTTTGGTCATCCACATTACCTACCCAATCAACATCTGTGAACACTTTCAGATTGAAATCATTGCTATATGGGTACCACAATCCATAGTCAATTGTTCCCTTTAGATACTTAAGAATTCGCTTGACTGCAATCAAGTGGGATTCTCTCGGACTTTTCTGGAACCTTGTAGTAATGCCAACTGCATGTGCAATATCCAGTCTACTATGCACTACATAATGCAAATTACCAATCATTGATCAGTATTCCTTCTCATAAACCAGTGCGGAAACATCCTCTTTTGTCAATTTGCAACCGGTCACCATTGGTGTACCAACTGGTTTCCTATCTTCCATGCCAAAGGTCTTCAACACCTCTTTGACATATTTGGACTAAGTGATAAAGATTCCATCTTTCATCTGCTAGATCTATAGTCCAATGAAGAACTTAATCTCCCCTATGAGTGACATCTCAAACTCTTTCTTCATCTCATTAGCAAACTCATGACTCATCTTGTCATCTCCACCAAAGATAATGTCATCAACAAAAACCTCATAGATCAGGTTCTGATCTCCTTCAAACTTCAAGTAGATATTGTTATCTTCACTTGTTCTCTCAAATCCAATCTTCACAAGATGGGAATGTAGGCACTCATACCATGCCCTAGGTGCTTGCTTTAGACCATATAAGGCTTTATGTAGCCTGCACACCATATCATTGTCTTCAGATAGGGAAAACCCATCTGGTTGCTCTATATATACCTCCTCCTCAAGTACACCATTTAGGAATGCAGATTTTACATCCATTTGATATACTTTGAACCTTTTAAAAGCTGCATATGCAAGAAGCATACAAACTCCTTCCAATTTGGCTACAGGAGAAAAGGTTTCTCCATAGGCTTCTCCTTCTTCTTGAGCATATCCTTTGCATACCAATCTAGCTTTATTCCTAATCACTGTGCCATCCTCATTTAGCTTGTTTCTGAACACCCATTTGGTGCCAATGACATTTTTATGCTCTGGTTTGGGTACCAAGGACCATGTACCATTTTTCTCTATCTGGTCAAGTTCCTCTTCCATTGCCTTGATCCAGTCTTCATCTTTATGAGCCTCTTTGAATGATTTAGGCTCAAGTTCAGAGATCATACATGATTTTTCTCTAATCGTTCTTCTTGTAAGGATTCTTGCATCTTTATCTCCTATGATCTGCTTAGGATCATGATTCAGCTTGACATACCGAGGAATGGTCTTGACAGGTTCTTCTTTCTTTTCCTCTTCATCCTCATCTTCATCGGTATCAGCATTCACCGGTTCAGGAACACTGTTACTAGTACTTGGTTGACTGACAACTGGTTCCCAAAAGGTTGCAACTGGTTCATTTATAGCTTGCTCACTGCCGGTTTCCTTAGTTTTCTTAGAGGATTCATCAACTATTACATTGACACTTTCCATAATTCTCTGAGTCCTATTGTTGTAACACTTGAGAGCTTTACTCTTGGTGGAATATCCTAGGAATATTCCCTCATCACATTTATCTTCAAATTTGCCCTAATGTTCACTCCTCTTGATGTAACATTTGCTGCCAAATACCCTAAAGTAGCTAACCACAAGTGTTTTACCGGTCCAATACTCATAAGGAGTTTTGTCCTTACCTTTCTTCATGAGTACCCAGTTCATAGTGTAGACTACAGTGCTCACCACTTCTCTCCAAAAGGTGTCAGCTACCTTTCCTTGAATCAACATGGTTCTAGCTGCTTCAACCACAGTCCGGTTATTCCTCTCTGCTAGGCCACTTTGCTGGGGATTCCGGGGGGCAGACAGTTGCCTCTTGATGCCAAATTCTTCATAATACTTGTTGAATTCACCGGAAGTGAATTCCCCTCCTTGATCAGTTCTGAGACACTTGATCCTTTTACTACTTTCCTTCTCCACTAATGCTCTGAAAGCTTTGAATTTCACAAAAGCTTCAGACTTGTCTTTTAAGAATGTGACCCACATCATTCTTGAGCAGTCATCAGTGAGAATCATGAAGTACCTATCACCCTACACACTTCTAGTTTTCATAGGACCACACAAATCAGTATGCACAAGATCAAGCAAGTTGTCAGCAGTGAAAGATTTACTTTTAAAGGTTGAGGAAGACATTTTCCCCAATTGACACTCTCTGCACAAGGTATTATCCAATTTGCTTAGCACTGGCAACCCTCTAACTGCCTTGATCTTACTAGCCTTCACAATGTTATCAAAGTTTACATGGCAGAGTCTCCTATGCCATATCTAGCTATCATCAAGCTTAGCCATAAGACATGTACTTATATTTTCATTTAGATGAAATAGGTTACCTTTGGTTTGCATGTCAGTGGCCACCAATTCACCATCTTTTCCTTTGATTCTGCAAACTCCATTCTTGAATTCCAAAGTGAGGCCACTGTCATTTAGCTAGGCAACACTCAGAAGGTTATGTCTAAGACCATCAACCCAGTACACATTGTCAGCACTGCTCTTTCCATTCAGAGAGATGGACCCTCTACCTTTGACCATGCATGGTGCATCATTTCCAAAGTGAACCACACCACCATCATACTCTTCCAAGGATAGAAACTTGCTCCGATCACCTGTCATATGGTGAGAACAGCCACTATCAATGATCCACTCATTGGAATTATCAAACTGGGAGACAAGAGCCTTCTTGTCTGACACATCTTCTTTCACAATGACAAACACAATGTCTTCATTTTCTTCATCCTCTGATTCTTCATCTATGACACCTTCATCAACTGCCACAAAATAGTTTCTCCAGTTTCCTCCTTTGAATTTCCTAAACCTTTCTGGTTTGTCCTTGTTATCGCCATTAGGATAGTTTATAGCAATATGTCCTATCTGGTTACAAGAAAAGCATTTCAAAGGTAGCTTACCTTTATATTTACCGGTTCCTTTTGGAAGCTTACTGGCAAGGAGAGCTTCAAATGCCATCAGAATCTCCTCATCATTCATTTCTCTGCTCTGACTAGGTTCCCTACTAGTGCTAGCCTCTTTTGCTTTTCTGGATGGTATAACAGAGGCTTTAAATGTTGATTCAGTCTTTTGAACACTGCCATCAAAACTATTTAGCTTATAGGTCATCGGTGAGAGTACCAGTAGGGACAACATAGACATTCTCAACATAACTCCAATGTTGAGCACCCATGTTTCTGATGAATATCTTCATCCTATCTTTCCATATACCAAAATTTTCCATGTTAAACTTTGGACCTTCCCTCTTCATCATTTGACTGGGATCTTTACCTCAAGTGGTTAAGCTTACAACATAGAGGACCTGGAGTGCTCTGTTACCAATTGATAACTCAATGATGAGCCAATAGTACCAAACCGGTACTGAGAGGGGGGGTGAATTAGTACAAACAAAAATATAGTCCAAAACTAGTTTGACAGCAAATACTCCAAATGACTGGCAAGCAGTGATACTAGTTGAAACAGAGTGCAACCGGTAAGACCCATAATAACTAAAACAATCATAAACCGGTCACTCACTAAGCTTTCCTCTGAGCTCAATACTATAGTACCATTACACCCTCAAGCATGAACAGGTAAACTATCATCTGATCTTCACAACAGTTAGTTCAATATGTTTTATAGATAGGCATAAAACATAGAACCATCATATGCTCAATAGGAAATAACAAAGCATCACAAGATAAAAGCATCACACATGACGCACATATTTTTCACGTGGAAACCCAACTAGGAAAAACTACGGTGGGGATGAATACCCACAATCTACTTTTGAAATCTTTAGGAGTCCGCTCTATTAGGAGCCTTGTCCAATTAAAGACATTACAATAGGTTCTTCTAGGAACCGATCTTGTTAGGGATCACCGGGTTAAGGGATGGCTACAATACCCAGTTGAGGGTTAAACCCAGTTAGGGTTACCTTGTTAGAGGATTTCAAGAACTCAATAGCTAAAGGATCTCCAGAGCTCTATAGCTTCCCAGAACTCATTAACTTCGAGTTACCCTGTTAGGGGATTTGAATCAAGCCAGTTAAAGCTACCCTATTAGGAGATTTGTATCAAGCCAGTTAAGGCTACCCTGTTAAGGGATTTCACAACTATTGAAGTGGTTAAAGATCAACAGGAATTACAATGATCTGGTAACAACACTCAATGCTAATGCAGATCCATTTTGGCTCCTCTTCACCTTCTGCACATTCAGTTTGCAGGTATCTCTTCTCTCCTTTGGTCTGGCAAGAATCACATATCACTTCCCTTGGATACACACACACAAATTTTTCCAACAACCTTAGAAAGAAACACAACATCGACCTTATAGGAAACAGACAGGTCAGTAGCAAAAACCCTAAACCCTAAAACCTGTTAGGTTAAGTGATTCAAGTGGTTCAATCCTAACCATTGAATCATACTGCATTAAATGCAACAATCTTGAATCGATCTCAAGACTTTCTCCATCGTCTATTATCCATCGATTTCATGGCGGTTGATAACCCATCACATGTTATCACCATTTGACAAAACTACGCACATTCCCGAGGTAGATAGGAAAAGTCTTCTTCATGCAAGATCCTTCACATGCACAGAGCTTACATGGCAACATGATCTATTCTCCATTATACTGCTAACTCATCACACAAAGATCACCGATTGAGTGACACAGGCTTGAGGTACTCCAACCAAAAATCCTGAAGTGGAAACTACCTACCAACCGGTAGTCATACAGTGCTTCCATGTGTCGGTTCCCATAACTACATGCCGGTTCATCTTGAACAAATGTACCGCTTCACTTTGGCATATATACCAGTTCACACATATGCTAGTTCTCTCTTCTCACATATCACATATGCCAGTTCACTTCATATCACATATTGACATCAATGACAACATACAATATCATTATGTCCTTATACCGATTCACATAATGCCAACAAATGCTGCCCTTTTGTGGCGAGATTCTATGAGAGAAAAATATGCAGATGGCTTGTAATATAAGGATATCAAGGATCTCAAGATATCCAAAGCCAAAATCACCTCATTGTTTGTCAATCCCCATACTCGTTAGCCCGTAGATCCCCAAAAAAAAAAACTTTCTATTAAATGGTGCACAAATAATGGGATTGTGAAAAACTTTTGGGATCGTTGGTGGATGGTTTTCGACAAACCACCCAACAACAATCTTGGTATCCCCTTCTATTTCATAAAAAAAATTTATGCTAAGTTTGTTTTACATAAACATGTGAACTACTTTGACATCCAACCTCTCCAGGGTGTAGGTTTAGGTATGCCCCAAAATAGACCTGGGGCAGTCAAAGTAGTCCAGGGCCCATATGTCCCCCCTCCTCCTATTGATCCCCCACCTGTAGTGTAGCATCTTGATATCATTTGTGAGGCGGCCTCATGGACCATATCAGCTATTCACTCTTTGAGTAGCCTTTTGGTTTGTCAGGCTGTGTTAGTAGCTCAGCCTACTCTTGATGGTAGCGGTGCATCTGGTGGCATTAACACATCATCCTTAGCTCCACACATATGCGTGCCCCATAGTTATGTCATATGTGGGCTCGTATGCTTGGGTCTAGTTGGATAGCCCATTGATCCTCTTGTGGACAGTGTAGATTATGAGGTGCATGAGATGCATGATGTACCAGATGTTATTACACAGACTGCAAAATACCTTGGGGAGTCCTCACATGCTAGAGGCGAGGAGGCACCATCTTCATACATTGATGATTTATGTGTAAGATTTGTATTTTCATAGATCATGTTATATTTTAATTAAATATTTATAAATTAGATAATATTAAGTACTAATTTTTATTTACATGGTCTATTTAATAGTTGATGACCGAGGATGAGTTGAGACAGATTTAGGAGGGCACCTTGTCGGCCATTTCATTTGGCCTTGATAGCTTGACGGTACATATATTATTGCACCTAGCCGTTTGTATTTTATTGTACATACAAGCTCATAATTTATATTGGTATTAATTAGATTATGTAGTAACTTGCATGTATATCTTATTTTACTCTTGTAGGGCACAAGCAGCACGAGTGCAGGGCAGTGTGATTTAGGATCTAGTAGTGCAGTTGGAGACAAGGGAAAGGTAATTGAATGCAAATATGATTGAATGAATAGTTTAAATAGCTTATAGTGATTATACATGTCTAGACATAGATTGATAATTTCATATACTTCTTGTGTATATATACAAAGAATTCTTGACTTCACATCCTTGATGACTACACCTAGTATACCTGAAGAAGAAGAAGAAGAGATGCCTCGAGTAGATGTGTGTTTATTTTATTTTTTGATTAGTAGATATAATTTGTTATTATCGGTGACAATTATATGCTAACTTATATCAATGTCATGTTTCTGAACATATGTAGGTTGTGTATAAAAATATTCAAAACATACCTCCTCTACCGAAGACATACATCAAGAGTCCTGCAAAGCTGAAGAGAAAACATGGAGATGAGGTAAACATGAATAGTTCAATTATAGTTCATTTTTATGTTAACTTTTTGAATGTGAATTATATAATATAACTAATATTAATCATGGTTTGTTTTTCTTGTGCAGGATCCTTCAGAGCCGAGCAGTGCGGCGAAGAGGATCGATTTTGATGATCCATCAGTAGCTTAGGATGTTATAAATAGTTTTTGGATGCTTACATGTCTAGTTGGCATGTATATTTTGTATATGGACATACATTCACGTATTTAGACATACATTTTGTTTCAGTTGGCGTTTATACCATATTTGTGTATGGACATACATTTGTAATCATTTGACATTTTTATATATATAGAAGTTGATATTCGATCATATTAATTGTTTCTCATCTGTGCGTGGTGTTATCATGGAAATCTTTAATCTTCATTCCAATAATTAACAATGGTTAATAATGGCTATTTAATGAACAATACAATTCATTTCATTTCATCGTAAGTGTTGTTTTTATAATGAACAATATAATTCATTTAATGAGCAATACAATACAATTTATTTAATGAACAATACAATTCATTTAATCAAAAATACAATACAATTCATTCAATGAACAATATAATTCATTTAATGAATAACACAATACAATTCATTTAATGAACAATACTTGATACAATTCATTATTACCCTATGCATGGTCCTATTTTTCCCCCCACCTCGTGTGTAGGGGAAAAAGCGAGACTAGGCTAACATGTCCTAATCCTACCTTTTGACACACATTACAGAATACGAAAGAGCCTAGAGGTATCACACAATTGGCTAATTCTTTTTGGTGAAAGAGAGAGCCATGGGCTACCTATTAGGGTTTCTATTCCTTTGTTGTAATTGAAAGGTAAGATTATGCAAGTTCAATTCCTAACCCCAAAATGCAAGTATGAACTAATAACAAGATTGCAGAATTGAACTTAAATAATGGAAAGCTGCAAACACAAGGACAAGACAAGAATGCAGATGTGTACCCGGAGTCAAAATCTGAGTGAAAATGTTCGGGACGGGGGCACGGGGACCACTATCCTGATTCGGTTCCTGAAACTGCACCTGAAACTGCCACTTTGCAACCTGGAAAACTGTCGGAAATGCTTAAAAATTGCTATCTGTCAGGAGGACCAGGGCGCCCAGCGCCCCTGTCCCAGGGACCAGGGTGCCTAGCGCCCCTGTCCTGGCAGGACCAGGGTGCCCCACGCCCCTTTCCTGGTCTTCTGCTCTGAAACTTGGTGTATGGTTTAGTCTTCGTCTGCTTCTTTCGAATCTGCAACTTGCGGCGTCGTCTGAATCCCAAAATCTGCACTTATATCTGAAAAGGTGTTTGGGCGGCTATATAGGGTTTTGCCTTAGTCAAACCCCCACTTCGGTGATTTCCACCTCCACGAATAGCCAAGTTGTATTGTAAAAGTAGTGTGTGTGCAGACCTTGTGTGTGTGCAAGATCTAAAATGCAAGTAAGCAAACTAGAGCAACCTAGAAAGTAAACCCTAATTGCTTGTAAATGACAATGCAAATGCTCCAAATCAAGATGTAGAGTTAAAGAATGAATAAAAATGATGTAAGGAGGCTTATGCAAAGACATGAAAACAACATGAAATCATACCCAACCCCAAGGGGGGGTACAAGCCAATCTTCAATCGGTGATCCCTTATTGCTCTTCAATGCCTTCAAAGCACTAAATGGATGAATGAAATTGATGGATGCTTGATGGACGGATGTTGAATGTTGTTGAAGTCTTCAAAGATCTGCTCTTTCGTTGCATAGAAGGTCCTGAAAACAAAATTCTGATCCTTTCCAATGAAGAAAGAGAGCTCTTATGTATGAAACCCTAGGTCCTAATTCCAACTTTTGGCCGACCTAGAGATTGAATATCCCGCCAATTTCTTGGGGTTAAGCTTTATTTTATGATTGGATCACGCTCCTAAAATTTCGAGAAAAATGTCCAGGACCGTGTGCACTCCGAGCGCCATGGTCCTGGCAAATTTTCACCAAATTTTTAGGGCCGTCGGATATGATGATTTTAGAGAGAATCCCAAAGTTACAGGTGATTTCGAGATGTTTTGACCCCCAAGTTCAAAATAGGACCTAATTAGGGTTTTTGATTAAATGATGTATTGGAGGAATAAAATGAAAGGGGCACACTTTAATGAAAGGGGCCAACTTTATGATGTGGAAGATGATGAAATAAGACCTTAGACCTAATTAATTTGATTAATTAAGTGCTAAAGGAGAAATGTAATGCAAAATGCAAACAGCGCCAAGGTGGGTGCTAAACTAGGTGTGAAATTGTACTGCTTTAGCAAGTGTGTACAATTTACGATGCTACATTTAGCCCCCACTTTAGTGGTCATATGAGTACTACGTGCATATGCAAGCTAAAGTACAGGAAAGTAAACATTATTTGAAAAAGAATATATCCATAAGTTCGTCGAACGAAGCCCCCAACGGTATCTGCAGTACACAGTTAGGAACCGCACCCTACAAAACACACGTTAGATCACAAAATCACCTGATGCTTACTAAGGAAAGTGATGAAATTTTTGAGTAGCTATATGCCCCCCCTATTTCGGCTTGCTTATTAGGGAGGTGAAACAGGGTAGCATGTTTACTTACAACAAATTGTGCGAATGATTATTGATGAGAGATGTTCACTACAAAGGCTTCATTAGAGCACATTTTGGAACATCAAGGGAGTAAGGGAACGAAAATACGATTCCTATGCAACAAATGGTTCGAAAATTGCATCTCCCAAACTCAAGTTATGATGAAATGAGTGATAGAGAAAAAATTAGGGTTTTGAAAGAAAAGGTAAAGGAATGAAAGTATATACCTTGAAAGTGACTATTGCCTTTGTCACTTTGTTGATTCTGAGTATTGTTCATTGCAGCAGAGCCCACATAGCCATCATCATGCCTTCACGATGACCAGAGCATCCCGCGAGGGTTGAGATCATGCGACAGGCCGTGATCGACGACGAGCCACTGGACGAGGTGAGTTGACTGAACTTTGACTTTCTGCATTTCTGTTGACTCTGATTTTCTGTGATCGAATGTGGGCCCTAGAATCTAACCCTGGGTCCCACCCAGGGCGCCATGGTCCCACCAGGGTGCCATGGTCCTTTCAGGGTGCCATGGTCCCTGTGGGGCACCATGGTCCCTTCAAGGCGCCATGGTCCTTTCAGGGCGCCATGGTCCCTGTGGGGCGCCATGGTCCCCTCAGGGCGCCATGGTCCCAATCAGGACTTGGCAAGGGTCAACATTCGATGTTCGTCAGTTTGCGTATTTGGCATAGATGATTTTGATGATTGATTACTGATTACACTGATGTTTTTGTATTGCAGGGTCTCCCATACATGAGAGAGCACACAGCGGGGCAGATTCTTTGTAGTTTGTGAGATTAGATTCCTTGGCTGACTCAGGTAGAGAGAGATACATTGTCTATAGTAGGTTTTTGGTCTATGATTCTTATGCTGGCCATTCAATTTCATCCTGCAATGCTGATGGCACTCATGGAGCGATGGGATCCTGACACATGCACATTCCAGCTTCCAGTAGAGGAGATGACGGTGACACTTGAGGATGTGTACCGCATACTTCGCCTACCGATCAGAGGAGCTACCATGACATATGCGACCAAGCGGTCAGCAGAGGATCATTAGAGGGAGCAGGTATACTGCATAGGAAGAGTCATGCCGAGTGAGACGAGAGGTCGCATCATGGTCAGCTGGCTCTTACATCCTACAAGAGAGGTGCCCCTCATGAGACGTCTTATGATTGCCATCATTGCACTAGCCGTCTGCCCTAATGGGCGAGGTACACACATGCATGGGGGTCTCACATGGTGCATCAGGGCCATGGAGAGACATAGGAGAGTATACACCTGGGGTCGGAGTATGCTTGCACATCTCTATCACGACCTCGAGGAGTATGTTTTCGGACAGGGTTGTAGTTTGATGACATGCACACTTCTGCAAGTGTGGATATTTGAGAACTTTACATGCACCAGGCCTATCAGCTATCTGATGAGTGCGGCTAGCGAGCAACCTAGGGTATTTGCTTATCCACTTACCAGCGAGTGGAGATTTGGGGATCTACTGTACTAGAGAGTGACATTTGATAGATTGACAGCTGAGGTGACTGTATGGAGACCATATCTGCGGATGCGCAGATGGGATGGGATGAAGAGACAGTTAGCATGCTTACAGAGGAACCGCCTACTGAGAGGACGATATCCACATATCATAGTCCCATTCTACTTTGACCGAGTACGGAGGCAGTTTGGGCTAGAGCAGTGTGTTCCAGCTGATGTACCCATCTACACTCGACACTCACTAGTCCTTCCCAGACCCAGAGCAGTAGCGAGACCTACGATAGATGATATCGAGATCACAGATATAGAGGGGTTTGACCAGGATGTGGTCACTGATTATGCTGCAGACCCCAGGGCACAACGCAGGTATCTCTCATGGTTTGTGAGGACATACTCGGGGCCTATCTTTCCACCAGATCACCCAACAGGCCATCCAGGTCCATGGAGACATGGAGACCGAGATGAGGATCAGGGATCCAGATCAGAGGAGGGAGAGGGTCATGAGGAGGCAGGAGGGCCTGATCCACCCATAGGAGATCAGCCTAGTGCCGAGGAGGAGGAAGGAGAGGAAGATAACATAGATAGAGATGAGGATGAGGATGACAAGGAGGAGGAGGATAGAGATGATGAGGAGGAGTCAGATGCAGCTCCCCATCATTTAGGAGATGATACCATAGCCTTAGATCCTCCTGTTATTCCCCAAAAGGGGGAACACGAGGCGATACAGAGACCTGTACCCATCGCGCACAGATCATTCGAGCATGGGGAGCCTAGTAGTTCCCAGTCACAGATGCTACCATATCACAATCCCTACTGGCATGAGGGAGATCTAGGTATAGTAGGTTTATATTGATTGATTAATGTTTTGATGATATAAAATGGTACTAATACACAATCTGTTCTACTGCTACAGCTAATGTGCAGGAGTGGCGTACTCTAATCCAGCAAGTAGTGACAGATATTTCCATGACAGCACAGATCCCTAGTTCCTCACAGGTTGCCTATAGACCTCAAGGGAATGCGGGTCGGCATGATGACTTGTTTTCCCCATTTCGAGTACAGGTGGAGATATGGAGGGAGAGAGAGCGAGCTCTATCAGAGGACCTTCAGCAGGCACAATGTGATCTAGCAGCAGCTCAGGCCGAGGCTACCTCGTATCGTGCGATCCTTATGGATAGGGATCGTAGGAGTTCCTCACGGAGCCACTCACGATCTATATCACGCTATACACCTATGGGTCCACCTGCACGGCGGGATCAGGAGGGAGCATCTAGTCGTCACTCTCCAGCCACCAGCCCTAGGGATAGGAGATGATCTTATGATGTAGGGTAGGTCACATTTTGGATGTATAGTGACCTACCTTTGTATATTGATCCATATATATATATATATATATATATATACATGCTTCTTTGTCTTAAACGTGTTATCTTTAATGCCTAAAACAATGTGTATTTTGAATAAAGTTAATACATTTGGTAGATGTATATGTATGTTCTGAATTAAATTTATTTATTTATTTTATGTGATTGATTTCTCAATGCTCCATGATTAAATTGATACATGTGTGAAAAAATAAAATATTTAATCAAGTACTACATTGATGATAGAGAAGAAATACGTGTTAAGCCTAAGAATCATATAAGTAACATGATACAACTCTACTTAACACATAAAGACATTGTATAATATGCCAGCATAATGCAAATGTAAATCTTTTGCAATTTACATAAATGAATTCAAGACAAACCATAAAGTAAAGAAACACGCTTGTCAGGAACGAAGCAATATAGATTAAACAAAACATCATTTAATTCTATTTGCTCTAACAAAGATATGCTAACATATTATCCAATTTTGAAGAAGTGCAAAGAAGATATATGAAATAAAAGATAAGGAATGAGGAATTAAGCATAGTATCTACGCAAGTGCATAGCATTTATAGGTTCTTTTAAGAGGCGTACCGTCTACACCCACTATTTTATAAGCACCTGATCCATAATCTTCAATAATGATATACGGTCCAAGCCAATTAGGACTAAATTTTCCCTTTTCTTCAGGTAAGGCATTCACATTGCGTTGATTCTCATAGAGAACTAAGTCACCTACTAAGAAGGAATGTTGAATAACCTTATCATTATAGCTTCGCTTTAGAGTTTTGTGATACGCTTGAATATGCTCAAGAGCATTTATACGTTGTTCATCAAGCATCTCAAGCTGTTGAAGTCTTTGTTCTCTATAAGAGTCATCATCTACTATACCTTTGAGAGGAACTCTAAGTGATGGAATCTCTAATTTTAAAGGCATAATAGCATCAGCACCATAAACAAGATTATAAGGGGTAGTTCCGGTAGCAATTCATACACTCGTTCGGTAGGCCCAAAGAGCATAGATTAGCTAAGTACTCCAATCCTTACCATGCTTATTCACAGTTTTGCAAAAAATTTGTTCAATTATCTTATTGGATGATTCGGCTTGGCCATTTGATTGAGGGTAGTATGGTGTAGAAAATCGATGTTTGATATGATACTTCTCAAGGAATTTCTTCACGTCCTTGTTCTGAAATGATGTCCCATTATCAAAGATTATAGTGGAAGGTATCCCAAATCGAGAAATAATGTTTTCTAGAAGAAATCGACAAATCACTTCAGCAGTAGTAGAGCGAAGGGGAATAGCTTCTACCCATTTTGTAAAGTAATCTGTTGTGGTTATAATGAAAGTATGTCCTTGAGATGAAGGAGGAGAGATTTTACCGATAAGATCCAACCCCCATGCAGAGAAAGGCCAAGAAGCTACATGAGAACGAAGTTCTTGGGCAGGAGCATGAATCAGATTATTGTGTTGTTGACATTGATGACATTTCTTAACAAATGAAAAAGAATCCTGCTGCATAGTTTGCCAATAATATCCCATACGAAGCAACCTTTGAACCAAGGATTTGCCTCCAAAATGCCCCCCACAGGCACCTGAATGTGCCTCTTCAAGAGCAATAGGGATTTCTGATTTGTTAAGACAACGAAGGAGAAGACCGTTATAACCCCTTCGGTAAAGAACATTAGAAAGAATGATATATCTAGCAAACAGCTTGCGGATTCGAGCCCTAGTGTTCCTATTGGCAGAATCAGGAAAGGTACCATCGGTTAAGTATCTCACGATATGTGAATACCATTCATCTGAGTCTATAAAGTCACAACATGTCACCAAGCTAGAATCATCTACAATAGCTGGAGAAATAAGGTTGTGAATAACAAATTTAAGATCAACCACAGGGTCCTCTAAAGATACTAGAGAAGCCACACATGCCATTGCTTCCGCATGTCGATTATCTTTTCGAGGAACAGGTTCCATGGTGTACGAATCAAATTTTTGTAACAAAGAGATAGCAAGGTCTTTATATTGTGATAATTTGTCTTGTTTCGCTTGATACAGTCCTGTTACTTGTCTTATAATCAGTTGAGAATCTCCAAAAATATGTATGTGTTTTATATTCAAAGCCAAGGCTACCTTTATTCCTGCTGTAAGAGCCTCATATTCAGCAATGTTATTGGTACATAGGAAATTGAGATGATAAGATAAGGGAATGGACTTCTTTGTAGGAGAAATTAGAACAACACCTGCCCCCGATCCCGTATGACACTTAGAGCCATCAAAGTATAACTCCCAAGTTTCATCTTTCTCTGTACAAAGAATGAAGTCGTTAGGAAAAGACTCAGGGTTAGGGAAGGAGAAAGGTGAAGGGGCCTCAACTAGGTGATCGGTCAACACTTGCCCTTTAATTGCTCTTTGTGAAACAAATTTAAGGTCAAATTCAGTTAACATCATAACCCACTTAGCTAGGCGTCCTGATAAATCAGTTTTAGAGAAAAGATGCTTCAACGGATCAAACTTTACCATGACGTGGACTTCTGAATTTAAAAGATAATGTCTCAATTTCTGAGTCGCAAACACCAAGGCCAAGCATTGTCTTTCTATCACAGAATATCGGGTTTCATAATTGAGTAAGGTACGAATTATATAATAAACCGGACACTCCTTACCATCTTTATCATGTTGTGCCAATAATGCTGCGAGAGCATGAGAGGAAGTAGCTGTATAAAGAAGAAAGGGTTTAGAAGGTTCGGCACGTTGAAGGATAGGAGGATTAGCCAAATACACTTTTAAATCTTCAAATGCTTGCTGACAATCTTCATTCCATTGAAAAGTGTCATTCTTTTTGAGAAGTTGAGTAAAAGGAAAAGTACAATCCGCAAGTTGAGATACAAACCTACGAATAGCTTGAATCTTTCCTTGTAAGCTTTTGAGTTGAGACACATTTCTAGGAGGTGGCATGTTGACAATAGCATCTATTTTCTTAGTATCCACCTCAATCCCATGATGCGAAACTATGAATCCTAATAGTTTTCCACTATCTACACCAAAAACACATTTTCGGGGATTCAAGCGCAAGTGATATTTACGAATCCTTTCAAAGATTTGATGAAGGATCTTAATATGATCTATGCGGAGAATGGATTTGGCTAAAATATCATCAACATAATCTTCTAAAATCTTATGCATGTAATCATGAAAGATAAGGGTCATCGCTCGTTGATAAGTTGTGCTGGCGTTTTTAAGTCCGAAAGGCATCATTACCCAACAAAACGTACCCCAAGGAGTGGTAAAAGCAGTTTTGAATTGATCTTGAGGATTAATGAAAATTTGATTGTATCCTGAAAAACCATCCATGAAGGATAACAAAGCATGTCTTGTTGTAGAATCAACTATCATGTCAATGTTTGGGAGGGGAAAATCATCTTTCAAAGAAGCTTTATTTAAATCTCGAAAGTTAGTACACATTCTTATTTTATTATCTGATTTACCCACAGTGACAATATTTGAAATCCATGGGGAATAATCAATAGGGTGGATAAATCCAGCCTCCAATAATTTTTCAATCTCAGCCTTAACAAGCAAAGCTACCTTAGGATTCATTTTTTGAATCTTTTGTTTGACAGGCTTAGCATCAGGAACTAAGACAATATTATGAGTGACAATCTTAGGATCTATACTAGGCATGTCAGAATATGTCCAAGCAAAGATCTCAGGGAATTCACACAATAAATCTTCATATTGTTTTTGTTCCTCTTCGTCCAGACATTTTCCAATTTTAATAACTTTTTCTTCATTGCCAGAATCCATCTTAACATCAATGGTGTCACTTATAAGCAGATTACTTTGTTGAGGAGTATCCTTTCTGAGGAAATTCTTTCACAATCTCATCGTTATCAGTCTCTTTTCCAAAATAGGCTTCAGTGTTCAAACAATAAGGGAATCCCCTATTGTGATGATAATGAGGAAGAGTATCATATGCTCCTAAAAACTCAGCTAAAGCATCATCGGTAGGAAAAACATCCAAAGCACAGGCACACGAAGGATCAATATACTCAGGGTGTCTCATTGGTAGAGATGTAGAAATAACATTAACACTAATGCATGGTCTTTTAGAAGCTTTAGTGCGCTTGCAGGGATTATAACCAAGTCCAAAGGCATAATCATAAAGATTATTCTCTAGAGGAACCTTTATTCCTTGTTCGTGAGCGCCACAACCATTTCCATTATACCCATGCTTAGCTAGAATATGAAAACCACAACCATAACAATTAGCCATTTTAGAAAGAGAAGGTGGTTTTTCATAAGACAAAGAATCAAACCCTTCAGAATTAGAAGTGTGAGGAGAAGAAGTTTGAGAAGCAGCCACGAAGTTATTGCTCATAGGCTCAAGTAATGTTGATTGATTTTTAGCTTCTTCCTTCTTTTCAACTTTAAGCTCTCTAGAAGGAACCTTATATTCACCTACAAAGGTGGGATTAAAATCAAGAGATCCCCAATCGTCTTCTGCGAGAACCTTCTCAGGATCAAAATCCTTCTTATGTGTAGATTCAAGTCGAGAGGAATCTTCTTCAGGAGTTCCAGACTCATCCAAAGAATTTTGATCATTAGAAAGCGAGGATTCATCGATAGGTATCTTGTTTAAAGAGTCATCACTAGACGAGGAAGGCTTAGAAGAACCCCCTTTGGAAGTAGATGTTTGTAAACAAGCTTGGAAATTAGTATCACCTATCAAGGTATATGTCTTATTGTTATAAATAAATTTAACTTGTCTATGCAATGTAGAGGGGACAGCTTGCATACTATGAATCCAAGGTCTCCCTAATAGCAAGTTGTATGTTAGATTTCCCGACATAACATGGATAGGAGTAGGCAAAGTAACAGGCCCCACTGTGATGGGTAAGGTGATAATACCTAATGAAGTTTTAGCCACATTATCAAAGCCTCGAATAGGATGAGAGTCAGGCTCAATTAGAGATGTATCCACATTCATCTTATGCAAGAGATTAATGCTACACACATTAAGACCAGAGCCATTATCTACTAGTGTTCGTCTTATAGCAGTATCATTTATGATAACCACAATCATCAAGGGATCATATTGATGTTGAATTTCACTAGTGGGCAACTCATCTTGAGTAAACACAATATGAGCTTTAGGATTCATCACAAAGTTAACCAAAGACACTATATTACTAGATGTATTTGGTGGAGGAACATTCAAATCTTTCAAAGCATCTTGTAACATTCCGTGATGAGCAGAAGAAGTTTGAATCAAATCCCAAAGGGATATCTTAGCAGGGATAGCTTTAAGTTGTTCTATGAGATCATATTCCTTACTAAGAACTTGTGAAATACGTGGAGCTTGCGGAAGAATTGGTTGAGGATTAGGAAGAGAAGTTGGAGTAACCGAAGGTGGATTAGGCTGCCTATTATTTCTAGTATGATAGGTATGGGCAACTGCATGATAACTCTCTCTAGTTAATTGCTTGGCATAACTATAAGGACTTATAGGTTTTCTTCCTTGCACAGTGATGATATGTTTATGTGGAGTAAGAAAGGAATCATATCCCCCTTGGATAGTAAGGAGAGGTGATTTAGGAACTTGAAAGGTGGGAGAAGGACAAGCACCTTGGACTTCAAAGAGAGGCTTATTATGCTCATTCAAGTTTATCATGTTAACTAATTTAGAAGTTTTGTTCTTGTTTAGGGATTTCGATAAAGCCACAAAGTCATCAAGAGCATCATCCAACAAAGCATGATCATATCCATTAAAAGGTTTATCTTTTGATTCAAAAGGAGACATCTCCTCATAGAGAGGATTATTGAAAACAACCATGTTACTAGATTCAGTGGAAGAGTTGATACGAATGTACCCTTGAGAGGAACCATTCGACTTATCTTTCTCATCACAACGAAATGGCATAGTAACAAGGTTTATGAGTTTTTGGTAAAATGAAGGTTTGGCCTCTTTAGGATTCAAAAACTCATCTAAATCTTCATCTAATTCATCTTGGCTATACTCATAATTGGCATAATTCCATACATCATCACAAATATGACCATCTTGCAAATAAAAATCCGACATTTTGAAATAAAAGTTGCATAAAACTTAGACACACAATGCAAAGAAACAAAGAAACACACTCTTTTTTTTTTTTTTGAAAATGAAACTTAAATGAAACACACTAAATCTAGATCTAGATCTAACAAATGCAATGCAAGAGAAAGCAATAATTCGATTCACGTCAGGTTCACCAAAATGTGTAGGGGAAAAAGCGAGACTAGGCTAACATGTCCTAATCCTACCTTTTGACACACATTACGGAATATGAAAGAGCCTAGAGGTATCACACAATTGGCTACTTCTTTTTGGTGAAAGAGAGAGCCATGGGCTACCTATTAGGGTTTCTATTCCTTTATTGTAATTGAAAGGTAAGATTATGCAAGTTCAATTCCTAACCCCAAAATGCAAGTATGAACTAATAACAAGATTGCAGAATTGAACTTAAACAATGGAAAGCTGCAAACACAAGGACAAGACAAGAATGTAGATGCGTACCCGGAGTCAAAATCTAAGTGAAAATGTTCAGGACGGGGGCACGGGCGCCACTGTCCTGATTCGGTTCCTGAAACTGCACCTGAAACTGCCACTTTGCAACCTGGAAAACTGTCAGAAATGCTTAAAAATTGATGTCTGTCAGGAGGACCAGGGTGCCCAGCACCCCTGTCCCAGGGACAAGGGTGCCCCACGCCCCTATCCTGGTCTTCTGCACTAAAACTTGGTGTATGGTTCAGTCTTCGTCTGCTTCTTTCGGATCTGCAACTTGCGGCGTCGTCTGAATCCTGAAATCTGCACTTATATCTGAAAAGGTGTTTGGGCGGCTATATAGGGTTTTGCCTTAGTCAAACCCCTACTTTGGTGATTTCCACCTCCATGAATAGCCAAGTTGTATTGTAAAAGTAGTGTGTGTGCAGACCTTGTGTGTGTGCAAGATCTAAAATGCAAGTAAGCAAACTAGAGCAACCTAGAAAGTAAACCCTAATTGCTTGTAAATGACAATGTAAATGCTCCAAATCAAGATGTAGAGTGATCTAAAGCATGAATACAAATGATGTAATGAGGCTTATGCAAAGACATGAAAACAACATGAAATCATACCCAACCCCAAGGGGGGGTACAAGCCAATCTTCAGTCGGTGATCCCTTATTGCTCTTCAATGCCTTCAAAGCCCTAAATGGATGAATGAAATTGATGGATGCTTGATGGATGGATGTTGAATGTTGTTGAAGTCTTCAAAGATCTACTCTTTCGTTGCATAGAAGGTCCTGAAAACAAAATTTCGATCCTTTCTAATGAAGAAAGAGAGCTCTTATGTATGAAACCCTAGGTCTTAATTCCAACTTTTGGCTGACCTAGAGATTGAATATCCCACCAATTTCTTGGGGTTAAGCTTTATTTTATGATTGGATCGCGCTCCTAAAATTTTGAGAAAAATGTTCGAGACCATGTGCACTCTGGGCACCACAGTCCTGGCAACTTTTCACCAAATTTTCAGGGCCATCGGATATGATGATTTTAGAGAGAATCCCAAAGTTACAGGTGATTTCGAGATGTTTTGACCCCCGAAATCAAGCCCCCAAGTTCAAAATAGGACCTGATTAGGGTTTTTGATTAAATGATGTATTGGAGGAATAAAATGAAAGGGGCACACTTTAATGAAAGGGGCCAACTTTATGATGTGGAAGATGATGAAATAAGACCTTAGACCTAATTAATTTGATTAATTAAGTGCTAAAGGATAAATGCAATGCAAAATGCAAATGGTGCCAAGGCGGGTGCTAAACTAGGTGTGAAATTGTACTGCTTTAGCAAGTGCGTACAATTTACGACGCTACACCTCGATCGAATGCTTAGGGTTTTATTAGGGTAGCAATATTTTTGTTGGCGAAAAAATCATCAGTCTCACTCAATCGAATGTTGTAGCGTGGTCGATTTCTCGTTCTGCTAGTCGCAATGATGAACTGTCAGCTTCGACATGTCCAATTAGGCATTATTACCCTACGCATGCTCCTATTTTGCCCCCCCACTCGATCTAACACTCGAGGTCATACCCTACCGGCGTTGTCCCTTGAGCGCCCTAAGTTCTCAAAATTGTCAAACTTTGACAGACCTTAACTCGGAATCTGTGGCACCTGCAAATGATCCGTTTGAACCTACAGGGCCATGAGAGGGGTCCCTACAAAAGCCTATCTTGGTTTTTCAATTTTCCCTTAGGTTTTATTAGGGCAACAATTTTTCGGTTGGCGAAAAAATTGTCAGTCTCACTCAATGGAATGTTGTCGCGTGGCCGATTTCTCGTTTTTCTTGTTGTGATGATGAACCATCAGCTCTGACATGTCCAGTTAGGTATTATTACCCTATGCATGCTCCTATTTTTTCCCCCCCACTCGATCCAACGCTCAGGGTCATACCCTACCGACGTTGTCCCTTGAGTGCCCTAAGTGCTCAAAATTGTCAAACTTTGACGGGCCCTAACTCAGAATCCATGGCACCTGCAAACATTCTATTTGAACTATGGGGCCATGAGAGGGGTCCCTACAAAAGCCTATCACAGTTTTTTTCACTCAATGGAATGTTGGTGCATGGCCGATTTCTTGTTTTGCTTGTCACGGTGATGAACCATCAGTTCCAACATGTCTAGTTACACATTATTACCCTATGCATGCTCCTATTCCCCCCCCCTCCCCACTCGATCTAATGCTCGGGGTCATACCCTACCGGCGTCGTCCCTTGAGCACCCTAAGTGCTCAAAATTGTCAAACTTTGACGGGCCCTAACTCAGAATCCATGGTACTTGCGAATAATCCACTTGAACCTACAGGGCCACAAGAGGGGTCCCTACAAAAGCCTATCTCTATTTTTCAATTTGCCCTATGGTTTTATTAGGGCAGCAATTTTTTGATTGGCAAAAAAATCATCAATCTCACTCAATGGAATGTTGTCGCGTGGCCGATTTCTCGTTCTGCTCATCACAATGATAAACCGTCAGCTCTAACATGTCCAGTTAGGCATTATTACCCTATTCATACTCCTATTTTTCCCCCCCACTCGATCCAACACTTAGGGTCATACCCTACCGGCGTCGTCCCTTGAGTGCCCTAAGTGCTCAAAATTGTCAAACTTTGATGAGCCCTAACTCAGAATCTGTGGCACTTGTGAATGATCCATTTGAACCTAAGGGGTCATGAGAGGGGTCCCTACAAAATCCTATCTTGGTTTTTCAATTTTCCCTATGGTTTTATTAGGGTAACAATTTTTCGGTTGGCAAAAAAATCGCCAATCTCACTGAATGGAATGTTGTTGTGTGGCTGATTTCTCATTCTACTCATCCCAATGATGAATCATTAGCTCTGACATGTCTAGTTAGGCATTATTACCCTATGCATGCTCCTATTCCCCCCCCCCCCCCCACTCGATCCAATGCTCGGGGTCATACCCTACCGATGTCATCCCTTGAGCACCCTAAGTGCTCCAAATTGTCAAACTTTGACGAGCCCTAACTCAGAATCTGTGGCACCTGTGAATTTTTCATTTGAACCTACGAGGCCATGAGAGGGGTCCCTACAAAAGCCTATCTCGGTTTTTCAAGTTTCCCTACGGTTTTATTAGGGTAGCAATTTTTAGGTTTTGAAAAAATCGTCAGTCTCACTCAATGGAATGTTGTCACGTGGCTGATTTCTCGTTCTGCTCGTCATGATGATGAACCGTCAGCTCTGACATGTCTAGTTAGGCATTATCACCCTACACATGCTCCTATTTCCCCCCCCCACTTGATCCAACGCTCGGGGTCATACCCTACCGACGTCATCCCTTGAGCGCCCTAAGTGCTCAAAATTGTCAAACTTTGATGGGCCCTGACTCAGAATCTATGGCACCTGTGAATTTTTCCATTTGAACCTATGGGGCCATAAGAGGGGTCCCTACAAAAGCCTATCTTAGTTTTTCAAGTTGCCCTACGGTTTTATTAGCGCAACAATTTTTTGGTTGGCAAAAAAATCGTCCATCTCACTCAATGCAATGTTGTCACGTGGCCGCTTTCTCGTTGTGCTCGTCGTGATGATGAATCGTTGGCTTTGACATGTCTAGTTAGGTATTATTACCCTATGCATGTTCCTATTTTTCCCCCCCACTCGATCCAACGCTCGGGGTCATACCCTACAGGCTTCGTCCCTTGAGTGCCCTAAGTGCTCAAAATTGTCAAACTTTGACGGGCCCTAACTCAGAACTTGTGGCACCTATGAATGATCCATTTGAACCTACAGGGCCAAGAGAGGGGTCCTTAAAAAATCCTATCTCTCTTTTTCAAGTTGCCCTATGGTTTCATTAGGGCAACAATTTTTTGGTTGGCAAAAAAAATCATAAGTCTCACTCAATGGAATGTTGTCGCATGGCCGATTTCTCGTTCTGCTCATCGCGATGATGAACCATCAGCTCTGACATGTCCAGTTAGGAACTATTACCCTACGCATGCTCCTATTTTTCCCCCCCACTTGATCCAATGCTCAAGGTCATACCCTACCGGTGTCGTCCCTCGAGCGCCCTAAGTGATTAAAATTGTCAAACTTTGACGGGCCCTAATTCAGAATCCATGGCACCTGTGAATGATCCGTTTGAACCTACGGGGCCACGAGAGGGGTCCATAGAAAATCCTATCTCTATTTTTCAATTTTCCCTTCGGTTTTATTAGGGCAGCAATTTTTCGGTTGGCGAAAAAATCGTCAGTCTCACTCAATGGAATGTTGTCGCGTGGCCGATTTCTCGTTCTTCTCGTCGCGATGACGAACCGTCAGCTCTGACATGTCCAGTTAGGAATTATTACCCTATGTGTGCTCCTATTTTGTCCCCCCACTCGATCCAATGCTTGGGGTCATACCCTACCAGCGTCGTCCCTTGAGCGCCCTAAGTGATCAAAATTGTCAAACTTTAATAGGCCCTACTGTGGCACCTGCAAATGATCCATTTGAACCTATGGAGCCACAAGAGGGGTCCCTACAAAAGCCTATCTTTTTTTTTCAAGTTTTCCTACGATTTTATTAGGGTAGCAATATTTGTGGTTGGCAAAAAAATCGTCACACTCACTCAATGGAATGTTGTCGCATGGCCGATTTCTCATTCTGCTCATTGCGATGATGAACTGTCAGTGCCAAAATATCTAGTTAGGCATTATTACCCTATGCATGCTCCTATTTTCCCCCCCACTTGATCCAATGCTCGGGGTCATACCCTACCGACGTCGTCCCTTGAGCGCCCTAACTACTCCAAATTGTCAAATTTTGATAGGCCCTAACTTAGAATCTGTGGCACTTGCGAATATTCCCTTTGAACCTATGGAGCCACAAGAGGGGTCCCTACAAAAGCCTATCTCATTTTTTCAAGTATCCCTATGGTTTTATTAGGGCAGCAATTTTTTCAGTTGCAAAAAAATCGTCAGTCTCACTCAATGGAATGTTATTGCATGGCCGATTTCTCATTCTGCTCGTCGCGATGACAAACTGTTAGCTCCAACATATCCAATTAAGCATTATTACCCTACACATGCTCCTATTTTGTCCCCCCACTCAATCCAACACTCGGGGTCATACCCTACTGGTGTCATCCCTTGAGCACCCTAAGTGCTCAAAATTATCAAAATTTGACGGGCCCTAACTTGGAATCTATGGCACTTGTGAATGTTCTATTTGAACCTACGGGGCCATGAGAGGGGTCCCTACAAAAGCCTATCTTGGTTTTTCAAGTTGCTCTACGGTTTTATTAGGGCAGCAATTTTTTGGTTGACAAAAAAATCATCAGTCTCACTCAATGGAATGTTGTCGCGTGGCCAATTTCTTGTTCTGCTCATCACGATGAGGAATCGTCAGTTCCAACATGTCCAGTTAGGCATTATTACCCTATGCATGCTCCTATTTTCCCCCCCGACTGGATCCAATGCTCGGGGTCATACCCTACCGGCATCGTCCCTTGAGCGCCCTAAGTGCTCAAAATTGTCAAACTTTGATGGGCCCTAACTCAAAATTCATAGTACCTATGAATGATCCATTTCAACCTACGAGGCCATGAGAGGGGTCCCTACAAAAGCCTATCTCGGTTTTTCAAATTGCCCTATGGTTTTATTAGGGCAGCAATTTTTTAGTTGGCAAAAAAATCGTGAGTCTTACTCAATGGAATGTTGTAGCATGGTCGATTTCTCGTTCTTCTCATCATGATGATGAATCATTGGCTCTTAAATGTCTAGTTAGGTACTATTACCCTACGCATGCTCCTATTTTTCCCCCCCACTCGATCCAACGCTCGGGGCCATACCCTACTGACGTTGTCCCTTGAGCGCCCTAAATGCTCAAATTTGTCAAACTTTGACGAGCCCTAACTCAGAATCCTTGGCACCTTTGAATGATCTGTTTGAACCTATGGGGCCATGAGAGGGGTCCCTACAAAAGCCTATCTTGGTTTTTCATGTTTCCCTACGGTTTTATTAGGGTAGCAATTTTTCTGTTGGCAAAAAAATTGTCAATCTCACTCAATCGAATGTTGTCACGTGGTCGATTTCTCGTTCTACTTGTTGCGATGATGAACCATTGGATTTGACATGTCCAGTTAGGTATTAATACCCTATGCATGCTCCTATTTTTCCCCCCCACTTGATCCAACGCTTGGGGTCATACCCTACCGGCGTCGTCCCTTGAGCGCTAAAATTATATATAAACAAGCATTACACTGTAGACACATAATGATCATGAATATTTCCATGTATTGTATACACATAATTACCATTACAATTGCATGTGACATCCATGAAGGGATATGCAAACATGATTTTTTTTTCATTATCAATAAAACTACACCAATGTACTCATGTACAGATACATGGTCATTATCATCAATATAACTAAACCAATTTGCTCATGGACATTGTATATCATCATAACAATGTTACATCAATTCACATCCATATACAAATACAACATCCCACTTCATCTGCATCAGACATCCTCATCTCCTAAGAGAAAAGCTTGTGTACAACAATGCCTGCATATAAATGAAGACCAAAATAAGTAACCTTTTTATGCAGAATGAATGTGCTACAAGAA
Source organism: Cryptomeria japonica (assembly GCF_030272615.1). Lineage (NCBI taxonomy): Eukaryota > Viridiplantae > Streptophyta > Pinopsida > Cupressales > Cupressaceae > Cryptomeria > Cryptomeria japonica. The sequence continues at coordinate 315,286,516 of NC_081407.1, forward strand.
ACAAATTATAACACTTAATACAAATTATTTTGGCAAATTATAAATAGATCATTTCAAACATTTTTAAGATGCACAAGATTGTATAATTATGAAACTTATCAGTTTCTCTACAAAGTATACAAGCATAACTTTGAAGAAAGACGCATGTTGATTAAAGCCCTTCTCACTGCATTTCTCTGCATGGTTGAAGACAATGGTAGATATGGTCATTTCTAAATAGCAATACATTCACTTGACTTAATGTTTATGCACAAAATTTTATCTCATTAATGCACAAAAGAATATGTACCATCACCAAGAGAGGGTCTTGTCAATGGCGAATGATCTAGCATGAACCTGTATATCATCAAAAATCATAATGTGATGTACTATTGTATATCATCAATAAAGACCTGCATGAGCATAAAGGTTTTACAATAATTATATCATCAAAAATTGTCAGATAGTGTTCTCTAATAACAAAAATTTTAAAGCTCAACAAATGCATGATAATAAGTCGTGTTGCAAAAATATGTCCCTTTCGATTATATCGTGTACCTGCTATGTGCATGCAAAAACCATGTTGCCAAAAAAAAAGGTTCATCAATAGACCTGCATTTTCAACACATCCTTAATATACACGTAACAAACTTGATTATTAAGGTTTAATGATCATTGTTCGAAATGAAATGCATGATAAAAAAAATAAAGACACCATTAAAGACCTACTACTCAAGTGTGCCTGAAGGGTCATCTCTTTGTTTAAGAGTACCCAGTATTGCTTCATGATCAATAGTAGTCACTGTCCATAGCTCTTTGGTCTTTGGTTTTGCTTGATGCTTCAACAACTTGACATTTGTAGCTATAATAAGGTGTGAATACATTATAATGGTTTTCTGTCTCTCATAGTCTTCAAATGCAGGTATGCCATTCTTTCTAATCATGTATGTTCGCAACCAAGTTCCCACAACAACAGCTGAACCTGTAGGATATGTGAACCCATCATCATCTATCACTGGTTGTGTTAGCTTTTGTTTTCACTGTACACATCGTGCCAACCAATAATCTGATCTCTCTTCATTCCCTTGCGGTGCAACAACTGCAAAAACATGTCCTGGTTGTACAAGATCTGATAGACGATCATACTCAAGTGAACTTTCCATGTCATCATTTGATAAGGATATTGTTTGAGATAAAGGAGTTAGATAGTGGGGAACCCACGTATCAACCCACTCACTTGACTCGCACGGATCCCAAACACACCGAACACAACTCTAACAAAAACAAGCCAACGCTTGTGTCCAAATGGTCCATGTACTTGCATCTGAGCTGAGAAATGAATGCATCTTTGAAGAATCTTTAATTGCTTGACAATCCAATCTATCTCCCACTGTTCCCTCCTCAACCAACCAAAAGAATCTTCTCACTGCTGAATGAAGAGTACCTCCATGTGACAATGCTGAACTACACCAATCAACAATAGAACGTGCATCAAAGAAATTTGCACCTGAAATCCTCAATTGCTCCTTAACTAGAACTCTCTTCAAACATGCACCTGCTCCATCATGCTCCCCCTTCCCATGCCCTACCTCAAAAAAACACCAAATATGAGGTATACGCCTCTCCACATGCATTCTACTCAACCAATAAAACATACGGGCATTCTTGAATTGACCCGTACAGTTATCTGACCATATTATATGTCGGTCAATTGCAATATCTTTCTCATGCAAGAACTCAAAAAAATTCTCGAAAGCATGTTGCACATACTTGGAGGAGTGTGATCTATCATCACTCATATAAAAATGATACTCCCTGATTATATTCCTGTCCTCTTCTATACTATCAGGAGCATGTCTATATGTAATGTGAACAAAAATAGCAATCTGGACTGAATTGTAGTACTGAGACTGTACCTCATTTTGAAGTTGCAATGTATAGTTCTCTACAAAATCAACCACCGATACAATAGTTCCAATCGGGAAAGAGTTCTTGCACATCCTGAACTGTTGATCCAACCACTGAGACCCATGGGTGTGCCTTGCATACTTGTAGTCAAAACATATGCTCCTTCATGATTCACAATGTAAGAATCTCCCAAAAGCACAAATTTGTCTCTAGCTATCTGAAAACCCATGATCCTCAATAGAAAATAGAATATTTAGACTGTGGGTCATTGGAATCTACAAAATGGCCTACAAACCCTTTTTTTCTTGGTTTTTTGTACTAAAATCAGATATCCAATTTTATCCGATATCTAATTTTAGTACAAAATTTGTGGCCCCCAAGATTTTTCCCATTGGCACGATTTATTGAGTAAACTGCCACATGGAAGAAATCCAATATTGGATTTTATTAGTCATATTTTAGAGAGAGAGAAGGAGAGGGAGAGGGAGAGAGAGAGAGAGGAGGAGGAGAGGGGGAGAAAGAGAGAGAGAGGGAGGAGAGAGAGAGAGAGGAGAGGGGGGAAGAGAGAGAGAGAGGGAGGGAGAGATGGAGAGAGAGAGAGAGAGAGAGAGAGAGAGACCATATGACCCCTTAAGACATCAAATCATGTTGTTAGGGGTCATATGGGACAAGACACCAAATCATGTCATTAGGGGCCATATGGTGTCTTGGGACACCATAGGACCCCTTAAGACACAAAATCATGTCGTTAGGGGTCATATGGTGTCCCATGAACCCTTATGACCTCTTAAGACACCATGTGACCCCTAACAACACCATAGGACCCCTTAAGACACCAAATCATGTCGTTAGGGGTCATATTGTGTCTCATGTTGTTAGGGGTCATATGGTGTCCTACGACCCCGTAAGACACAATATGACCCCTAACAACATGATTTGGTGTCTTAAGGAGTCCTATGGTGTCGTTAGGGGTCATATGGTGTCTTGGGACACCATAGGACCCCTTAAGTTAGGCAATTGTGTCGTTAGGAGTCATATTGTGTCCTAAGGGGTCGTAAGACACAATATGACCCTTAACAACATGATTTGGTATCTTAAGGGGTCCTATGGTGTCGTTAGGGGTCATATGGTGTCCATAGGTGTCATATGGTGTCTTGGGACACCATAGGACCCCTTAGGACACAATATGCCCCCTTAGGACACAATATGACCCAAAGCGACCCAATATGGTGTCATTAGGGGTCATATGGTGTCCTCAGAGGTCATAAGGGTTCATGGGACACCATATGACCCCTTAGGACACCATATGACCCCTAACGACATGATTTGGTGTCTTAAGGGGTCCTATGGTGTCCATAGGGGTCATATGGTGTCTTGGGACACCATACGACCCATTATGACACCATATTGGGTCGCTTTGGGTCATATGGTGTCCTACAACCCCTTATGACACCATATGACCCCTTAAGACACCATATTTGGTTGTTATGGGTCATATTGTGTCCTAGTGGGTCATATTGTGTCATATGAACCCTTTAAGACATCATTAGAACCCTTAGGACACCATTAAACCCCTAATGACACCATATTGGGTCACTTTGGGTCATATGGTGTCTTACGTCCCCTTAGGACAACATATGACCCATAACACACAATTTGGTGTCTTAAGGGGTCATATGGTGTCCTACAACACCATATGACACCTATGGACACCATATGACCCCTAACGACACCATAGGACCCCTTAAGACACTAAATCATGTCGTTAGAGGTCATATGGTGTCCTAAGGGGTCGTACGCCACAATATGACCCCTTAGGACACAATATGACCCAATAGGACACAATATGACCCATTAGGACACAATGTGAGGAGGAGAGGGAGAGAGTGAGAGAGAGAGAGGAGGAGGAGAGAGAGAGAGAGAGGAGGAGGAGGAGAGAGAGAGACTATATGACCCCTAACGACACAATTTGGTGTCTTAACGGGTCCTATGGTGTCATTAGGGGTCATATGGTGTCTTGGGACACCATAGGACCCCTTAAGACACCAAAACATGTCGTTAGGGGTCATATGGTGTCTTAAGGGGTCATATGGTGTCCCATGAACCCTTATGACCTCTTAGGACACCATATGACCCCTAACGACACCATAGGACCCCTTAAGACACCAAATCATGTCGTTAGGTGTCATATTGTGTCCTACGACCTCGTAAGACACAATATGACCCCTAACAACATGATTTGGTGTCTTAAGGGGTCTTATGGTGTCGTTAGGGGTCATGTGGTGTCCATAGGGGTCATATGGTGTCTTGGGACAACATAGGACCCCTTAAGTTAGGCAATTGTGTCGTTAGGGGTCATATTGTGTCCTGAGGGGTCGTAAGAAACAATATGACCCCTAACAACATGATTTGGTGTCTTAAGGGGTCCTATGGTGTTGTTAGGGGTCATATGGTGTCTTGGGACACCATAAGACCCCTTAGGACACAATATAACCCAAAGCGACCCAATATGGTGTCATTAGCAGTCATATGGTGTCCTAAGAGGTCATAAGGGTTCATGGGACACCATATGACCCCTTAGGACACCATATGACCCCTAACGACATGATTTGGTGTCTTAAGGGGTCCTATAGTGTCCATAGGGGTCATATGGTGTCTTGGAACACCATATGACTCGTTATGACACCATATTGGGTCACTTTGGGTCATATGGTGTCCTAAGGGGGTCGCATGGTGTCCTACGACCCCTTATGACACCATGTGACCCCTTAAGACACCATATTTGGTCGTTCTGGGTCATATTGTGTCCTAGTGGGTCATATTGTGTCATATGACCCCTTTAAGACATCATATGACCCCTTAGGACACCATTAAACCCCTAATGACACCATATTGGGTCGCTTTGGGTCATATGGTGTCTTACGACCCCTTAGGACAACATATGACCCATAACACACAATTTGGTGTCTTAAGGGCTCATATGGTGTCCGACGACACCATATGACACCTATGGACACCATATGACCCCTAGTGACACCATAGGACCCCTTAAGACATCAAATCATGTCGTTAGAGGTCATATGGTGTCCTAAGGGGTCGTAGGCCAGAATATGACCCCTTAGGACACAATATGACCCACTAGGACACAATATGACCCATTAGGACATAATGCGAGGAGGAGAGGGAGGAGAGAGAGAGAGAGAGAGAGAGAGAGAGAGAGAGAGAGAGAGAGAGAGACCATATTACCCCTAACGACATAATTTGGTGTCTTAAGGGGTCCTATGGTGTCGTTAGGGGTCATATGGTGTCTTGAAACACCAAAGGACCCCTTAAGACACCAAATCATGTTGTTAGGGGTCATATGGTGTCCTAAGGGGTCATATGGTATCCCATGAACCCTTATGACCTCTTAGGACACCATATGACCCCTAACGACACCATAGGACCCCTTAAGACACCAAATCATGTTGTAAGGGGTCATATTGTGTCCTATGACCTCGTAAGACACAATATGACCCCTAACGACATGATTTGGTGTCTTAAGGGGTCCTATGGTGTCGTTAGGGGTCATATGGTGTCCATAGGGGTTGTATGGTGTCTTGGGACACCATAGGACCCCTTAAGTTAGGCAATTGTGTCGTTAGGCATCATATTGTGTCCTAAGGGGTCGTAGGCCACAATATGACCCCTTATAGCATGATTTGGTGTCTTAAGGGGGTCCTATGGTGTCATTAGGGGTCATATAGTGTCCATAGGGGTCATATAGTGTCTTGGGACACCATAGGACCCCTCTAGGACACAATATGACCCAAAGCGACCCAATATGGTGTCATTAGGGGTCATATGGTGTCCTAAGAGGTCATAAGGGTTCATGGGACACCATATGACCCCTTAGGACACCATATGACCCCTAACGACATGATTTGGTTTCTTAAGGGGTCCTATGGTGTCCATCAGGGGTCATATGGTGTCTTGGGACACCATACGACCCATTATGACACCATATTGGGTCGCTTTGGGTCATATGGTGTCCTATGACCCCTTATGACACCATATGACCCCTTAAGACACCATATTTGGTCATTAATGGGTCATATTGTGTCATATGACCCCTTTAAGACATCATATGACCCCTTAGGACACCATTAAACCCCTAATGATACCATATTGGGTCACTTAGTCTGGTCATATGGTGTCTTACGACCCCTTAGGACAACATATGACCCATAACACACAATTTGGTGTCTTAAGGGGTCATATAGTATCCTACGACACCATATGATGCCTATGGACACCATATGACCCCTAACAACACCATAGGACCCCTTACGACACCAAATCATGTTGTTAGAGGTCATATGGTGTCCTAAGGGGTCGTAGGCCACAATATGACTCCTTAGGACACAATATGACCCAAAGCGACCCACTATGGTATCATTAAGGGTCATATGGTGTCCTAAGAGGTCATAAGGGTTCATGATGTCTTAATCTCTCTCTCTCTCCCCTAATCTCATAAGATTTCATGATGTCTTCATGTCATAAGGGTTCATGATGTCCTATGATTTTTTAATCTCTCTCTCTCCCCCTCTCCCCTAATCTCTCTCTTTCCCTTAATCTCTCTCTCCCTCTCCTCTCTCTCTCTCCCCTAATCTCTCTCTATCCCTCTCCCCTAATCTCTCCATCTATCTCTCTCCCCTAATCTCTCTCTATCTCTCTCTCCTCCCTTCCCTCTCCCCATCTCTCTCCCTTTGTCTCTTTGTCTCTGTCTCTGTCTCTCCCCTAATCTCTCCACTCATCTCTCTTTCTCTCTTTCCCTCTCTTCTAATCTCTTTATCTCTCTCTACCTCCCTCCCCTTCCTCCCTCCCTCTCTCTCCATCTCTCTCTCCCTTCCCCCTCCCCATCTTCCTCCCTCCCTCTCTCTCCATCTCTCTCTCCCTTCCCCCTCCCCCTCTCTTTCTCTCTCTCTCTCTCTCTCTCTCTCTATCCCTCTCCCCTATTCTCTCAATCTCTCTCTCTCCCTCCCCCCTACCCATCTCTAAGGGGTTATATTGTGTCTTACAACCTCTTAGGACAACATATGACCCATAACGACATAATTTGTGTGTGTGTGTGTGTGTGTCTCCCTCTCTCTCTCCCCTCTCTCTCTCTCTCTTTCTCTCTCTCCCCCTAATCTCTCTCTCTCTCTCTCTCTCTCTCTCTCTCTCTCTCTTCCCCCCTCCCCATCTCTTTCCCTTTGTCTGTCTCTATCTCTGTCTCTCCCCCTAATCTCTCCACTAATCTCTCTCTCTCTCCCTCTCCTCTAATCTCTTTATCTCTCTCTACCTTCCCTCCCCCTCCCTCTCTCTCCATCCTCTCTCTCCCTTCCCCCTCCCCATCTCACTCTCTCTCTCTCACCCCTAATCTCTCTCTATCCCCTCTACCCTATTCTCTCTCTCTCTCTCTCTCTCTCTCTCTCTCTCTCTCTCTCTCTCTCTCTCTCTCTCTCTCTCTCTCTCCCCCCCTACCCATCTCTAAGGGGTCATATTGTGTCTTACGACCTCTTAGGGCAACATATGACCCATAACGACACAATTTTTTTCTCTTTCTCTCTCTCCCCTCTAATCTCTCTCTCTCTCTCTCCCTCCCTCTCCTCTCTCTCTCTCCTCCCTCTCTCACTCTCTCTCTCTCTCTCTCCTCTCTCTCTCTCTCTCTCCCTCTCCTCTCTCCCTCTCCTTCTCCTCTCTCTCTAAAATATGACTAACAAAATCTGATATCGTATAAAATCAGATATCGGATTTCTGCCATCACCATTAATGTGGCAGTTCAGTAAATAAAAGGCGACAACAGGAAAAATTTTGGGGGACCACGCATTTATATATTTAAACCGGATATCTGAATTTTGTAGTCAAATTTTCAAATTCAAATTTCGGCTCGGGAATGCTTTGGTATTTGGCTTGGAAGTGACAAGCCTGGAAAGTCAATTGAAAAAATGTGTTTTTCAGTATTCCTTGATTTTCCAGACTTTACACTTGTGGTTGATGACTTTTTTTGTAGCCAAAATTGATAAAACGAAAAGGGTTTTTTTAAGGACATTCCCAGCTTTCCAACAACATAAGGCTTGTCTTATTTCGACTTTAATAAATAATAATTATTTATTTTCTAATTGAATTCTGACAATAGTCCCTCATTGATATACTGATTGAAAAAACACTCATAACTTTCAAATAGTATATACATTTTTTGAATCCGAAACATGCATCACATCCTATGCTTCATCTACTATAGGGAAAAATTAAAAAAAATTAAATTTCATAAGGTTTTGACCAAGTTAAGGTGGTCAGAACGTAGGAGTTTCTAAAATTCTGAAAAGTTGTAGTAAAAAATTCATAAATAATAATTTAATTTATAAAAAAATAAATAAAAATATGTGTCACATCCAGACATGATTCTAATACTTATATTATAAATATTGTAAAAAAAATTATGATTTGATTGTGATTAGGGTGGTCAGACATACATCTACTTCTTATTTTTTTCTTGAAAGTTTAGTACCACTGCATTGAAAATTTGAAATTTTCATCAAATAGGATTTTTTTTTTTCCAAAAAATAACTAGTAGCTTAGAAACTACATTCACTTTTCTATATATCTCTTCTTACATATTTTTAAAAATAATGTTCACAACTTATTCAAATTTTCATGTCAAGTTGCATAACTCTGATTTTCTGAAATTTCATTGCCACTTAAGGGCCTGTTTTTGGCACACCATGATCCTACCACATACCAATGTCCATTCCGACTTTGTCTCAAAGAGGGGAAAAATGTAGACACCTAAAAAATGTCCTCATTGATCATGTACTAATTATTCCTCTAATTGATTAAATAATCTTTATTATTTAATTAAGTTAATTAATCTTATTCTTCTAAATTCTTCTAAATTTCATATTTCTTCATAATCTTACTAATTATTCTATTTCCTATTCTATCATCATTTTCTAAATATTAATTAAATATTTATTTTATTTAATCTAATTCTGATTAATTCCCCAATTTAAATAATCTTCATTATTTAAATAAATTACTAATGATTCAATTTCTATCTCTAATCATCAACCCTCTTCTAAATATTAATTAAATATTTATTATTTAATTAAAGTCCATTTCTACATAATTGAATAGTTTCTTTAAATTATTTAATTAACTAATTAGCTAATTAAATCTTCCATTTCCAAATCCCCAAATTCTAATTTCATTTAATTTCATATTCTTCTAATTTCTTCCAAATTCCAAATACATGTGCATGATTCAAAAACCAAATTGAAATTCAAAGTCAAGTTCTAAATATATTCAAATGCTAAATTGAATTAAATTCAATTCAATTATTTGAATAATATCTCATGCAAAGATTAAATTCAAAATATAAATCTAAATGCAAGCACATGCTAAAATTAATTAATTAAATCATTTATCTCTCCAATCTCTATTTCCATCTTTTAGTTAGCCTTTTTCTAAATTAAGCTTTCTTTGTGGTCCTCTTTATTTCCTTCAATCATTCTTTTTCTTCCTTCAATTAACTCTTTCATCAATCAGTTGACTCCATTAATCTATTCAATCTATTGAGTTTCACTCCTACAATCAACAATTCAACTATCAATTTTCATTTGAGCTCACCTGAGTTCACACCTCTTGATCATATGTTCCACCTTTCAATCAATCTCATCCCAATTTTCTATAAATTGAGCATCCAATCTCCTTTTTCACGCCTCAATCTTGAACAATTCCTCTGAATCATGAACTTTGAATCTTTGTGTCACTTGTAGGTTACTAGCGCAATATCTGAGAGCCATCATACCACAAAGAGGAGAAGAGCAATGGAAGTTCTACGCAGTCATGAAATAGGGAGTTTTTGATTTGAATTGATTTATAATTCCTATTTCTTAATTGTGTTATTCCATTGTATTGTTTGTTAAATTCTAATTAGGATAGGGATCCGTGATTTCCCTTGTTTCTAAGTGATTACTTTGTTAATAGAAGATGAATTTTGCATCCCACACTTAGGCTGATCACCCTGTTAAACATCTCAATAGATTGCCTAGGATTCCATTTAATACCTTATTTTAACCATAAATTTGGATGTAGTAAGTTCAACTCAATTGTAACAAATTATTCAATTTCCTCCTTAAGGCTCACCATGAGTGGATTAATAATTTTGTGTACCTTGTGAACCCAATCTAACAATATCTTTAGAGTTAATTAACCTTTAAAAATAGATCAATTCTTAGAATATTAGAATATGTATCTCCTTTATTCCTAAAAACCAACCAATAAATTGAACCAAGTACCCTTATTAGAAAATAAAGTCCTCAAATTATTGAAATATAAGACAAATAGTGTGAAATAACTTTTCATCATAGGTTCTCTACATCATAGAATTATTTTTTACATATTGAGAAGAACAAAATAGATGATTTTTTAGGCTATTTGTTTATGTGAGATTATACTCTTTAAAACAAAAGCACATAATTCACCCCTTAAATATAATTCTTATCATGCATACTTAAAATATAAAATTTAAAAATAAATGTTAGTATTTGTTGATTTTTGAAATAGATGATTTATGTCTTTTGTTTATTAAATATTTCTTTTATAAATGTAAAAGAAGGAAAATTAAAATTTTACTTTTAAAATCAAATTACTTTTAAAATATATTTTAAGATTTTTGAAAATAAATTAGAGCATAACTTAAGATGGATAAATATGAGGAATAATGGCCATGGTGCCATTGACAAGAAGGTGGCAAAGAAAGTGGTCGAGAACAATTTTGGAGTGGAGGCAAAAAGGAAAAAGTGTCATAGAGTAAAGAAATGCACTATAGATTTGAGCAATGCTTTTGGATATGATGAAATTTGCTTCATGTTTATTTGCATTTGAAGTTTTTAATGCATAAGATCACCCTTTTTCTTGTGATAGTTGGTTGTCTCTTGTTTCATCCTGATTCTTTATTTTGTTTATTCTGTGTTTGAGTAAGTTTTATGTTTAAATTGTGAAGTGTTTACATGTAAATTTTGAGATTTTTAATTATGAAAAAATGATAATTAAGATATTTTTTTATTAAGTTGCAAATAAAAGAAGGGATAAATGTCATATGATTCGACAAAAATGTTTTCTTTTTTTTAATGTGTCTTTATTTTATTTTATATTTTCTAATTTTAACTGCACAAACTAATTTTAATAGTATTAATAAAAATTTGTTATGACTGTTTAAAATAAGCAAAAAAAAGAAAAATTCATAAGGTCACTAGCTGCATAAATAATTCCTAAATAAGTTGAACATGTACTCCTAGCCAAAAGAAACTAACTAGCCTCGTAGAGACCTCCCATTAGAAGCCACTTTCAAAAAACATATATCTTATATCTAGATGTGCTCATATAAGAATTCTCAGTTGTATCCAGACATAATGTGGTACATATATTGTTCACACATACATATTTAGGATTTAATAGTACAAAAAAAAAACATAAAAAAATATTTTTTTACTGATATGTTTTATGCATTAACAATATTAGAACTATT